>NW_026595924.1:0-7512 GCF_907164565.1 Psammomys obesus
TAATAACCTTCTTTTCTGTCCTACCTCTGGTCAGTGGGTGGAAGAGAACCAAAAGTGTTGAAGAACCTTAAATAAAGTAGGTTTGTTGAAAAATCTAAGCCTAAACACTTCACTTACTGTGAATTTGAGTCTCAACAAACTGACAACAGGGCCAGAGAGATGGCGCCAAATGAGAAGCACTTGACACCAAGCCTGATAACCTGAGTTCTGTCCCTAGGACTAAGATGCCTATACACACAGTATAATAACTGTGTTCTCTCTCTCTCTCTCTCTCTCTCTCTCTCTCTCTCTCTCTCTTTCCCACACACACTCACATTGTTAATTTGGCAATAGAGCCCTAGGAGACACAGAGAAATTCTCTAGAACTATGAGAACACACAGTATGAAGGCCTGAAGTCTCAAAGTTTTCTCTCAAAGAGCACTTACTAGAATGAGCCATAATGGGCAATCAAGAGAAACCATATGAAAAGCTCAACCAATACCCATTTTGTAGTAATTCAGTACAGTTCCTAAAAAGGACAGAGGTGTGGGCCCAGGAATTCCCTGTTTCTTAAAAACTTCATATGTAGTTTCTTAAAAAACTTAATCTTCATATGAGTCCCAAACCTATAAGGAGAAAGAGAGAGCCTTGTGACCACACACAAGAGAAATATGACCATAACCAAAACAATAAAATAAATCAACAACATGGCTGCCCCTTCAGTTTCCAGAGAGTTTAGGGAATGGTGAAGGAACCTGTGTGCATGGCATCACACTCTTCATTTCTGTGCCTACTGAGTTCTGGTGGATCTAGGGTTAACACAAAAGTCAATCAGGCAGTATCAGGTGTAAAACTTATCAGTAAACCTCACCAAGAGAGAATAGAAGAAGGGTAGAGGTGGGGGTAGAGGTACCCAGAATATCTGCATAACATCAGATGAACTTTGAGATTTAGTATCACTGGAACTATTGTTCAGTAGTAAAGGTATTGCCTACCAGATATAGGCTCTGGCTTGATTCCCCATACCACCAAAAAATTAAAATGCAAAATTAATTCCGTTGTCATTTCATTTGGGACCTTCAAGGTGACACCACAGGGAGAGACACTGGCTGCCAGTATTGATCATCTGAGTTGGATCTCCAGGACGCACACAATACGAGGGAACTGAGTCTGCAAAGTTGTCCTCTGCACTACGCACGTACACACACACACACACACACACACACACACACACACACACACACACAGTAATAGTGATGCCCCTAACCAAAATGAATAAAAACACAAAATTTTATAATGTTTATACAAGACTTTATTTCAACATTTGCTATTACTTTTTAAATTTTTATTCTAGTGCCTGTGGAGGGTGTTGGATACCCTGGAACTACAGTTACTGGTGACAGCCAGCTCCTTGTTGATGTTCAGACCTGGGTCCTCTAAAACAGCAGCCAGTACTCTTAGTCACTGAGTCATTGTCTTTCTAGTCCTAGCTTCCAAAACCAGTTGTGACCTTCCAGACAAAATAGGTCTGAGTATTAACCCAATCACTAGAACATGGTCTGGGGAGGAACTTTGGAGGTTACTCATCAGTAGAGGAGCATGAGACTGATTGCCAGGAGGACTCAGGTTTCCTGGAAGAAAGCTGAAATCAGATCCATCTTTGCTTGTCTGTCAGCAAATTACTCCTATGTGTTCTCTCTCCTGCTGTGCCCTTTGCAGGGCTTCCCTTATGCACAACTGTGCTGTAGTGAGCACAGCTTGCAATGTTATATAATGGGAAGATGGGTGGGGCAGGGCTCCAACCAGTAGATGTCTCAGCTCTTTTTCATCTGGAATTTGGTATCCTCTCCAACTTGACTGTAAAAGTTTATTCACAGCCTATTTTGACCTCCTTTGAGTTCATATTCTGTGCAGCAATCAAAAAACAACTGTGCCATGTAAGTGAGACCAAAAGCTCTTCCTTTCCATAAAAAAATTCAACCAAATTTATTGATATGAAATGCCTTTTCATCAAGGCTCTCCTCATCCAAGAATACCTGAAATAAAGCCAAAGTAGTGTCAACCACAGATCTTTCCAGAATGTCTTTGTCTACCCATGACAGATACTTTGTCATTTATCAAAACTTAACTCAGGAAAATGTGGCAGTCTGTCTGAATCTGCCTGGACCTGGACCCCTAACAATAAAATAACTCCCACACATGGTCATCTCCTTCACTCTAGACCACAGTGAGGGTCTTCTTGTATAACACTCTGGACAGACTGTGAGAATACTCTGGACGTGGTCACCAGTATGCAATAGTGTAGTCATTCAGACACACTTGTCAAGTGGGATCAGGTCTCATGGACAAGTCAGTGGGCACAGTTCAGTGTGGGTCATGATTTGTGGATGTTAGAAATGAGATTCAAGGCTGCAAGTGACTCCTGACAGCTATAGGTCACAATAGAAGACTTACAAAAAGCTAATATGAAGCTTATAAACCGTTCTTTTCAGTTCCTAATATATTGTAGAGAAGGTGGTTTTTTTTTTTTTTTTTTTTTTGGAGTGATGAAATGTTCTAAAAGGGACCAACTGTGTACCTTCTTTAGCTGAATCAATGCTTCATATTGAGAAATATATGTTTGAAAACAGAAAGTTATTGGGTTTTGGCCTAAAATCTGAGCAGTTTCCAGGAAATCTTTGTTGGCACACTGGGTAAAACAACTAGATGAAACAGAAATTAATCTCTCATAACCTGGGCAGATAGTTTTAAAGATACGCACATATCAATCTCTTAAACAGTTCAGAGCATATCTCTCTGACCTGATAACTTTGTTTCTTGAGGAAAATGGTATTGACTCTTGTTATCAGAAGTAACTTTTCATGAAGCAACTATTAAGAATTAGTTCACATGTTCTAGAGAAATAAAGACAGAACATTTCCTGAAACCATTAGTCTACCATGGGAATCATGATAGTAATTTTAAATACCTTTAGAGTTGAGCCTGGAATAGAGAACTTTCACTGGGCACAAAATTATCCTTTTCTTTCCTGGTGCTAACCAAAAATGGCTTCATCAGGTTGTAGACAAACCACTGAAGTGTAAACATTCTGTAGTAGTTGGGGGAGAAACCACTGTGATGTCAACATTCCAAGGCTCATGCCATAACTGACAAAGTGGCACATGTATTTTATTTCCTTAACACTTTTAAATTTAACAAGTTCTTTGAACAATTTTTGCACTAAAAGTGTTTTATTAAATTTACATATTTACAATAGCATTTACATATATATGATAGCTATATAATATGATACATATGATTTTTAGATATTGATTAAAATCAACAGTAATGTGCACCTCCAAACTTCAGTGAACTATCAAAATCAGACATCCAAGGACAATATTATGTTGCTTACTGTTTTGTAAGGACAAATCACCTAGTCTTTTCCATTTATTTTTGGGAACATGCTAACAAGCAGAGGTCATTTCATAGCTAATGACCTCATGGATATGACTTTTAGGAGAAAGCACATGTGAGAAGAATCCAGACAGTGAAAAAGACATTTCCTTACTCTCTTACTCTCTTGATGCAAAGATTACAAATAATTTCAGTAAAACATCAATCTCTCTAGAAGGTAGTGCTTCAAATGACAGAATATCTTCAATATAGACCTTGTCTCTTAAAAAGTGACACCACCTACCATTACTGTAATACTTGAGACTAACTTTACAGCAAATTATCTCACGAGCACCAGCCATTTCCAACCAAATAACCAGGATATAACTCTTTATACAGTGAACAGTAAGATATTACCACTACTATAAGGATCCTTTCTATTATTCTTCAACAGATACACCAACTGACACCCCACTTTGAGCACTGTTTTAATGGCACTATAGTATTTTCCAATTCTCCTTTTTTTGTTGTCTTGTTTGATTTCTTTGCTCATTTTGTTTTTAAGATATATATTCAGGAATATGTGGAATATTCAGCATAATTTACTTTTTCTAATAAATATAACTGAAGATTAGTTTAATATTTCATATTGTTGCATAGTATTTGAGGTTCAGACATAGGAGTTACTTGTGTAAGGACGTATATGGGTATCAACTATGGTGCTTCTTTCAAAACCATTTTACTAATAATAGATATATGGTTGCTTCAAGTTTGAAAATACAATGGTTAAAATCATTGGTTTTTTTTCATTGTTTGCTTAACTTTATTTCAGGCTGTATGTTAAAATAAACTAAGACATCCATTTAAATGTTCTAAACACACATCTTCATTTTGCTTTTCTTCTTCTTCTTCTTCTTATTATTAATTACACTTTATTCATTTTGCATTTGTTTTTTTTAACTTTTATTAATTATACTTTATTCATTTTGTATCCCCCATAAGCCCCTCCCTCCTCCTTTCCCAGCCCCACCCTCCCCCTCTTTCTGCATGCATGCCCCTCCCCAAGTCCACTGATAGGGGAGGTCCTCCTCTCCTTCTTTCTGATCTTAGTCTATCAGTTCTCATCAGAAGTGGCTGCATTGTCAGGGTTCTAGGTCATCTCCATGAATAGTCCTTGGTTGGAGTATGAGTCTCTGGGAAGTTCCCTGTGTTCAAATTTTCTTGTTCTGTTGCTCTCCTTGTGGAGTTCCTGTCCTCTCCAGCTCTTACTATTTCCCACTTCTTACATAAAATTCCATTCACTCTGCCCATCAGTTGGCCATCAGGCTCAGCATCTCCTTTGACAGTCTGCAGGGCAGAGGTTTTCAGAGGCCCTCTGTGGCAGGTTCCGAGGTTTATTCCTGTTTTCTTTTTCTTCTGATGTCCATCCTCTTTGCCTTTCAGGATGGGGATTGAACATTTTAGTTAGGGTCCTCTCTTTTGCTTAGTTTGTTTAGATGTACAGATTTTAGTGGGTTTATCTATGTTGTATGTTTATATGAGTGAGTATATACCGTGTGTGTTTTTTTGCTTCTGGGACAACTCACTCAGGATGATCCTTTCCAGGTCCCACCATTTACCTGCAAATTTCATGATTTCCTTATTTTTCATTGCTGAGTAATACTCCATTGTATAGATGTACCACAGTTCTGCATCCATTCTTCAGTTGAGGGGCATCTGGGCTGTTTCCAGCTTCTGGCTATTACAAATAAAGCTCCTACAAACATGGTTGAGCAAATGTCCTTTTTGTGTACTTGCACCTCTTTGGGGTATATGCCTAGGAGTGGTATGGCTGGATCTTGAGGAAGCGCTATTCCTAGTTGTCTGAGAAAGTGCCAGATTGATTTCCAGAGTGGTTGTATCAGTTTACATTCCCACCGGCAGTGGAGAAGGGTTTCCCTTTCTCCACAACCTCTTCAGCATGTGTTATCACTTGAGTTTTTAATATTGGCCATTCTGATGGATGTAAGGTGAAATCTCAGGGTTGTTTTGATTTGTATTTCCCTAATGGCTAATGAGGTTGAGCATTTCTTTAAGTGTTTCTCTGCCATTCAATATTCCTCTACAGAGAATTCTCTGTTTAGCTCTGTTCCCCTTTTTTTTAAAGTGGATTACTTGGTTTGCTGCTTTTCAGCTTCTTTAGTTCTTTATATATACTGGATATGAATCCTCTGTCAGATAAAGGGTTGGTGAAGATTCTTTCCCAATCTGTAGGCAGTCAATTTGTTTTGATGACGGTGTCCTTTGCTTTACAGAAGCTTTTCAGTTTCATGAGGTCCCATTTATTGATTGTTGCTCTTAGAGAGTGTGCTGTTGGTGTTCTGTTCAGGAAGTTTTCTCCTGTACCAATGAGTTCTAGGGTATTCCCCACTTTCTTTTCTAGCCAATTTAATGTGTCTGGTTTTATGTTGAGGTCTTTTTTTTCGTATTTTATTTTTTTCTTATCAGTTACATTTTATTAACTATGTACCCCAGCCGTGTCCCGATCCCTCATTCCCTCCCAGTCCCTCCCTCCCTCCCTCCTCTCCACCATGCCCCATGCCAAGTCCACTGATGGGGGGACCTCCTCCCCATTCATCTGATCCTGTTTTATCAGGTATCCTCAGGACTGGCTGCAAAACTCTCCTCTGTGGCCTAACAGGACTGCTCCTCCCTTGGGGGTGGGGAGGCCAAAGAGCCAGCCATTGAGTTCGTGTTAGAAATAGTCCTTGTTCCCCTCACTATGGGAAACCAATTGGTTACTGAGCTACAACAGGTTACATCTGAGCAGAGGTTCTAGGTTACATTCATACTACTGAGCGCATTGGAAAGACTCTAACTAGCGTTGTTTTCAAAGCAAAGACTCGTGACCAAACCTTTGGCAGGGTGCAGGGAATCATAAGAAAGAAGGGGAGTTAGTCTGATGAGGAAAGGATAGGAGCTCCACAAGGACCAAAGATATCTGGGCACAGGGTCTTTTCTGAGACTGACATGCAACCAAGGACCATGTATGAATGTTGAGGTCTTTGATCCACTTGGACTTCAGTTTTTTGCAGGGTGATAAGTATAGATCTATCTTCATTTTTCTACATGTAGACATCCAGTTGGACCAGCACCATTTGTTGAAGATGCTATCTTTTTTCCATTGTATGGTTTTGGCATCTTTGTCAAAAATCAGGTGAACATAAGTATTTGGGTTTATTTCTGGGTCTTCTGTTTGGTTCCATTGATCCACCATTCTGTTTCTATGCCAGTACCATGCAGTTTTTATAACTGTTGCTCTATAGTAGAGCTTGAGATCAGGAATGGAGATACCTCCAGAAGATCTTTTATTGTAGAGGATTGTTTTAGCAATTCTCGGTTTCTTGTTATTCCATACGAAGTTGAGAATTTTTCTTTCCAGGTCTGTAAAGAATTGTGTTGGCAATTTGATGGGAATTGCATTAAATCTGTAGATTGCTTTTGGTAAGATGGCCATTTTTACTATGTTAATCCTGCCAAGCCATGAGCATGGGAGATCTTTCCATCTTCTCATATCTTCTTCTAATTCTTTCTTCAGAGACTTGAAATTTTTTTCATACAAGTCTTTGACTTGCTTGGTTAGTGTTACACCAAGGTCATCTGTGGCTATTGTGAAGGATATTGTTTCTCTAATTTCTTTCTCAGCCCTTTTGTCGTTTGTATACAGGAGTGCTACTGATGATTTTTAGTTTCTTTTCCTCCTCCTTCTTCTCCTTCTCCTCCTTCCTCCTCCTTCTTCCTCCTTCTCCTTCTACTCCTCCTCTTCCTCCTCCTCCTTCTCTTTCTCCTCCTCCTCGGCCTCCAGAATCCAGGAAGCATCTTAAATTCTTGGGGAGTCAGTTGAAAGGTCCGGCCCCCATCCTCACCTCCACCCCCGGAGTGTATCTGACTGTGACCCTCTCCTCACCTACCTGCCCCCCCAGCAATCTTCGCCCACAAAGTGGAACACGAGAGCAAGACCCACAAAGGCATGAGCTTCCAGAGGACCGGAACGCTGGCCTTTGAACGTGTCTACACCGCCAAGTGAGTCCAAACCCGGTGGGGGCTGCCGGCTGCAGGAGGGAGAAGAGGGGAAGCGGGAGGGCCGTGAGTCGGTTCCTGCAGCGTTCTGGAGCTTG
>NW_026595925.1:0-7164 GCF_907164565.1 Psammomys obesus
CCCTCATTCCCTCCCAGTCCCTCCCTCTTTCCCTCATCTCTACGGTGCCCCTTTCCAAGTCCAGTGATGGGGGGGACCTCCTCCCAATTCATCTGATCCTGTTTTATCAAGTATCTTCAGGACTGGCTGCAAAGTCTTCCTCTGTGGTCTAACAGGACTGCTCCTCCCTTAGGGGGTGAGGAGGCCAAAGAGCCAGTCATTGAGTTCCTGTTAGAAATAGTCCTTGTTCCCCTCACTATGGGAAACCAATTGGTTAGTGAACTACCACAGGCTACATCTGAGCAGAGGTTCTAGATTACATTCATACATGGTCCTTGGTTGAATGTCAGTCTCAGAAAAGACCCTGTGTCCAGATACGTTTGGTCCTTGTGGAGCTCCTATCATTTCCCCATCATACTAACTCCACTTCTTTCTTATGATTCCCTGTACTCTGCCAAAGTTTTGGTCATGAGTCTTTGCTTTGACAACACTGCTAGTTAGAGTCTTTCAGATGCGCTCAGTAGACTCGTGGCATATGTTCAATGCACATCCTATCTGTTTTTCTAAATGAGGATTCATCTTCTTACCCCATGTCCACTCTCTTGATTATATTTTTTAGGTGTATAGATTTCATTATGTTTATCATATGTTATAGGTCTATATGAGTGAGTATATACCGTGTTTGTCTTTCTCCTTCTGGGATATTTCACTCAGAATGATCTTTTCTAGATCCAACCATTTACCTGCAAATTTCATGATTTCCTCCATTTTGATTGCTGAGCAGTATTCCATTGTGTAAAAATACCACAATTTCTGTATCCATTCCTCCGTTGATGGACATCTGGGTTGTTTCCAGGTTGTGGTTATTACAAATAAAGCTGCTATAAACATGGTTGAGCAAGTATCCCTTTTGTGTACTTGAACAAACTTTGGGTAAATACCTAGCAGTGGTATAGCTTGTCCTTGAGGAAGCACTATTCCTAATTGTCATAGAAAGCGCCAGATAGATTTCCAGAGTGGTTGTACCAGTTTACATTCCCACCAGCAGTGGAGGAGGGTTCCCCTTTCTCCACAACCTCTCCAGCATGTGTTGTCACTTGAGTTTTTCATTTTGGCCATTCTGATGGGTGTAAGGTGATATCTCAGGGTCATTTTGATTTGCATTTCCCTGATGGCTAATGAGGTTGAGCATTTCTTTAAGTGTTTCTCTGCCATTCGATATTCCTCTGTCGAGAATTCTCTGTTTAGCTCTGTTGCCCATTTTTTAAGTGGATTACTTGGTTTGCTGCTTTTCAGCTGCTTTAGTTCTTTGTATATACTGGATATTAGTCCTCTGTCAGATAAAGGGTTAGTGAAGATTCTTTCCCAATCTTTCCCAATTCTTTCCCAGTCATTTTGTTTTGATGAAGGTGTCCTTTGCTTTACAGAAGCTTTTCAGCTTCATGAGGTCCCATTTATTGATTGTTGTTCTTAGAGCCTGTGCTGTTGGTGTTCTGTTCAGGAAGTTGTCTCCTGTGCCAATGAGTTCTAGGCTGTTCCCCACTTTTTATTCTAACAATTTTAGTGTATCTGGTTTTATGTTGAGGTCTTTGATCCACTTGGACTTTAGTTTTGTGCAGGGTGATGAATAAAAATCTATTTTCATTTTTCTGCATGTGGACATCCAGTTGGACCAGCACCATTTGTTGAAGATGCTGTCTTTTTTCCATTAAATGGTTTTGACTTCTTTGTCAAAAATCGAGTATTCATAGGTGTGTGGGTTTATTTCTGGGTCTTCTGTGGGGTTCCATTGATTCTCCTTTCTGTTTTTATGCCAATACCATGCAGTTTTTATTACTATTGCTCTGTAGAACAACTTGAGATTGGGGATGGAGATGCCTCCAGATGATCTGTTCTTGTACAGGATTGTTTTGGAGATTCAGAGTTTTTTGTTTCTCCATATGAAGCTGAGAATCTTTTTTTCAAGGTCTGTAAAGAATTGAGTTGATATTTTGATGGGAATTGCATTGAATCTGTAGATTGCTTTTGGCAGGATGGCCATTTTCACAATATTAATCCTACCAATCCATGAGCATGGGAGATTTTTCCTTCTTCTGATATATTCTTCAATTTCTTTCTTCAGAGACTTGAAGTTTTTCTCAAACAGGTCTTTCACTTGCTTGGTTAGTGTCAACCCAAGGTACTTTATGTTATTAGTGGCCATTGTGAAGGATGTTTCCCTAATTTCTTTCTCGGCCCTTTTGTCTTTGGTATACAGGAGGGCTTCTGATTTTTTTGAGTTGATTTTGTATCCTGCCACATTGCTGAAGGTGTTCATCAGCTGGAGGAGTTCTCTGGTTGAATTTTTGGGGTCGCTAATGTATACTATCATATCATCTGCAAATAGTGACACTTTGACCTCTTCCTTTCTGGTTTGTATCCCCTTGATCTCCTTTTGTTGTCTTATTGCTCTGGCTAGGACTTCAAGTACTATGTTGAAGAGATATGGAGACAGTGGGCAGCCTTGTCTTGTCCCTGATTTCAGTGGAATTGATATAAGTTTCTCTCCATTGAGTTTGATGCTGGCTATAGGCTTTCTGTATATTGCCTTTACTATGTTTAGATGTGTGCCTTGTATTCCTAATCACTCCAAGACTTGAAACATGAGTGGGTGTTGGACTTTGTCAAATGTTTTTTCAGCATCTAGGAGATGATCATGTGGTTTTTTCCTTTAGTTTGTTTATGTGGTGGATTACAATGATGGATTTCCGTATGTTGAACCACCCTTGCATGTCTGGGATGAAGCCTACTTGGTCATGGTAGATGATATCTTTGATGTGTTCTTGGATTTGGTTCGCAAGTATTTCATTGAGTATTTTTGCGTCAATGTTCATAAGAGAGATAGGTCTGAAGTTCTCTTTTTTTGTTGGGTCTTTGTGTGGTTTAGGTATCAGGGTGACTGTTGCTTCATAGAATGAGTTTGGTAATGTACCTTCTGTTTCAATTTTGTGGAATAGTTTGAGGAGAATTGGTGTGAGCACTTCTTTGAAGGTCTGGTAGAATTCCGTGCTGAAACCATCTGGCCCAGGGCTTTTTTTTGGAGGGGAGACTCTGAATGACTGCTTCAATTTCATTGTGGATATAGGGCTGTTCAGTCTTTCTACCTGATTTTGACTTAATGTTGGAAGATGGAATCTATCAAGAAAATTGTCCATTTCATTTAGGTTTTCAAATTTTGTGGCATATAGGCTTTTGTAGTATGACCTAATGATTGTTTGAATTTCCTCTCTGTCTGTAGTTATGTCACCCTTTTCCTCTGTGATTTTGTTGATTTGGATAGATTCTCTCTGCTTTTTAGTTAGTTTGGGTAAGGGTTTGTCTATCTTGTTGATTTTCTCAAAGAACCAGCTTTTTGTTGCATTGATTCTTTGAATAGATTTATTTGTTTCTAATTGATTGATTTCAGCCCTGACTTTGATTATTTCCAGTCGTCTGCTCCTCTTATGAGTATCTGCTTCTTTTTTTTCTAGGTTTTTCAGTTGGGCCATTAAGTTGTTTGTATGTGATATTACAAATTTCTTCTTGCAGGCACTTAGTGCTATAAAATTTCCCCTGAGCACTGTGTTCAATCTGTCCCATAAATTTGGGTATGTTGTGCCTTGATTTTCATTGAATTCTAGGAAGTCTTTAATTTCTTTCTTTATTTCTTCCTTAACCCAGCTGTCATTGAGTAACAAGTTGTTCAGTTTCCATGTGTGTGTAGGCTGTTTGTTATTTCTGTTGTTGTTGAGGTCCAGCTTAAGTCCATGGTGGTCAGATAGAATACAAGGGATTATTTCAATCTTTTTGTATCTGTTGAGGCTTGCTTTATGACCAACTATATGGTCTATTTTGGAGAAGGTTCCATGAGGTGCTGAAAAGAAGGTATACTCTTTTGAGTTTGGATGAAAAGATCTGTAGACGGCTATTAGGTCCATTTGATTTAGGGTCTCTGTAAGTGTTTTTATTTCCCTATTTGTTTTCTGTCTAGTTGATCTGTTCCTTGGTGAGAGTGCAGTGTTGAAGTCTCCCACTATTAGGGTATTAGGATCAATGTGTGATTTAAGCTTTAATATTGTTTCATTTACGAATGTAGGTGCTCTTGTATTTGGGGCATAGATATTCAAAATTGTGATGTCCTCTTGGTGGATTTTTCCTTTGATGAGAATATAGTGGCCGTCCTTATCTTTTTTGATTAACTTGGGTTGAAAGTCTATTTTATTAGATATTAGGATGGCTACTCCCGCTTGTTTTCTGGAACCATTTGCTTGAAGGACTTTTTTCCAGCCCTTTACTCTGAGGTAGTGTTTATCTTTGTTGCATAGGTGTGTTTCTTGGATGCAACAGAATGATGGATCCTGTTTCCGCAACCATTCTGTTAGTCTGTGTCTTTTTATTGGAGAGTTGAGTCTGTTGATGTTGATAGAAACTAGTGACCAACAATTGTTACTTACTTTAGATGTGGGCTTGGTGGTGTCACTGAGTTTCATTGCTTGTATTGTTTTGGTTTTTTTGTTGTGTAGTTATCTATTTCCTCTGTTCCCTTAGATGTAGTTGTTTTCTTTGGGTTTTAGTTTTCCTTCTAGTAACTTTTGAAGAGCTGGGTTACTATGTAGATATTATTTAAATTTGGTTTTTGTCTTGGAATATTTTGAATTCTCTGTCTATGTTGATTGAAAGTTTTGTTGGGTATAGTAGTCTGGATTGGAATCTGTGGTCCCTTAAGGACTGTATGATTTCTGTCCAGGCCGTTCTGGCTTTCATATTTTCTGTTGAGAAATCTGGTGTGATTCTGATAGGTCCACCTTCATATGTTACTTGGCCTTTTTCCCTTGCTGCTTTTAGAATTTTTTCTTTGTTCTGTGGGTTCAGTGTTTTGACTATGATGTGATGTGAAGAATTTCTTTTCTGGTCTAGTCTACTTGGTGTTCTGTAGGCCTCTTGTATGTTTATGGCCATCTCCTTCTTTAAGTTGGGAAAGTTTTCTTCTATAATTTTCTTGAAAATATTTTCCGGACCTTGGAGCCTGAAGTCTTCTTTTTCTTCTACTCCTATTATTCTTAGGTTTTGTCTTTTCATGGTGTCCTTGATGTCTTTGATGTTTTGTGTTTGGAACTTTTCTGATTTTATTTTTTCTTTGAGAGCTGTGTCAATTTCTGCAAGTGTATCTTTGGCTCCTGAGATTCTTTCTTCCATTTCTTGTATTCTGTTGGTGATGCTTACCTTTGTAGTTCCTGATCTTTTCTCTATGTTCTCCAGCTCCTGGTTTTTCTCTATTCGTGAATTCTTTATTGATCCTGATTCTGTTTTCATGTCTTGCACCATTTCCTTCATCCTTTTGAATGTGGAGTCCTGCTTTTCAATGACGGCTTCTATTTTTTTGTCTGTTTCCTCTCTGTGTATCACTAATTGTGCCTCTACTTCTTTGGGTATAATTGCCTGTATTTCTATGAGAGCTTTGTTCATTTCTTCTTTATTTGCCTTCATTTGTGTGGACATTTCTTTGAGAGCTTTGTGCATTTCTTCTTTGTTTGCCTCAATTTTCGTGGTCATTTCTCTGAGAGCACGATTTGTTTCCTCTTGGTTACTGTGTATTTCTTTGGCTATTTCTCTGAGGGCTTTGTTTATTTCATCTCTATGGGCCTCTAATAGCTAGAGAAACATAGTTTTGAGGTCGTTTTCTTGTAAATCTAGTGAATTGAAGTGTCCATTGTTTTGTGGGGTTGCTCGTGAGGTCATTATGTCCTGATTTTTGTTGGGAGTGTTCTTACGTCTGCCTCTAGCCATCTGGTTATTTATAATCCTCACTGGTTGTTCCTCGAGATTGTAGTTCGGACTATGATCGTCTCTTTCTGTTTTCTGAACTCTTTTTTCAGGAAGATGAGAGAGGTTCACTGGTTTGGGAGTGTCCACTGTGGTTTCAGTTTTGCCTAAGTAAGGAATGTGACGCTGGCACTATTTGCATGCACTTTTAGCAGGCACAGTGTGCATGCGCGGCTTCTCTAACTATTGCAGTGGCCTGCAAGCCACTATTACGCAGTTCTGACTGAGATCCAGGGATTGTTTGCCTGGATCACACTGGTGGACCTGCAAGGCAGAGACTTCAATGTTGGGGTCGCTATCCCAAGAATCCCTATGATTCCCACACTAGGGGTGTGGGTGGCAGGGATCTCCTCTGGTTGCTTCTGTTAGAGGCCCTGGGTCTGGGGAAAACTCTCCCTAGAAGGCTCACTCACTCTCTTGCAGTACCAGTTGGTATGCACAGGGGTTCCCCTTGCTCTCTATGTTCTGATTTGGTCCTGCTGCAGCAAGTGTGTGGGTAGGCTAACAATCAGCTCTGTGACACTGTTGCCGCAGGACTCGGTGTCCACCTTTCCTGTGTGCCGCCTCTCTGTCCTTTCCCTCTGCCAAGAGGAGTTATGTTGACTGGTCCCGGGGTGGCACGGGAAAGAGTTAGGTTGAGTGTTGTCAATCCCAGATCCCGGGCCCAGATCTCTCTGCCAGAAGCAGCCTGGCGGTAGAACCTATGTTTGCTGATCCGGTGAGAGTACTAGGTAGGTTTGAGTGTCCTCAGATCCAGAGCTTGGGTTTTTCTGCTAGGGGCTGCTGGGTGAGCTGGAGAGACTGTGCTGTGTCCTTGGCAGGCTGCCTCTCTGTCCTTCCCCTCTGAACTTCCCCTCCGCTAAGGCAAGCTTATGGAGGTGCTCTTAGGGGATTGCCAGAAGGGGTTGGGGCTTCTCAGTTCGATCCTGAGCCGCGGTTTCTCTGCCAGGGATCGGGGAGTGGGGGCGCTGGTGATAGAACTTGCTGCTAGACCTTATTGTGCTGGACGCAGGGGAATCTCAGGACATGTAGAATGACCACAGTCCCAGATCCCGAGCTGTAGTTTGTTTGCCAAGAGCGGCTGGCAGCACTGGAGTTCCAGCACTGTGAAGCCGCTGTGTGCCTCTTTATCCTTCTGCTCTGCCGCAGCAGGGTTACGGCGGTGTTTGGAGGAGTGCCCGAAAGGATTGGGTTTTCTCAGCCCCAATCTCTGGTTGGGGTACAGACAATGTGGTCTTTGGCAGATTCTGCTGGTCGCCTCCTGCCTCCTCCGAAGAGGGAGTAGGGATTTTGAGCTGGGCGCACAGCTGCTCTCTGTGGGCAACAGGAGCTCAGTTGTGATGG
>NW_026595925.1:7264-12330 GCF_907164565.1 Psammomys obesus
ACTGGGACTCTCAGTCTCTGGCACCTTGTGCCCATCAATCAGCCTGGGAAAGTGATCGGGACACGCAGGCTTATGGCACCAGTCCGGAGACCCAAAGCCTGAGTTACCCGGGATTTCTTCTGGGTTCTGGCTGGGCAGCCGAGAGTGGACCCGACCGATTCCCACGCCGTGGGAGCCTCCCCTCACCTGAGAAACACGATAGCTGTTGTTTTAGGGCCCAGAGTTCAGTCTCCTGGTCGCTGCACGGAGTGTGTTGTCCTGCTTCTCAGACAAGGTGTTCTCCCGGTGCTGCCATCTTGGCCCTCCTCGAATGTCAGATTTTGGATTTTAGGTGTATTCAACCTGTAATACTTTCATCTCATTCTTATATTTGTGTGAGGCCACTTATTATTAGTTTCTTAGACCTCCAGAGTGAAATATATAATTTGTTTTTAAAGGAATCAATTTTTACATATATAGTATTCATTAGAGAAATTTGTGCTTTTCTTTGCAGCTTCTGGAGAAACTAAGGATCTTTCTCTCTTTCACTTTGTCTGTTTGCCTGTCTCATGGATTTTCATCAGACATTTGACTACACCCTTCCATTAGGGAACTAGTAAATAGTTTTAGTACATTAGGCTTCTTCTTAGAGCACAGTGTGAGCCTCAACTTGCAGGACATGGGGTCAGGAAGAGAGACATGTAAGAATATGGAACTTGAAAGCAGGATGGAAAGTCTGTGTTACAGGGATTTTGTATCTGTCTGGGCATACAGATTCAACACCACAGTAAATGAAGAAGTGGTATTAGTTTTGTCATAACTTCTTAAGCCATGAACAGAAATTAAAGAATCAGAAGATAGAAGACACTTCTAGCTAGAGACATGATGGTGCTTATTACCATTGACAACAAGGTGAAACATCAGAGGGAAAAGAGGAGTAAGGTCCTACATCATCCTTCGAAGGGTAAAGTTGGAGTTTCCATTTCATTTCTACTTTCCAAAACTTAGAAAAATGAGCAACCATCTTAAGAAACATCCTAAAAAACGCTATCTGGGACATATATTTGGACTTAGCCAAACTGATTTTTATTGATATTATGAAACACTATGACAAAAAGCAAACTTTGGGAGGAAACAGCTTATTTTATCTTACAGCTTATAGTCCATCACTGAAGGAAGTCAGGGCAGGAACCTGATTGGAATAACTTAAGGAGAGGCCATGAAGAAATGTTGCTTATTGGCTTGCTTCTCATGGTTTCCTCACCCTGCTTTCTCCTGCAATCCAGAAACACAAGCCCAGGGGTGGCACTGCTCACAGTGACCAGGGCCCTCCCACATCAATCATTAATCAAGAAACTGTCCCACAAAGACCAATCTGATGATGGGTCCCTCCTGTCAGATATGTCTAAGTTTTCATCAAGATGACAAAACCAACCAGCATAACCTTTTACAAAGTTCACACGAGAAAAAGTGGTCTTCTTAGTTGTTAGTGCATACATATATAACTCCTGAGTAAAGGAAAGAGCATAAAGCTTCCTTCTACCTCTCAGGATGCTACTTTGCCACATGTAACTCAAAACATGTGAAGTTTTTTGTTGTTGTTGTTTTGTTTTGTTTTTTTACAGAAGAGGTACAAGTCCCTTCTTTGGTCTGAGTATTTGTGTTCCCCTCAGATCTTACCTTGAAATCATGCTTAATGCACAAGCATGAAGACCTGACTTTGATCCTTAGAAGCAATGTAAAAAAGCTGGACAATGGCGGTATGTACTCCCGATCCCAGTGCCAGAAGATGGTGGGATGGTACAGAGACAGATGGCTTTCCCAGGGCTCACTGGCTAGCAAGGATACTATAATTAGTGAGATCAAGGCCAGTGAAAGATCTTGTCTCCAAAAACAAGGTGGATAGAATGACTCTGAGTAACTTCACTCAAGATTGTTTTCTTGTCTTCTCTCTCTCTCTCTCTCTTACACACACACACACACTCATTGCTACTCACATGAACAAAAACATCTACACACAAACATACAAATTGTTTTTTAGAAAAGAAGTCCTACGACTTGAGGAGATGGTATTAAGAAATGGTTGCCTAAGGATTGCATAAGGATGGAGGTAATGGTGGCAAAGCCCTCATGAATGGGATTAGTCCCCTCCCAAAAGTGGCCTTGAGGTATTCCTTTATCACCTCTCCCATGAAAACATAGGAAGAAGAAGATACCATCTAATGAACCTGAAAGCATCCTGTCATACGACACTGGGATGGTTAGTTTTAGATGTCAGTTTGACCAAATATAGTATCCCGTGGGAAAGGTTATGGGCATGTCTGTGTGGGATTGTTTGGACTGAATTAAGTCCTCTGTGAGCAGAACCATTGCATGCCTTTGGGTCCCAGATTGTAAAAGAGTGGAGAAGATGAGCTGAGTAGTAAACATATATGCATTCATACTTGATGCTCTTTGCTGAGTGTGACTCACTGCTTTGAGCTCTTGCCCCTTGACTTCCCAGCAGTGATGAACTGCCACCTGGAATTGTAAACTGAGTAAACCCTTTCTCATTTAAAATTCTTTCTATCAATGATATTTTTATCACATTAACAAGAAGCAAAATTAGGACAGATATCGAATGTTTCAGAACCATAAACTTGGCATTCCCAGTCTGCAAGATGTTACCACATTTTTGTTGTTTTAAAACAACTCAGTTTATAATAAATTGATGTGGCATCCTGAACAAATCAAGGTTGTTCTTTCATCTGTCTCTGGATGATACTCATCTTAGCTCTGTTTACTGGTTGTCATGTTGAGAAATTAAGCACACTTAACATATTTTATGTAAATATGAGTGGATATAGGAATAAAAACTAGAATATTTAATAATGATATAGGTATATACTGGCATTAACAACCTAATTTTCTTCATCTATTTCTACTTTTTCTATATTTTCTTTGCTACTAACATATACCTTTTATGCTTACATTTCCTTGTCTGTCTTGTAAGCATAAAAGGTATATGTTACATTTCCTTGTCTGTCTTATCTGGTTGTATGACCCAACATTCATTTCTGGAGTACCTGAGCAATCAGCAAGCCTGCTTGGGCAACTATACTTTTCCATTTGAAAAAAAAAAAAAAAAAACACAATGGAACATGGCTAAGAGCCATCTTTGGAAATACTTTTATTACAAAAGTTTTCCTTTTATAGCAACGGAATTTCTTCATACCCAATATGTACAATTCCAATAATTTAATAGCCTTGCTTTCTTGTTTATTTAAACTTATGTTGAAACATGTTGCAACTTGTATTGGAAGCATTCACTTGTTTGAATTAAGATCTGTGGAACTGAAGTTTGTCCAGTCACAGAGAGAGGATTCAAGATTGTCTCTAGTAGATCAGCAGGGGAATGCTGAGAAAATTCATTCATCATTCTTAAGTTCCCAGGTAGTAGAAAAAAGTAGCAACATATTTTAGGTACTGATTGACATCATATACTATAGCATGGAGCCTATGAGCCAGACTTTCAATATATTTTTCCCTGACTGTCTCTGTAATTTGTAGAAGATCAGGATACAATGACTAATGCAGTGATGAAATCTTTGGAAGGTAGATGTAGCATCAGCACTGCAGGCACATTAAGGCAGTTGCTGTGATAAAGTTCTCTGATAAAATCAACTTAATTGGGAAAGGATTTGTTTGAGCTCCTATTGAGCTGCGTACATGGTGCCAGGAGAGAAAAGCAGGAGCTTGAGGTTGAAGCAGCTGGTTGTATTAAATTTCTACAGTCAGAAGAGAGCAATGAAGGCAATGCATGTTCATGCTTGGCTTGCCTATACAGTCCAGACTATCTACTGCATACAGCTGATCTAACATTTTCAAAATTAACAATTAACTCTAACCATAGTGAACATGCCAAAAAGCCTGAAGTTCTTGGCACAAGGGCTCACGGCACATAATACTAGGCAGTATTCAAGTAGAATTTCTTGGAATGTACCTAGAGACAAGCATTATTCTCTATTTGATCACGTGAATTACCAAATTCCAAAATTGTTCATTTTCCCAGAAACAATAAGTGACTTTTATCAAAGTTAGTCAATGAAATAAAAGGAAGAAGTCATGAATAAAACATTGAAAGAACTGCATAACCTTGACTGCAAAAAACTGCTGAGACCCCCTTTCCAGCATACAAAAATCTCTCTTTTAGTCTCATGAAGCTGTTTTTACCTTGCTTAAGAACACAGTTCTAGACTTGCCTTTAAGACTTGGATAACTAGAAATCTTCTTTGTTAATTTTACCATCCCCTATCCATTTTCTTCTCAACATCTATGTACACAATAAGATCCCATTTTTTCTCTTAGACTATTTGGAAGGTCAAATATCAAGTAAAACCATGAGGGAAAGTTTACAAATGAAAGTAACTGAAGAAACATTAAACATTTGTGAAATAAAATTTGGAAGATATATGATAACAAATTATGGCATTTATCAAAAATAATGTGAATAGTTTTGGATCTGTGTGAAATATTTGGTATGCTAACAGTTTTAAGAGATTTTGTATTCACTGTGCGACTGAGACCAACTTAACACAATGCTAAAATTAGGCTAAATATAAGTAGAGTTTCATCTTAAAGAGAATGTGTTTGCTGAGAGCAGGACTGTAGTATGGGTTGTGTATTTATGTGAGAGAAACTGATTTCTGCTAATGAAATGAAAAGGAATTACGAGTTTCCAGATTCTCAGAATATGTCAGCTAGTCAGTCTGAAATGAGCTTCTGGACAGTATTTTTGTATGGTTTAGGGATGGTTTCATTATGTCTCCTAAGGGTTCAGGTGTTGGAGGCTTGGTCTTCATCATGCCAGGGTAGAGGTACTGGGAATTTTGTGGGTAGGGCTTAGTCTTCAGGAGGGATTTAGTTAGGGCTTGGGGTATCCTTGAATTAGTTATTTTTTAATTGGTTGTTTTTGTTTTCTGCTGTTGTCTGAGACAGAGTCTTATGTAACTCAGACTGGCTTAGAATTCATAATTTGATCTTTCTCCACCTGTTTCCTTAGTGTGTGTGTGTGTGTGTGTGTGTGTGTGTGTGTGTGTGTGTGTGTG
>NW_026595926.1:0-15664 GCF_907164565.1 Psammomys obesus
TGTGTGTGTGTGTGTGTGTGTGTGTGTGTGTGTGTGTGTGTGTGTGTATGTCCTACCTGGTTCCTTAAGTTAATTTTTGTTGAAAGCCTGAACTTGTGCTGTTGTCCAAATATGCCACCAGAGGGCACAGGTTCAGAAATTTTCTTTTTTTACTTTCTTAGTTTCTTCTGCAAGAGTTTACTGGAGCTTACAGAATCTGAGAGAAGAGATAATATGTTGTTTCATTGTCACAGTTGAGTTTGAACTGAACTGGAAGCCAAGAGATTCGAGCTTGACATGACCTTTCCGTGTGACACATGCAGCAGTGACCATCCTGTATGTGAGATATCTCCTCACCTAGTGAGTTTAGGCAGTGGGGCCATGAGATCACAAAGATCACTTTGATGTAGGATGATTATACTTTATTAACCATTGAAAGCCTAGTCCAGAATATGGTGTTTTGTGTACAATAGGGCTTTATTGTATTTGAATTGATTGAAAATATGGCATAGTATAGTCACCCTCACTGTACTTACTTCCTTTTCAACACCCCCTCTCTACTCCCTTGATCAACACATTGATCCTTAATGTAGTTCTTAAAGTAGCTGTGTATGTAATCATGTACTTGATGTTATGTTAGGTCTATGGTCAATTAGTAGTATCACTATACCTAGAAAGAAACAGAGCCAAGGGTAAACTGGAGTTTCTTGATGAAATATTATTTTTGTTTCTATTGCTTCTTTGTTTTCATGTTCCTAGTTAATCTCAGTTAGAGGATGATTGATTTTATTCCACATTCTTCGCCCCATCTGTACCAGGAGTCCCTGGGTTAAGAGTGGGTGTACTGGGCTTTAGTGATCAGAAGACATGACTAGTTTCCCATTGAGCATTAAAAAAATCTAGAATTTGACAGCATTTTCTCTATGTACAAACCATCGTATAGCACCAATTAGAAAGAGTCACCAAGTTCTTGAGTATATACCTACTTCTCGAATGTCATCCTGTTCTGGTATTGACAGGAAGAACTGTTTTAAATGAAGGATATATGTAGAAGCCAAAATTATCTAAAGTTTTACCCAGAGTACTAACCTTATTTTTTAAGTTTTTTTTTTTTTCCACGTGGCCTTGGTTTTGTGCATCAGCTTTGTAAATGTCATCCTAGGGTTCATGTCATGGTTAATTTGTAACTAAGAATGCTCTAGTTTTGCAGTCGAGGGCATTCTATAAAGATGTAAAGGTGTTGCTATCTGAGAGATGCAAGTGGCTTCTTGGGCGTGTGCTGTAAGTAGTTTTCTCCTTGGGAACACTGAACATTGTTAATAAGCCAGAGGTCCGATAACTGTGAGTTTGAAGTCCATATGTTCAGAAGGCAAGGTCTAAAAGAGACCATCTGATATCTGACTTTCTAACCAGCCTTAATGACTTTGATAGGAAGAGTACTCTGGTGATAATATGGAGATTTGATCTAGAAGGGAACAAAGGAAGGCTGGAGGAGATAAAAGTCCCTCTGTCTTGCTAGGAGCTGACAAATTCCTTAAGCCCTTAAACTTAGGCAATGGCAAAAGGCAGTACAGATGTAGTGGAAAGAAGTTTGATAAGTATTCAGGCAGTATTCATTGGTCATCATGACCATTAGAAGTGGAGAATAAAAATGAGGCAAGCCCATTTGATATAGGTCTGTCTATAAACTGTGGTACAATATAGTGAGATATGGAAAGAAAATGAAGGAGTGGGTTTGGGAAGTTGAAAGAGAAGGTGTTTCCATTTGGAAAGTTAACTTTTCCAATGAAGACTGTAAGTGAACAAGCAGGGTATATATGTCCAATAACAGCTGGGTAGATGAGCAAGGATACAGTCAGACAGGGTGAATTAGGAGGAGTTCTGTAACATAGCAGTTTTTAGTATCTCTAGTGAGGACACTCATTAAGAAAATGTAAGTCTTAGAAAAGGGGCCTGTACTGGTTCCAGGGATCTCTTCTTTCTAGCCATTGTCGTATGAATATTTGTGAGTCTATAGCTGACTCCCTATTTCATAGTACCATTTCATAGTACTATTTTATGGTACTATTGTACTGGGCTTAGAAGACTTTAGGACCTCCTCTCTAATAATTACAAAATGACATGCATACTTGTAAGGATAACATTGTAAAGATCTGTTTGAAGAGAGAAATGATTCTCTAGGTGGCACTGAAAGAAAGAGGTCTCTAAAATAAGAATGTTATAACTTTTTTTTTCCTCTTGTTTGAAAATCCTCTTCTAGCTCTCACACATTTTACAGGTACATCAATTCCAGCCTGTTATGTTGTGTATCACTTGATAAACTATTATCCTTTCATCCCAACTAGTCATTTCTTGTAGGAGTAGCTATACCCAAACCGAAATTCTACTGTGCACGTAACATAAACAGAGGGAGTGCTTGCTCTGTCTAATGATTCTTCACACTCATAAAACTGCATTTAGTTCAAATAACAAGTGATTCAATTTCTAGGAATTTAAATTAGTATCAGTATTTTTACATGCTGTTATTGTATGTTAATGAATTCATGTCATTTTATTTCTGTTGCCCAGGCAAGCCATTTCTCCTACTCTCTTTTCCTAGGAGACGTGTCACTGTCCTTTAGCAAAAAGAGAGACTACCACCCATATTTCTTGCCAAACACTCCATCAAATACTTTCTTTGGTTTTATAAAACAAGGTTGGTGACTTTTATGTTTCTCTGAATCAGGGTGTGTTTCATATATCTAAGCTTACCCAACGGTTATCTCACTTCATGTTTCATCTTCATTCCGGAATGTCAGTGTTCCTCTATCTGTTTTTCTTGGTATCTGGCCTTCAGGCTACAATCCATTGTGTGTTACATAACAGCTCTGAATACAAAGTAAAGACCTGCCAATTGCCCCAACCAAATGCCGCTCTCTATAAGATGCCATTTATCAACGCTGACTTTGCATTCAGTTTATATCGGAGGCTCTCTGTGGAGAACCCACATTGGAACGTCTTCTCCCCTGTGAGCATATCTTCTGTGTTAGCCATGCTTTCTTTTGGATCTGGCTCTAGCACCCAAACTCAGATTCTGGAGGTTATGGGATTTAACCTCACAGATACTCCTGTGACAGAATTACAGCAGGGCTTCCAGCATTTAATTTGTTCATTAAATTTCCCAAAGAGTGAACTAGAATTGCAGATGGGAAATGCAGTTTTCATGGGGCAGCAGCTGAAACCACTGGCAATGTTTTTGGATGATGTCAAGACCGTCTATGAAACAGAAGTCTTTTCTGCTGATTTCTCCAATGTTTCTGCAGCTCAGCAGGAAATCAATAGTTGTGTAGAGAAGCAAACCAAAGGGAAAATTGTAGGCTTAATTCAAGACCTCAAGCTGAATGCTATTATGATTCTGGTGAACTACATTCACTTCAAAGGTAAGGCATCAAGATTAACTTCCAGTCTAGTATTCAGATAGAGAACTGGGGAGAGTTCATGGTCTCTTTATCATTGGGATCAGTAGCTGTCCCTCATATCACAGTGATTTTTCACTATTGTCTCTATCTGTGTATTGTGTTGAGTCATTTTAAGATGACATACTGCTCAGTGTATGTTTCTAGGAAATTTCTAAGGAGACAATACTTTTAGAAGTGTGGTTGACACTGTTATTAATGTTCTGATCATATCAGGCTAAATAATTGCAGTTTCTAATATACTTAATGAGGTGTGAAATCCTTGTGCTTGTCAAGTCGACCGAATTTGTATCTAAGCATAATATAGCTCTTACTTCTTGTGCACATTTGGGTATAATGGAAAAACCTTTTATTTTATGTTAATTACCTACTATGTGCAAAAGATTATGCTACAAAATATATACCATTAATAATTTTCAGTGAGGGGGCACAGAGAGTTAAGATGGTGGAGACCAGACCTGAGGAAAGGAAGGGTGAGAGGACTGAAGACCTGTAGAGAAAAGAGAAACTGAGGATGGGGACATCTCTGTGACAAGTTGGAGACCTAAGTCAGAGTAGGCTCTTGGGAGGATACGAGGGTGATTCAAGCAGAGATCCTAGTAGCAGAAAACATAGAGACTGAAGAGGACATACTCTAAGTATACTAGTCTTCTAGTAAGTGGCGGTGAACACCAATCTACCGACAAATCTTTGACCCCAAATTTATCCTGCCTATGAGATGTGCAGGTATAAAGACAGAGCAGGTAGAGCAGGGATTGAAGGATTGCTCAACCAATGCCTGGCCCAACCAAAGACCTACGCTATCCAAGGGTGCCAACCACAGACACTATGAATGTTACTCTGCTAAACCTGCAGACAGGAGACTAACAGAGTTATCCTCTGAGAGGCTCTACCCAACAGCACCTCAAAACCAATGCTATGACTCACAACCAAACATTGGTAGATGCATAGGAAGTGTTGGAGAATAGTGGGAGGAAAGAGAAAAGAGGGAGTGAGAGAAGCTCCACAAGAAAAACAACAGAGCCAAATAACCAGGGCCCAGAGGAGTTTGTTGAGACTGAAGTATCTACCAAGGATCATGCATGAATTGGACCTAAGCCCCTTACAAGATGTAGCGGATGGACAACTCATGCTTCAAGTGAGTCCTCTACTAAGGGAAATGGAGGCTAAATCGGGACTCACTTGCTAGCGTTTAGATCACTTTCCCCTGGCAGGACTATCTTGAGAGGCCACAGGGGAAGAGACCATGTTCAGTCTTGATGTAACTTAATGATCTGAGGTAGATGGGAAAGGGAGCTCCCCTTTTCTGAGGAAAGGGAAAGGCAAGGGGGAGGAAGAGAGTGTGGGACTGGGAGGGGAGGAGGTAAGGGCCACATGAGGTAAAGTGAATAAGTAAATGTATGAGTAAAAATAAAATAAAAATAGTGATTTTCAGTGATGGCCTTCCACTCAAGGCTATCTAACCCTAACGCTGGAGCTCATAGCAAGCATCATGTGGCCTCCTTTTTGAAAGTGATGTGCCCAGATGCTTCCTCTTGGTTCTATAGCTACTGTCTCTTATATTTGGATGAATGAATTTTTGGCATAAGCCACACACCTATGGATCTTGAAAATGACAGAACAGTTTGTTACCTCATTTCACCCATTTTTTTCTGGACCCTCATATGTCTTTGCATGGAAGGATATACTGTTTCAGATAGGGGTAGAAAGTATAGTGTTTCTAAACTTAGAGACTGTAAGGACCAGCAGCATTGAAGAGGTCTTCTTTTTTATTATTATTATTTTTTTATTATTTTTTTCTTTTTAGTTACATTTTGTTAACTCTGTGTCCCAGCTGTATCCCGCTCCCTCATTCCCTCCCCAACCCCACACTCCCTCCCTGGTCTCCTCCCTGCCCCTTTCCAAGTCCACTGATAGGGGAGGACCTCCTCCCCTTTCATCTGACCCTGTTTTATCAGGTATCTTCAGGGCTGGCTGCAAAGTCCTCCTCTGTGGCCTAACAGACTGCTCCTCCCCAGGGGAGGGGAGTGTCAAACAGCCTGCCCTTGAGATCCTGTTAGAAATAGTCCGTGTTCCCCTTACTTTGGAAAACTACTTGGTTACTGAGCTACCATGGGCCACATCCGAGCAGAAGTTCTAGGTTATATCCATAGATGGTCCTTGGTTGAGTGTCAGTCTCAGAAAAGACCCTGTGCCCAGATATGTTTGGTCCTTGTAGAGCTTCTGATTTTCCCATTTGGTAACTGGATGACTATGGCATCTGACTTTGTTTCTCTGATCCTCTGATACAAGTCAAGAATAGTCACTTAGAAAATTTGTTGAAAATATGCAGTTTTAATTAATCGATGAATAACTAATGGTTTCAAAGAAACATCTCTTCTCTTTATGTTTTTAAGCCCAGTGGGCAAATCCTTTTCATGTATCTAAAACAGAAGAGAGTTCCAACTTCTCAGTGGACAAGAGCACCACAGTACAACTGCCCATGATGCACCAGCTGGAACAATACTATCATTTTGTGGATGCCGAGCTGAATTGTACAGTACTTCAAATGGACTATAGTGAGAATGCCCTGGCACTTTTTGTCCTTCCAAAGGAAGGACACATGGAGTGGATGGAAGCAGCCATGTCAACTAAAACACTGAAGAAGTGGAACCATTTGCTGCAGAAAGGGTAAAGAAATGAGTGGAAATGAGAGCTTAGGGATGGGCCTAACAGCGGAGTTGAGGCTAAGTTAAGAAGAAACCTACAGGTAGGAAAATTACTCAGAAGCACCTGGCAGTGGTATGATGATTGTTTGAGTATGTCCATAATATAGAGTGTGCCTGAAACTTCTCTGGATCCTTTTCACAGACTTTCATCTAAGCAAACTAGGGAAACTCCAAAAAGGTAGTTTTATGTTTATTTGTCAAATTAGAAATTCTCATAAAGTTCTCAAAAGTGAGTATGCTAGGAACCTGATAACATTTTAGGGACCAACTATATCTTTGAGATGGATAAGGTTTGATGTTTGGGGTGGAGTGCGTAGTCATTCTGAGATAGAATAATAAGATGGAAAAACATGAAGTTCCTATACACTACCCTTTGATCTTCATGCCACTAGTCACCTGTCCTTTCTGAAAGCTACAGAGATACATTTTTTCCTGATAATGAGGTGTCAGCACACCACGTGTTGCAGTTCAACATTTTCTGCGTCAGATACTACTTATGCCTTAATATGTTTCAGTGGTTCTGGTGCCATGTTAATGGATGTCAATGTTCAGAAGAGTAGCAGAGTTGAATGATAGTAAGCGAAATGGATTAATGTGATAAGTGTCTCCATTTCCTCATTTCACACAGATGGGTTGAATTGTTTGTTCCAAAGTTTTCCATTTCTGCCACATATGACCTTGGAAGCACACTTCAGAAGATGGGCATGAGGGATGCCTTTGCTGAAAGTGCTGACTTTTCTAGAATCACAGAAGACAATGGTTTAAAACTTTCCTATGTAAGTTGGTCAATTAGTTTTTTGCCATATGAGTTGGAAAGGGCTTTGAGAATCACATGATTCACCCATCTCATTTGGTCAATGAGGAAGCTCATGTCTACAGAAGCAGTGTGATTCTGTTCGGTCAGTATCATATGAGAGTCATTCTTTTTACTCTAACCCATTTTAGAAGTAATTTCAGAGGCTGGAGTGATGGTTCATCAAATAATAGCACTGCTTGCTCTTGCAAAAGACCCAGGTTCAATTTCCAGCACTGACATGGAAGCTCATAACTATCTGTGACTTCAGTCCTATGAGATTTTACACCATCTTCTGGCCTCTGCATGTACTAGGCCAAATACATATATGCATGTCAAACACTCAAATACATGTATAAATAATAAAATATAATGTCCTAACCTTCATGTACTGAGATGACTCTACTATAATGGGAAGTCTTAATGATCAGAAGTGACTGTTGTAAGATACAGTGCTAGAGAATGAGAGAGCGGCACCGAAGAGATAACTCTTCTAGAGAAAGACGGTGATGGAGGATGAGATGCTACCCAAACAAGTAGTCCTAAAATCACAGAGATTAATTAACTACACATCAAAGTAATATTTATATTCAAGTAACGTCAAAAGAATATGATGTATTTATTTTTGTACTTCCATCTTACCCAAAGGCTAATGACACTCTTTCAGGGGACCTTCAGTGTCTGTTTTCCTCCCAAAGGCTTTTCACAAGGCTGTGCTGCACATTGGAGAAGAAGGAACCAAAGAAGAAGCTACTCCTGAAGCTGGCTCTCTGGATCAGGCAGAAGTAGCTTCTCTTCACCCTGTTATTAGATTTAATAAAACATTCTTACTGATGATTTTGGAGAAAAGAACCAAAAGCATTCTCTTTTTAGGGAAAGTTGTTAATCCAATAAAAGAGTAATTGAAAAAGTAGCCATTATAATGGGAAATAAACATATATCATAGCTTAATGTACTTGCTTGTGGGCTTGTGTGGGCTTATAATTTATGTCTTTTGTATAAGTCATAAAAATGGACCTTGTCATGACTACATTGGCTGTGGAAATAGTAAATTCTGTGACCAAGCATGCAGATAATCAATGAGTGATTTTTGCCTAAAACTAAAGGAAAGATCAATGTTAGTAAATCATTGTAAAGCTGCTCATGAATTAGCTAAGTCTAGAAAATTTGACTGGGATTGCAAATGCCTTTGGATGTATCATCTGGACAATTGGCCATACCGGTCAAGTCTTCATATTACAGTACTATGACAGTATGATCAGTGAACATGCAAATGAAGTGGCTTGCATATGAGCTTCACACTAATTTCTGCTTTTTATACCTGTTCAAAATGAGTCCGATTTTAACCACTTCTAGATTTTTTAAATTTTAATTTAATTTTATTTTTAATTACACTTTATTTACTTTGTTTCCCCCCTGTAGTTCCCTCCCTCCTCCCCTCCCAGTCTCTCCCTTTCTCCACCTTCTCCATGCATGCCCCTCCCCAAGTAGGGGAGGGTTTCTTTTCCTTCCTTCTGATCCTAGTCTGTTAGGTCTCATCAGGAATGGCTTCAATGTCTTCCTCTGTGGCCTGGTAAGGCTGCTCCCTCCCTCAGGGGGAGGTGATCAAAGAGCAGGCCAATCAGTTCATGTCAGAGGCAGTCCCTGTTTCCATTACTAGGGAACCCACTTCGACACTGAATTGCCATGGGCTACATCTGTGAAGGGGTTCCAGGTTATCTCCATGCATCTTCAACAAATGGTGATGGTCTAACTGGATGTCTACATGTAGAAAAATGCAAATAGATCCATACTTATCATGCTTCACAAAACTAAAGCCCAAGTGGATCAACATAAAACCAGACACATTAAATCAGTTAGAAGAAAAAGTGGGGAAGAGCCAGGAACTCATTGGTACAGGAGACAACTTCCTGCACTTCTAAATTTTTAATAGTGTTGTTCACTATACTCTCAAGTCAAAGACTGAGTATTTTCATCTAGGGATGTAGTTGTCTTATTGCTCTGGCTAGGACTTCAAGTACAATGTTAAAGAGATATGGAGAGAGTGGGCAGCCTTGTCTTGTCCCTGATTTCAGTGGGATTGATTTAAGTTTCTCTCCATTGAGTTTGATGTTGGCTATAGGCTTGCTGTATATTGCCTTTACTATGTTTAGGTATGTGCCTTGTATCCCTGATCTCTCCAAGACTTTAAAAATAAATGGGTGTTGGACTTTGTCAAATGCTTTTTCAGCATCTAAGGAGATGATCATGTGGTTTTTCTCCTTCATTTTGTTTATGTGGTGGATTACATTGATGGATTTCCGTATGTTGAACCACCCTTGCATTCCTGGGATGAAGCCTACTTGGTCATGGTGGATGATATCTTTGATGTGTTCTTGGATTCGGTTTGCAAGTATTTTATTGAGTATTTTTGCATCAATGTTCATAAGAGAGATAGGTCTGAAGTTCTCTTTTTTTGTTGGATCTTTGTGTGGTTTAGGTATCAAAGTGACTATGGCTTCATAGAATGAGTTTGGTAGTGTTCCTTCTATTTCTATTTTGTGGAATAGTTTGAGGAGAATTGGTGTTAGTACTTCTTTGAAGGTCTTGTAGAATTCTGCGCTGAAGCCATCTGGTCCAGGGCTTTTTTTGGAGGGGAGACTGTTAATGACTGCTTCAATTTCCTTGGGAGATATAGGGCTATTCAGTCTTTCTACCTGATCTTGACTTAATTTTGGTAGATGGAATCTGTCACGAAAGTTATCCATTTCATTTAGATTTTCAAATTTTGTGCCATATAGGCTTTTGTAGTATGACCTAATAATCGTTTGGATTTCCTCAGTGTCTGTAGTTATGTCCCCATTTTCCTTTCTGATTTTGCTGATTTGTATGGTTTCTCTCTGCTTTTTAGTTAGTTTGGCTAAGGGTTTGTCTATCTTGTTGATTTTCTCAAAGAACCAGCTTTTTGTTTCATTGATTCTTTGGATAATTTTATTTGCTTCTAATTGATTGATTTCTGCCCTTACTTTGATTATTTCCAGCCTTCTGCTCCTCTTGGGTGTATCTGCTTCTTTTTTTTCTAGGTTTTTCAGTTGGGCCATTAAGTTGTTTGTATGTGATGTTACGGATTTCTTCTTGTAGGCACTTAGTGCTATAAATTTTCCTCTGAGCACTGCTTTCAATGTGTCCCATAAATTTGGGTATGTTGTGCCTTCATTTTCATTGAATTCTAGAAAGTCTTTAATTTCTTTCTTTATTTCTTCCTTGACCCAGCTGTCATTGAGTAGTAAGTTGTTCAGTTTCCATGTGCGTGTTGGCTTTTTGTTGTTTCTGTTGTTGTTGATGTCCAGCTTTAGTCCATGGTGGTCAGATAGTATACAAGGGATTATTTCAATCCTTTTGTATCTGTTGAGGCTTGCTTTGTGACCAACTATATGGTCTATTTTGGAGAAGGTTCCATGTGGTGCTGAAAAGAAGGTGTACTCTTTTGAGTTTGGGTGAAAAGATCTGTAGACGTCTATTAGGTCCATTTGATTTAGGGATTCTGTCAGTGCTTTTATTTCCCTATTTGGTGTCTGTCTGGTTGATCTGTCCCTTGATGAGAGTGGGGTGTTGAAGTCTCCCACTATTAAGGTATTAGGATCAATGTATGATTTAAGCTTTAATATTGTTTCATTTACGAATGTAGGTGCTCTTGTATTTGGGGCATAGATATTCAAAATTGTGATGTCCTCTTGTTGGATTTTTCCTTTGATGAGAATATAGTGGCCCTCCTTATCTTTTTTGATTAACTTCGGATGAAAGTCTATTTTATTAGATATTAGGATGGCTACTCCAGCTTGTTTTCTGGAACCATTTGCTTGAAAAACATTTTTCCAGCCCTTTACTCTGAGGTAGTGTTTATCTTTGTTGCATAGGTGTGTTTTTTGGATGCAACAGAATGTTGGGTCCTGTTTCCGTAACCATTCTGTTTGCCTGTGTCTTTTTATTGGTGAGTTGAGTCCATTAATATTGATAGATAATATTGACAAATGCATGTTAGTTCCTTTTGTAATGGAGTCGATGATCTTACCTTGTTTCATTGCTTGTTTTCTTTTCATTTTTGTTGGGATATTATCTGTATGCCCTGTTTTCTTGGGTGAATTCGTTTTCGTTGGATTGAAGTTTTCCTTCTAGTATCTTCTGTAGGGTTGGTTTGCTGTATAGATATTGCATAAATTTAGTTTTGTCATGGAATATTTTGTTTTCTCCATCTATGTTGATTGAAAGCTTTGCAGGGTATAGTAGTCTGGGTTGACATTTGTGATCTCTTAGAGTCTCCATGATGCTTGCCCAGGCCCTTCTGGCTTTCATAGTTTCCGATGAGAAGTCTGGTGTGATTCTGATAGGTCTACCTTCATATGTTACTTGGCCTTTTTCCCTTGCTGCTTTTAATATCTTTTCTTTGTTCTGTAGATTTAGTGTTTTGACTATGATGTGACGTGATGTGTTTCTTTTCTGGTCTAGTCTATTTGGTGTTCTGTAGGCCTCTTGTATATTTATGGACATCTCTTTCTTTAAGTTGGAAAAATTTTCTTCTATGATTTTCTTGAAAATATTTTCTGGACCTTGGAGCCTGGAGTCTTCTTTTTCATCAATTCCTATTATTCTTAGATTTTGTCTTTTCATAGCATCCTTGATTTCTTGGATATTTTGTGATTGAAATTTTTCTGATTTTACTTTTTCTTTGAGAGAAGTATCAATTCCTGCAAGTGTGTCTTCAGCTCCAGAGATTCTCTCTTCCATGTCTTGTATTCTGTTGGTGATGCTTACTTTTGTGGTTCCTGATCTTGTCTCCAAGTTCTCCAGCTCAAGAGTTTTCTCATTTTGTGTTTTCTTTATTGATTCTAATTCTGTTTTCATGCCTTGCACCATTTCTTCCATGTGTTTGAATTTGGATTCCTGTCTCTCTACGATGGACTCTATTTCTTTGTTCATTTCCTTTTTGTATGCCACTAATTTTTTCTCTACTTGTGCCTCTATTTGTTTGGCTATGTTTGCCTGTGTTTCTTTAAGGGTTTTGTCTATTTCTTCTTTCTTTATCTCCAATTGACTGGCCAACTCTTTGAAAGATTTGTTCATTTCCTCCTTATGAGCCTCAAATAATTGAGCAAGCATGGCTTTAAGGTCATTTTCCTGTGCTTCTGATGAATTGGAGTATCCATCGATTTTGGGGTTTGCTGGTGAAGTCATGATGTCCTGATTTATGTTGGAAGTGTTCTTTCGCCTACCCCTGGCCATTGGCTTATCTGAGACCTTCCCTGTTTGTTTTTGGATTCTGCCGATCAGACTGGTACTGTCTCTCTCTCCAGTCTGGAGAATTCTTCAGGAAGTTGAGAGAGGTCCTGTGTCCTTAGCGTGTGCTGAGGACTAGCTGTACCTGTGGGAGGAAAGTACCCAGGCGCAAACAGAGGCAAATGCAAGCCTGCGTGGATGTGTATATGTGTGTGTGTGTGTGTGTGTGTGTGTGTGTATGTGTGTAAGTGGGCGTGGGCATGTGTCTCAAGGGACAGAGTGATGGCTAATGTTGAACCCTTGAGTGTGTGGGAGGGGCTCTGCAATGTATATGTCGCGGGCGCTAGTGATGATCGCAGCGCAATTTCTGGCATTAACTGCCTTAACTCCTCAATTAGACCCACAGAGCAGGAACTTCAATGTTCCAAGTGCCCCTCTATTTCCCAAAGTGGGTATATGGGTGGGAGGGGGATCAATGCCTGGCTTCTGTTTTAGAAGGACCCAGGATTAGTGGGGCTGCAGATTCTCAAGGGTTCACTCACTTACAGGCAGGTCATTTGGCAGAGATCGGGGTATCTGGGCACTCTGCTCTCTGGTTTGGCCCTGCTTCTTTGATGTGCTCCGCCAGTTCCGTGCTGTTGTCACTGCCAGGTTATGAGGTCTTGCTGCAGCTGGAGATTTCAGGGTGGTCACGTCAGTGGGAATCGGGGTAACCAGCCTTTCTGTTCTCTGGTTTGGCTCTGGTTAGTCTTAAACTGGAGGGCTGATGTGCCCCGCCAGCTCAGTGCTGCTCCGCCGCCAGGTTAGAAAGTCCCGCTGTAACTGGAGACTGGGTTGCTAGTCCAGATGCTTTCTGGGAAGTCCTGGGGTCTCTTCACTGTGCTCTCCAAGCTTCAGAGGCCCAGCGCCTGGTGTGTCTAGCTTGTATGGCGTTTCTGTCTGGATTTGGTGAGTATATAGCGTATTCTCTGTCACTGTGGGATTGGGCAGGCTGTACTGTCAGTGATCGCGATCCTGTGGAGCTAGTATGGCTTCTAGCAGACTCGGGCCCTAGAAGGATGGTGCAGCCGCAGCGCGAATCTGGGGCTCCAAGACACAGTACTGCTGGCCTTTGCCGATAAAGGGCTTGGGGCTCCGCCTCAGTGGCTGCAGGCCCCAGGCAGTTAGGTCTGCACTGGGAAAGGCGAGTCTGAGAAAGGCAAGTCTGCTGTGCCGAGGAGGAGGGAGGTCTGGGGGAGGGGAGTGCCGAGAGATCAAAGGATCGTTTCTCACCTTCCCCAAACAAGTCCCTGGGTGACCCGAGACCAAGGTTTTCACCTCCTGCGATGTTCCCTGTTGTTTAGAAAGTCTCTCCGTTGTTTCCCTGGCTTCAGAAGTTCTTCCACTCATCAACTCAGAACTTTATCTCTTCCACAGCTCGGAAACTGTGTGTGCTAGTCGCCATCTTGGCTCCGCCCCCGACTGAGTATTTTCATCTAGGGATGTAGCTTTTGTGACCTAACATGTATTCAACAACAGGACAAGGTGAAATAAATTTCCTCAAACAAGCCCACATCCTCACTAGCAGATCTCATTATGCTAATTCATAACCTATTGATGAAAGGGCTAATTAATTTGCATCATATATTATCTGCATTATTTTTTCGTATTTCTTCCCAAATAGTGCAAATCTTTCTCCTTGGTCTTGTGAAAATTTCCAGTTAACCTGTTTTATTTTCTGTATTATTCAATAAAATATGATATTTTGTGTCACCAGAGCATCCACTGCCTATGTATGCCACGTTATCTTAAACCACCAAAGTGATTTATTCTCGACATTATGTGTTCAAGCAACCAGTATTAGAATCTGGAACACAGATAACACAAGGAGAGTTAATTCTGTGTTAGCCAAATTCTATCCCTGATCTTTCACTAACAGAACATTAGTAACAAATGTGTAAGTACTATGTGGATGTGCTTCCATATTACAATAAATAAAATATGCTTAGAAAATATGTTTATGGGGGCGGGGCAAGATGGCAGCACCGGGAGGACTCTCATTCTGAGGAGCAGCACAGCAGGATTGGCACAGTAACCAGCAATCAGAACTCACGGCAATAAAACACAAGTGATTGTGTTTCACAGGTGAGAGGATACCCCACGGTGGGGGATTCAATCAGCTTTAACTCACCCGGCTAAACCGTGGAAGAGATCCCGGTTCCGCCAGGCGCTTGGTCACCAGCCCAGAGCTACCCGCCAGCGCAATCTGGTCACTGTCCCAGACTGAACTGTGGGCCCACAACACCATAGACTGGATTTCCCAGTCGAGAAATAACCCCACGAAGCAGGAAACAATTGGGACCGACCTCAGGTTACCCAGATATCCCCTGGAAAACACTCGGGTTCCGAGGGTGCCCCAAGAGCCAGTCCGGACCCAGAGCCAGGAAACAGGCGCCTGCACAGAGCCCTGCCTGCGGGCCTGATTCGCCGCCTCAGATAGAACTGTGGGCACCAGGGCACCAGACACCAGAGACTGCATGTCTCTGGCAGGAGGAAACCCCCAGCGGAGGGGGTCAGCAGCTCTAACGCTTAGGACACCCAGCACAAAAACACTTCCAGGACTCACGCAAACTCTAGTGCAGGCAGGAGCACTGTGCTCTGCTGCAATTATTGAGTTCCCCTATGGCACTGGGACACACAGCTGCATCCTCAGACCTACAAAAGCCAGAGAGCCATTACTGCAGCCCTCAGATACTGTGCCAAGGATCAACCAGTTATTCCTAGCTAGACTGTCAAAACTGTGGGAATCCCTGGTCCTTCAAGAGGGCTGCACCCACAGCGTCTGGACCAGAGCAGTGCCTGCAGCCGCCATCCCAGACAGGGACACACAGCTTCTGGTCTAGAGTGAGGCACCCAGCCTCCAGACCAGAGCAGCGCCCCTAGGCGCCAACTCAACCTAGGTGCACATTCTCCAGGTCCAGAGTGGAGCAATCAGCCTCTGGCCCAGAGACTTGCTGAGTGCATCTCTCACTTTCCCGGACAGAACTGTGTGCCCCAGGATAACAGACTGAGTTTCCCTGTTGTGAGAATACCCCACAGCTAGGGAATCAGCAGGTTCTTCAAGAGGACTATACCTGGAAATTTAGTGAGCAGCAGCACACTAAATTTATAACAAGAAACCCAGCAGTGGGGCAGCTGTCTTGAGAACTTCTATGGGTAAGAGGAGATTCCCCCTCTGCCTAACCAAGACCACAGCTACTACTCAGGACTATAAACATGAGGTGAGCAGTGGAAACTCCTGAGAAACACTGGCCATACAGTGACCATAACCAAAAAGCAGAGGAGGACTCCTTCAGGAAAAATCATCTACCAGCCAAGGGGATTCTCCCTACCTCAGGACTCCAGGAAGCACAGAAACTAACAGCCAACACCTAAATCAGCCCAATGGGCAGAGGTCAGCGTAAAGGCTCAACCAACAAAAGACAGAGAAATATGGC
>NW_026595927.1:0-5418 GCF_907164565.1 Psammomys obesus
GGTACCCGTGTATCAAAACAAAAGCCTCTTGCTGTTTGCATCCGAATGGCCTCGTTGTTCCTTGGGAGGGGGTCTCTCAGATGGAAGATACCCTCTGGGGATCTTTCATTTGGAGGCCCCAGCGAGATATGAGACCCCCCACCCAGGGAAAACCGACCCACCTTCGTGAGGTAAGCTGGCCAGCCGTCTTTTCTGTTGTATGTAGCTGTCTTGTCTATTGTGTGCTGCTGTGTCTGTTCTGTTTGCAATCTGAGACTTGATCAAGTCATCTGAATCAGGCAGAAAGTAAGAAGGGGTTGACGTACCTGGACTTCTGTTCCGCTAGCCCGGGGAGTCATCCCAGGGTGAGAGGGTCTGAGTGGGTTCGAGTCCCACCGGCTCTTGTCTGAGAGCGTCTGAGTGGGTTCGAGTCCCACCGGCTCTCACCTGAGAGGGTCTGAGTGGGTCCGAGTCCCACCAGCTCTCACATGAGCGGGAGCCAATTTTGGCTCCCCTTCTGTTTGCCATCTGAATTTTTGCTTTCGGTTTTGCGCTGATCTCGTGCCGCGCGGCTTGTGTCATGTTCTGTCTGTTTAAATCCTGTGTTTCTCATGTATGTATGTATTTTTCTGTGTCTGTTTCTTTGTAGACTTGGACTGATGAAAATTCGGACAGAGGACAGTTAAAATTAGAACTAGTTCTCGGCCCGGGAGTGCACACGGCTGCATGACAGGACACCAAGCAGTGTGCACTCCCTCACGAGGGAGCCGAGGAGAAAATGCTTTCAGGCAGCTGGGGAGACGTGTGGAGCTGGGGCTGGAGCTCGGGCAGGCAGTGCTCAGGCACTTAAAGGTCTGTGAAATAACAATGTACACCCAACAGGGCATGGGCTCTGCAGCCCCGAGACGAAGGGGTGGAAGGTCGCCCCGCGCTCGGAGGGGAGGTGGGGCGGCGCGGCTGGATGCCCCGGGAGCTGCCTGCAGCCCAGACGCGGCCCGGGAGTGTTCAAGAGAGGCCCGGCCAGGAAACAGGTTCATGACCTGCGGGGGAGGTAAGCTAGAGTAAAGCTCACAGGGAGCCAAGGGAGCAGGCAAGGCTCGTGGGCTTGCTAGGTGGAAGTCCTTATACAAGGCTAGGCGGGGATTTGCACCTTAGCTGCTCCACGACAGGAGCTGCTCTGGTTGCCGAGAGTGAGGAAAAACTCCTCCCCCTTGCCTTCATGCCAGCTCAGCAGGAGCTCACCACGCCCTCTTGCTCCTCTCTTCCCTCCTCCCACCTAGGGGGCTTGCAACTTACAGATCAAACAGTAATTTAAGATGATAGTTTTCAATTGGTCTTAAATGGTTAATATGATCAAAAATAATTGGGTATGTTTTAAGGTTAAATTCAAATCCTTGTTTAAAACACGTATATGTGCCTATGTGTTTATAGGGTCTATGAATGCATATGTTTAAATAACAACAATGTAAATTGCCAAATGGTGTGGCTCAGGAAAAGAACAAAGGTTACAAAATCTGTGAGTCAAAATGATTTTATTTCCTTTTAAGATAAAAAAAGTCTTGTTCTAAGTGGATATTGGTTCTAAAGATTGGGTTGTTTTCACTGATAAATTTTGGTCTTAAAATCTGGTTTAAACTTTTATCTGGTTTTGACTTTAAAATTATGGTTATGCTTTGTAAATTCACTCCTAAAAAAATACATTGCTTTGATATTGCAGGGACAAGTTTTAAAAAATTGTTTAAATGTTTAAGGCTATGAAATATTTAAAGTTTATCAGGCATTTGGGTATGACAATGATCTTGGGTAATCTGACAAAATTTAAAAGTTTCTTGATCCTTTAGAAAAAAATAAAAATACTTTGATATTTATTTTATCAATTGTATTAAATAAAACCCAGCCGTATGATTTGTGCTAATTGAAAAAAATTATTACAGTTTTTTAAAATGTATCTTATAGAGAGCTGTTTGTACGTTAAGCTGCTTTGTTTATGGAAAAACATGTTCCAACAGGATCATGTTAGGATAGAAAGGATTTTAATGAGAGTTTATATGTTGTCTAAAAAAACAAGAGAGAGAGAAAACAAAACAAAACAAAAAAAGTAAAAATGTCTGGTTAAGCCAGAAAAAGAAAGCTAGAAACCTAAAGGTATATAGGATGTTGCAGAAGGTTAGTGGATATATTATAAAAAGCCAGAGAGTTTATCAGTTCTCATCAAAAGTGGCTGCATTGTCCTCTGCTGTGGCCTGGTAAGGCTGCTCCCCCCTCAGGGGGAGGTGATCAACGAGCAGGCCAATCAGATTATGTCAGAGGCAGTCCCTCTTCCCATTACTATGTAACCCATTAGGACACTGAACTGCCATGGGCTGTAACCTCCCCTATCAGTGGACTTGGGGAGTGGCATGCATGCAGAAAGGGGAGGGAGGGTGGGATCAGCAGGGGAGGAGGGAGGGGCTTATGGGGGGATACAAAATGAATAAAGTGTAATTAATAAAATAATAATAATAATAAAAGATTTTAAAAAAATGAGATTATAAAAAAAAAAGCCAGAGAGTTAATATGATTTGAGATATTTTAAATATGTTATAGTTCACTTAAAAGGCTGGTGATTCCTCATTACAAAATGTTTTCTTATGCTCTTTAAAGGGAAAAAAATTCTGGCTGATAGGTTTGGTATGGCTAGAATAATTCATACAGTTTAAAATTGTTCTGTACTGTTCTGTTATGCAGTTGGTTCTAAAACTTATTTAATCACTAAGTTAAAAATGTTGGTTATAGGGGATTATAAATGCTCCACAATATTTGCTGTATCATCATCAGCACCTAATAGCTATGTTTGGTATTGTCAGTCACAGCCTGTGGTAGCCTAACACGAGGCTAGCTGCCATGATCTTTCAGGGATAGAGAGCATGTAAAATTGTATTTTTGCTGCCATATCTGTTTAGGGCTTCCAACTGAGTTCAGTTACACGTGGTCAGCCGCCATGCTAGTCCAGAGAGAAAAAGGGTAGAGCCATGAGTTTGTGATCATTTTTGTTCAGGTATCTCAGTTATGTTCAGTCATCTGATTAGTGCTAAATACAAAGCTTTTTACTGTTCAATTTTAATACAAGTGATAAGAACAACAAGATTTGCTAGGCTCTCTATGAACTGTATCTGATTAAAAGATTTGCTTTGATTTTAGTTCAGAAAGAGCAGATTTAAAGTTATACTAACAACTACAGTTGGCTATACCTAGTGTCTTTGTTTAGTTTTTCTTTTACACAGTTTAGACAAAGAATAACTCAGATATGCTGGCCCTCAAGCTTGTCAAGAGATCTGATAAATATGACATTTTAACTGTCTAAGCTTATTGTGACAAAAAGTCCTGAAATCCTGGCAGTAGCTCCCCCAAGGTCTCCGAGAAGATTTGGGCACAACGACAGATGACTGCGACTCTGGATTGTGGTATGCTAACCACTGGGCAATATTGCCTCAACTGGCCCACCGCTAGGGCCCAGCCTAAGCTGTGGACAAAGTCGGGGACATATGAAGAGCCATTGTCTCACATTGTGAGAGGCAAGGTGAGGTCAATCTCTTCTGTTCCTCTTTCCACAGAAACAGTAAAAGCAGTCTCTCACCTTCTGTGCCTGGCTGGACAGCCTCTGTTCAGGATGCCGTGAGAAACAGGAGCGAGGGACACTGCCTAGGTGATGGACTAAGTAGTCATCTCTGTCATTTTGATTGACACATAAATTGATATATTTATTTAGCTTATAATTTATCCTTCTCAGGTCTCTGAACACCTTGATGGCTATGCTAAGCTTACAGTAGCTTTACAGCTAGAGAAAAGACACTTAGATCCACTGTTAGTTCATTGATCAGTTCATTAGCTAGAACTACTAGATACTAGATCTCTTATTTAAAAAGAAAGACAGGTTTGCCCTGCTCACAGAATTCATGTTAGTTATCTGTGTCTTAAGATATATAACTAGACCAAAAAAAAAAAAAAGATACGGAGCCTATATAAAGTCTAAAGATATAAGAGTTTAAATAATAAAATTTCAAGGTTAATAAATACAAAAAAATTAAAACGTCTAAGTTGATAAAAATAGTTTAAAACATGTTAAAAATGAGAGATACTTTAGATCTCTCCCCCCTCTTTGCTACTGTGGTGCTTATGTTATAAGATTTCAGAAGTTCAGAGTTTTGACATTTATTAATAAAGTTCTGATAAATTGATGGAACACTGACTGCTTATTATTCAGTCACCAGGTTGAGATTTTAATTTCCTTTGGTTGGCTTCTGGAGGTAGACTTAAAGACTTAAAGGTACTTCTCGTCATGTTAAAAACATCTGTTTAATGTATATATCTGACCCAAAAGTCATAGCTTTTAATATGGTATTCTTAATATCTGCCATTTCTGGGATAGAGTTTGACACAAAAATATCTTAAACCTATTCCTTCTAATTGCTTTGTTAAGAAAAATCAAACATCCAGGGTTTAACACTAAAGCTAGTGATATATTTCTGCCTAACTTTCCAGTATAAACATAGAGATAAAAACTAAAAGATGCTGAATATATATATAAAAAAAAATGGCCAAACTTCATTCGTGGCTAATTACCAACAGCTATGCCCACAAAAAAAATGTTACCATAGACTTATTCAGTGGGATGCAGTTTTACCTGTTACTCTCAAAATGTTCAATTTGCTGATATGTTACTTTTCTGAGTATTTAAAATTATACATTTCCTTTTGTGTACTAAAAAATTTCATATAGGTTTCAGGATTTGACCTGGATCTGACATAGCTCAAAAGGATCACAGATGAGGTTTTCCCTCATCTTTCCAATTTAATAGATAAATTTTAACTTCTGTCTCCAGTCTAAATTTGTCTCAGCAGATTTTCACCTGTTCAACTCTGTTCTGGGATCAGCTGTGGACTGCAAGCTGAGATCTGGACTTCCTAAAAACTGACCTGACTGCTCCCTGACTCTTCCGGTGGATCAACTGACCAGATGCTTGGGACTGCCCTATTGCCCAGCCTTTGACTGGCATTTCAGCCTCCCTAGTTCCTGATGCCTACGGTCCAACGGTCAGCATCAAAGAAGCTCCAGAAGATGGATCTCCGCCCAAATCCCCCCTAGCAGGCTGAAATGCTAAGTCAAAAGTGGCTCCCTGGCGTTGGCTATTATCTTGAACATCTGCTTAGCTGCTGACCATACTAGATTGATAAGAGATAACATGGCTAAACTCAGAAAAAGACTCAAACAGAGACAGCAATTCTTTGAGTCAGGACAGAGCTGATACGAGAGATGGTTTAGTCGGTCCCCCTGGTTCACCACCCTCGTTTCCTCCCTCATGGGCCCCCTAATCATAATTCTCCTGATTCTACTAGTTGAGCCTTGTATTCTGAATCGGCTGATCCAGTTCATGAAAGACCGGTTCTCTGTCATACAAGC
>NW_026595928.1:0-1499 GCF_907164565.1 Psammomys obesus
GCTTTGTACGGACTGAGCCTTCTGCCTCCTGCCACTCAAAGTATATTCTAATGTCCTTTTTGTTTCTATTATTAACTCACGTTTGTTTCTCTTTCAAATGTTGAGGGCATATGGGTGGGAGAGCGCCAAATATCTTTTTGTTATTGATTTCTGATTTTTAGTTGTTGTCAGAGAATATACTTTGGCCCATTTTAAATACTTTCATTCTTTCTTCTAAATTATATCCTATCTAATATGTATCATTTTTTAACTTTTTATTTAATAGCATATCCTGGGTTGCTTTTCATAAAGTTCTCTGAGGCTGTCTCTTTCTTTCCTATTCTATGTACAGATGGACACCATGAATCCAATGCTACAATAAGCCGGCTTTGTGCGCATTGTTTCACTTGAGTGCAATGGTCCCTGCAGACATAAGAATCAAAACCAATCCGGAAACAAACAAACAAACAAACAAACAAACAAACAGAGTGTATGGACTGATTTGTCTTCAGAGACATGAACCAAATGGCTGATGGCAAGACACATGCAAGGATACTCACCAAACTAACCAAAAAATTCACTGAGCCACTTTGGATCACACCCTCTAGGGTGGCTGTAATAAACAAACAAACAAACAAACAAACAAAAAACCAAAACAAAACAGACCTATTCCGTCCTTGAAGTCTCTTCTCGGGCTGCTACGGGCGGGTTTGGCCACTGTGTTTACTGCTCAGTTTCCTGAGGCTGGGAAGCCCAAGGTCAGAGTGCCGGCTGGGTGGCATCTGGCTTGGGTTGTCCTCCCAGACTGCAGAGATCTTTATCTCACTCAGCATCCATGTGACTGACTCTTCGCCGTGTGCCAGTGGAGAAGGGGAACTTGGCTTTCTTCCTCTCCCTTTTGCATTTCAACCTAGTTCACTTGTATGAAAATCCGTCAAGGAGGTGAAAAGGTATAGGGAGGTACTGTTGGGGCCTCCTTCGAGCCTGTTCATTTCATTTGAGAAAGGCGTAGCATTTTACCGTGTTTAACTCACAAATCTCTCCTTCTGCAGGAAGACGCAGTCAAAACTCAACCTTCCCCACTGCTTCTCCTTAACTACGAACCTGACACTGTATGTTTTCTGTTTTTTATACTTTCATTCCATGTATGGCTATGGCCACAAAATATATAGCAGTTTTTCTACTTTTGTCATGTTTTCCCGATTTTTAATTTGTGTGCGCTCAGGTGTACTCCTACATGCGCATACAGAGGGCAGAGTGGACAACGCTGGGTATGGTCCTGTTTGGCCCTGCACCTTACTTTTGTGGCAGGGTCTGTAAATGAAACTGGACTTCTAACTGGCCAGACTGACCGGCCAGTGAGCTCCTCCTTCTGCCTGCCTGATGCTGGAATTATGAACATGTGCCATCATGCCTTGTTTTTTTACACGTTTTCTGGCACTCAAACTCAGGCCTCCTACTTGGGAGGCAAGCGCTTTGTACGGACTGAGCCTTCTGCCTCCTGCCACTCAAAGTATATT
>NW_026595929.1:0-1511 GCF_907164565.1 Psammomys obesus
CACTTCATCTAGCTCTTGACTGGTGGTCTATAAAGACACCACTGGTTTCATGTGTTAAACTCCTATCCTGCATTCTGCCTCAATTTGCCCCCTAAGCTCATACTACTTTTTTATTTATTTATTTTTTATTATTATTATCATCATCATCATCATCATCATCATCATCATCTTTACTTGATGGTTCTGCTTTTCCAGGTAAATTCTTTAACAGAAGGTAAAGGAAGCAGGGCCTGGAGAACAAACCTGTGATCCCATCTCTGAAGGATCTCAAGTTCAAGACCAGACTGAGTTACAGAGGGCTGGAGGCAATAGCCTGAGATCAGCGTGGTCAGGGCTGGTTCCTCCTTGTGGACTCTCTCTTCGGCCAGCAGGTGGCATCGTTTCCCCAGTTTTCTGATGTCTATCCATGTGCCCTGGTAACCTTCTTAGTGAACAAACATTCCAGTTGGGTAAGATCTACTCTAAAGGCCTTATTTTGTCTTGGTCAAGCCCCATCAATAGCCCTGATGCATTGCAGCTGTGTTCCGAGACACTACGGATTTCGGGGCTCCAACACACGAGCCTGAAAAAGCCAACGGTTACAAGCTGCTTTAAATTTTCTTCAGTTGCTTGATTTGTTGCTTTGGTGTTTTTTGTGTTTGTTTGTTTGTTTGTTTTCTGGCAGAACTGGGGACTAAACCTAGAGCTCATGCCTTTATTCCCACTACTTAGGATACTGAAACAGGAGGGTGGCCGCAAGTTAGGTCAAGGCTATCCCGAGCTGCACGGCAGACCTGGTTGCACACACCTTTGATTCCAGCATGAGGAAGGCAGAGGCAACTGAATCTCTGTGAGTTCAAGGCCAGCCTGTTCTATACAGTGAATCTGAGGACAGCAAGGGATACGTAAAAAGAGCTTGTCTTTAGTAAAAAATAAATAAAATAAAACACAAAGAGAAAAGAAAATAAATAGGGCTGGTGAGATGGCTCAGAGGTTAAGAGCACTGTCTGCTCCTCCAGAGGTCCTGAGTTCAATTCCCAGCACCCACATGGTGGCTCATGAATAAACATATATGTGTAACTTAAACATATGCAAACTTTTAACCTGAGGGACATATTGACAACATATTAACTTGACTGTAATATAAATACCATACACTTAAAAGACCCACAGTAAGCATAAAATAACAGAGTAGAAAAGAATCCATAACCTGTTAAACATTTGTTTAAAATACAAACACACATGTGCTTGTCTCAAAACACATCACACTTAGCTTCTCTGTTTGAGGGGCATGTCTTAATTGTGTGTAGCCTATTAGGATTTCTCTTTCCACGCTTTCATTTTCTTAGATACACCCGTGTGCCTCTCTCCCCAGAAGGGTGCCATGGCTAGGGGCTCACAGCTTTTAATGTTCCAGGCTTGTGCTATGAGGTGTCTGATTCTTTTTTTTTTTTTTTTTTGTTATTATAAAATAACTATTCCCTTCACTTCATCTAGCTCTTGACTGGTGGTCTATAAAGACACCACTGGTT
>NW_026595930.1:0-15366 GCF_907164565.1 Psammomys obesus
AAAAAAGTGAGCATATTAAACAAAATCCTGGTCTAACTTAATGTCTACATGTAGAAAAGAAAAATGCAAATAAATCTATATTTATCACTCAGCACAAAACTAAAGTCCTAGTGTATGAAAGAACTCAAAATAAATCCAGAAAAAAATGAACCTGTTAGAAGAAAAAGTGGGAAAGAGCCATGAACTAATTGACACAGGAGACAACTTCTTGAACATAACACCAACAGTACAGGATCTAAGAGGAACAATCAATAAATGGGACCTCATGAATCAGAAAATCTTTTCTAAAGCAAAGATCACTATCATCAGAACAAAACAACAGCCTACAGATTGGGAAAGAATCTTCACCAACCCTATATCTGACAGAAGGCTAATATCCAGAATATATAAAAAAACTCTTGGAGTTAAAAAGCAACAAGTCAAATATTCCAATTAAAAATGGGGTACATATCCAGTATATATAAAGAACTAAAGAAGTTAAACAACAAAAAATCAAGTAATCCCATTAAAAAATGGGGTACAGAGCTAAACAGAGAATTCTCTGCAGAGGAATATCAAATGGCAGAGAAACACTTAAAGAAATGCTCATCCTCATTAGCCATCAGGGAAATGCAAATCAAAACAACCCTAAGATTTCAATTTATACCCCTCAGAATGGCTAAGATCAAAAGCTCAAACACAACACATGATGGAGAGGTTGTGGAGAAAGGGGAACCCTCCTCCACTGCTGGTGGGAATGTAAACTTGTACAACCACTCTGGAAAGCAATCTTGTGCTTTCTCAGACAACTAGGAATAGCGCTTCTTCAAGATCCAGCTATACCACTCCTAGTAAGATCTGGAGAGGACAGGAACTCCACAAGGAGAGCAACAGAACCAAAAAATCTGAGCACAGGGGTCTTTCCTGAGACTGATACTCCAACCAAGGACTATGCATGGAGATAACCTAAGACCCTTGCACAGATGTAGCCCATGGCAGTTCAGTATCTAAATGCGTTCCATTGTAATAGGAACAGAGACTGTCTCTGACATGAACTGATTGGTCTGCTCTTTAATTACCTCCCCCTGAGGGGGAAGCAGCCTTACCAGGCCACAGAAGAAGACAATGCAACCACTCCTGATGAGACCTAATTGACTAGGATTGGAAGGAATGAAAAGAAGACATCCCCTATCAGTGGACTTGGGGAACGGCGTGCATGCAGAGGGTGGAGGAAGGGGGGGATTGGGAGGGGAGGAGGGAGCGAACCACAGGGGGGATACAAAGTGAATAAAGTATAATTAATAAAGAAAAAAAGAAAAAAATGGGGTACAGAGCTAGGCAGAGTATTCTCATTAGAGGATATCGAAAGGCAGAGAAACACATAAAGAAATGCATAACATCCTTATTCATCAGGGACATGCAAATCAAAATGACTCTGAGATTTCACCTTACACCCATCAGAATGACTAAGATCAAAAACTCAAGTGACAATACCTGCTGGAGAAGATGTGGGTTAAGGGGAACTCTCCTCCTTTGCTGGTAGGGATGTAAATGTGTACAACCACTGTGGAAATCAATTGAGTCTTTCTCAGGCAATTAGGAGTATTGTTTCCTCAAGGTCCAGCTTTACCACTCCTATTCATATATACAAAATATGCTCAAGTATACTACAAGGACATTTAATCAACCTTATTTATCGCTGCTCTATTCATAATAGTCAGAAGCTAGGAACATCACAGATAGTATCAATACAGAAATTATCATACACTTACACAATGGAATACTACTCAGCAATTAAAAATAAGGAAATCATGATATTTTCAGTCACATGGTGGGAACTCAAAAAGATCATCCTGAGTGATGTATCCGAGAAGCAGAAAGACACACAGACATAGAGGAGAGATCAAATAAGCTACCAAGAGACACTTTGAAAGACTTTGCATAGCAAGGTATCAAAGCAGATGCTAAGACACATGGTCAAACTTTGGGCAGAGAGCATGGAATCTCATGAAAGAAGGGGGAGATAGAAAGACTTGGAGGGAACAGGAGCTCCACAAGGAAAGCAAAAGAACCAAAAAATTTGGGTCTGAGGGAAGGGGAGGAGGCCGTCCTCTATCAGTGGACTTGAGTGTGGTCATTGTAGGAGATGAGAGATGGAGGGTGGTATTGGGAGTGGATGAGGGAGGCTAGTACAGTTGGGATACAAAGTGATTAAACTGTAATTTATTAAGCAAATAAATGAATTTTAAAAATCAAAAATAATTTTTCAATGAAAAAAAAAGCAAAACATGCATGTTTCATTACAGTGGATCTATTTATAAGATTCTGCTAGTTAATTCATAGCTAAAATACTTGAATGTTGACTATGGGACTTTATTTACCTAAGTATCATATGTGATTGCCATAAAGTAGTAGAAATAAAAAGTAGGAAATAGTAGAAAAAGTAAATTAAAATAGTAAAAAATAATTGTCATCCCTCAATCCTTCCTACCCATGTGCATGTCCCTCACAGCTAACTAATATTTACTGTCTAAAATTTAAGCTTTGATTAACTCTTAAAAATATTTTTATACTCATTACATCTGTACATTAGTACCTTCATTATAATTTCTGTCTCTTCTTTTAGGAGTAGTATTATAAGAGTTTTGTGACAGAAAAATAAATGCAAATGAATCATGAACATTCTGTAAATGAACCTTAAACGTATTAAAATAGTTGAGAAATTTTTGTTTCTCTACTATGGAACCAATAATAAAAATAAAACAATTTAGTCAGTGTCCAGATAGCCTTAACTTCTTGAAACCTTCATAGATTTTCCATTTAAGAGATTCAGACAAGTGTGACTGACACTAGGCAGAAAGAACAGCTTAGCTTTATTTTTATGATTTTAATTTTTTTGTATAACTCTCAAAATTCTTGAGATGATAAAATAGATGACTGTCTCTAAGCAACCAAAAACCTTGATTTCTTCTTCATTGTTTATTACAGAGTATTTTCTCTATTTACCATCTACAATTGTTCAAATTAGCATTTTCCATACAACATGATAACCGTTATTGCTTAATTTGATTAACGATAAAAAATATGTATGTGGAGAAAGTTTTAATATACTGATCTAATGAAAACCCTGACAAATTTTTGGGGAGGTAGGCAAGTTATAATAAACAGGATAATACATACATTCACAGTCTCTGCCCACACATTGATTCTGAGTTCTGTTAACAGAGGCTAGTTAGTGTTTTTTTCAATCAACTATGCATTCTCTCAGAGGCAAGTAATACTTGGGAAACTAATAATTCTTTAAGATAGAGAATGCAATCTGTAACTATAGTGGGTAGTCAAATCAATGCCTTCAAATTCCCAGAGATAGTGAAGTTGCTCTACGAATTTGAGGTTGTAATTATATAATGTCAGAATTTTGTATCCAAATTAAAGATTGATATCTAAACATAGTAAAGGCGATTTGCAGCAAGCCTATAGCCAACATCAAACTGAACGGAGAGAAACGTAAAGCAATCCCACTGAAATCAGGGACAAGACAAGGCTGCCCACTCTCTCCATATCTCTTCAACATAGTGCTGGAAGTCCTTGCTAGAGCAATAAGACAGTTGAAGGAGATCAAGGGGATACAGATGGGAAAGGAAGAAGTCAAATTATCACTATTTGCAGATGATATGATAGTATATATGAGTGACCCCAAAACTCTACCAGGGAACTCCTACAGCTGATAAACACCTTCAGCAAAGTGGCCGGATACAAAATTAACTCAAAAAAAAAAATCAGTAGCACTCACTTAAAAAAAAAATCTCCCTCCATCTTTGATATTTCTTCATAATAATTATCTATCAATTAATCCTTATTCATCTCCATGACCATAAATCATTACTTGCCTTCATTTTATTATAAAGAAAAATTGTAAATCAGTCTGTGCAAAAGAAAGCACTTTCCTGCCCATTTCTAAGATTAAACCTTTGATTTAATTGTTGTCAGCTCTCTGATTACCTCTCCCTGGCGTGTGCAGCCTTGCCAGGCCACAAAGTAAGACAATGCAGTCTCCATGAAACCTGAAAGGCTAGGGTCAAATAGAAGGGGAAGAGGAATTCCCCTATGAGTGGTCTAGGGGAGCTGCATTGGAGGAGAAAAGGGAGTAAGGGTGGGATTGGAAGGACACAAGGGATAGGGCCAAAGCCAGGACACAAAGTGAATGAATTGTAATAAAAATAAAATAAATAATTAAATATTTCAAAATATATACATTAACTAGATGCCACAGGTACTTTCATCAGCCTGATAAATATGTTAGTGTTAGATCCAAAGAAGATAATACCTACATGTTTCACTATGTGTATTGAGTACTTTCCTCACACACATTGTGTTCTCATTGTACTCTCTACTAAAAGCTCTAAATATAAAGGTACTTATCAGTAAGGAATGTTTATTATGATAAATAACAGAACAGGACAGCATTTATAAGAAGAAAAGTAAGCAATAAATGACTTAGCATCTCTTTTTCTTTTGTAGCTTGTACAGATTTGGATAAGTATAATATTATGAACTGGTAGCTTTCAGCCTCTGAATATGTCACAATAGAAGTCATTTTTCTATAGATTCTGGTTTTAAAAGTTCTCAACTGTTTTGAACTATTTCCAGAGAAATGATGTTAATTTCTTTCTTGACATTACACTAACCTGTAAAGACTACTTGTTCCTGTTAGATTTTCCTCAAAAATGTGCTTAAAGGGTGGCTGGAGGCTTTAAATTAATGAGAATTGTCTATTTTATGAACATAAAAATTACTCAGATATCTTTTTTGATGGTGACTTCTTGGAAGAGGCAAGAGGTTTTCTCTTAGAATACTGATGTACTTAAAAAGTAAATTAAAAAATGCAAATATAGTTGTTTAAATAATATTAACTCAAAGAATAAACTCTATTTAGAGTGATACTAAAATTGTTAAGAGGTTAAAGTTATATTCCGACCAGTTTTAAAAAGAGATGCAATTTTGACATTGAAACATACTTATGAGAAATATTAAGATATGTTAACATTGTAGTATATAATTTTAAATAGGATCTACCATAAAAATTTAAGAATGAATGTAGTTTTATTTTTTGGATGTGGAGCAGAAGATGGGTAGGTGGAGACATGTGGGAACTAAACAGCACAAAGAAAATGCTTTATTATTTATTTTTGTTTGGTGGGTGAAAATTACTAACGGGAGAGGGTTACAGCCAACAGAATAAGCATCAATTCTATTCTGGGTAAAGATGATGCAATGATTCAAGTGTACTCAAATTCTGTATCAGGAGTACACTTGAATGAATGAAAACTCAACAGGAAAAAAAGTCACCCCTTAATCAGGTAATTTTGGATAATCATACCCATCTTATAAAGAACTTTTCAAAATCCAATGATAAATATATGATTTATTTGATACACTTTCATTTTTTTCAGTGGAGCTATAAAAGATATAAACTTTGTTAGAGAAACATATTGGAGTTTCTGCAATAGAATACTAACTTATGATGACTGAAAACCAAGAAGACAAATTTAATTTTTTTGTTTGTAGTACCATCCAAGCATTGAGGGAGGTGAGATATACTCAACAACAGAAACACTAAAAAAGGAACTATAACCTAGGACTTTCTTTTCTTTACTTTCCAATATAAAAAGTTTTTAAAACAAAATTATGACAGATTAATATGATGATTCCCATCCTTTTTGTAAGAATAAATAATATATTTTGTGTTTTGATTTCAAGAAAAGAAAGAACTAAATATTTAATATATTCTGTCATTTGATTCAATAACATTTAATTTTTTAAAATTTGTTTACATTAGGGAGAATCATTTTTAAAAATTTTTAATTTTATTAATTACAGTTTATTCACATTGTATCCCACCTGTATCTCCCTCCTTATTCCACACCCAATTCTACCCTCAATCCCTCTTCTCCATCCATGCCCCTCCCACAGTCCATTTATAAGGGAGGTAGTCATCTCCATCCATCAGATTTTAGTCTATCAGGTCTCACCACGTGTGGCTGCATTATCTTCCTCTGTGGCCTGATAAGGCTGCAAACCCTGAGGGGCGGGGGTGATCAAAGAACAGGCCAATCAGTTTATGTCAGAGACAGTCCCTGTCCCCATTACTAGAGAACCCACTTGGACACTGAACTGCCATGGGCTATGTCTGTGCAAGGGTTCTAGGTTATCTCCATGAATGGTCCTTGGTTAGAGTATCAGTCCCAGAAAACACTTCTGTGTCCAGATTTTTAGCTCTCCTTGTGGAGCTCCTGTCCTCTCCAGGTATTTCTATCTCCTCTTTCTTTCATAAAATATCCTACACTCTGCCTAAAGTTTGGCTATGTGTCTGAGAATCTGCTCTGATACCCTGCAGGGTAAAGCCTTTCAGAGGCCCTCAGTGGTAGGCTCCTGTCCTCTCCACTGTTTACTCCCTCTTCTGATGTCAATCTTCTTTGCAGTTCTGAATGAGGATTGTGCATCTTACCCAGAGTCATCCTTCTTGATTAGCTACATTAAGTGTATAGGTGTTAGTATGTTTATCCTATATTATAAGTCTTATAAGCACTTATGAGTGAGTATATACCCTGTGTTTCTTTTTGCTTCTGGGATAACTCACTCAGGATGATCTTTTCTAGTTCCCAACATTTGCCTGCAAATTTCATGATTTCCTTGTTTTTAACTGCTGAGTAGTATCCCATTGTGTAAATGTATGACAATTTTTGTATCTATTCATCAACTGACTGGCATCTGGGTTGTTTCTAGCTTCTGCCTATTACAAGTAATGCTGCTACGAACATGGGTGAGCAAATATCTTTGTTGTACATGTGAGCAACTTTTGAATATGCCTATGGGTGGTATAGCTGGATCTTGAGGTAACAATATTCCTAATTGTCTGAGAAAGTGCTAGATTGATTTCCAAAGTGGTTGTACAAGTTCACATTCCCACCAGCAATGCAAAAGAGTTCCCCTTTCTCCACATCCTCTCCAGCATGTGTTGTCACTTAAGTTTATTTTATTTTATTTTATTTATTTTTTTTATTTTAGCCATTCTGATGGGTGTAAGATAAAATTTCAGGGTAGTTTTGATTTGGATTTCGCTGATGACTAAGGACATTGAACATTTCTTTACATGTTTCTTTGCCATTCAATATTCCTCTGTTGAGAATTCTCTGTTTATCTGTGAACACCATTTTTTAATTGGATTACCTGAATTGTTGCTTTTTAACTTCTTGAGTTCTTTATGCATTCTGGTTATTAGCCCTCTGTCAGATATAGGGTTAGTGAAGATCCTTTCGCAATCTGTAGGTAGACATTTTGTTCTGACAACAGTGTTCTATGCTTTACAGAAGCTTTACAGTTTCATGGGGTCCCATTTATTTTCTGTTGATCCTAGAGCCTGTACTGTCAGTGCTCCATTCAGAAAGTTGTCTCCTGTGCCAATGAGTTCAAGGATTTTCCTCACTTTTTCTTCTAATAGGTTTAGTGTCTCCAGTTTTATAATGAGGTCTTGGATGCACTTGGATTTCAGTTTTGTGCAGGGTAATAAGTATGGATCTATTTGCATTTTTCTGCATGTAGACATCCAGTTAGACCAGCAAAATTTGTTGAAAATGTTATGTTTTTCCAGTGTATGATTTTGGTATCTTTGTCAATGATCAGGTGTCCATAAGTGTGTGGGTTTTTTTCAGGATCTTCGATTCAATTCCATTGATCCACAAGTCTGTTTCTATGCCAGTACCATGCATGTAGTTTTTACTTCTATTGCTTTATAGTACAGCTTGAGATCAGGGATGGGGATATTCCAGAAGATGTTCTATTCTGGAGGACTATATTAGTGATTCTGGTTTTCTTGTTATTTCATATGAAGATGAGCTGTAAAGGATTGTGTTGGCAATTTGATTGGAATTGCATTGAATCTGTAGATTGCTTTTGATAAGATGGCCATTTTTACTATATTAATGCTGCCAAGCCATGAGCATGAAAGACCTTTCCAGCTTCTGATATCTTCTTCTATTTCTTTCTTGAAAGACTGAAAGATGTTTTTTTTTTTTTTTTCATACAAGTTTTGACTTGCTTGGTTAGAGTCATACCAATGTATTTTATGTCCTTTGTGCCTATTGTGAAGGGTGTTGTTTCCCTAATTTGTTTCTGAACCCTTTTGTCTTTTGTATACAAGAGGGCTACTGATATTTTTGAGTTAATTTTGTATCTAGCTATTTTGCTGATGGTGTTTATCAGCTGTAGGAGTTCCCTGGTAGAATTTTTATGGTCACTCATGCATATTATCATATTAAGTGCAAATAGTGAAACTTTGACTTCTTCCTTTCCAATATGTATCCCCATGATCATTGTTAATTGTGTTATTGCTCTAGCAAGGACTTTAAGAACTATATTGAAGAGATATGGAGAGAGTGACTTCTCCCAGATTTTAGTGGTAATGATTTAAGTTTCTGTTTACTTTGATGTTAGCAATAGGCTTGCTGTATATTGTATTTACTATGTTCAGTTATGTGCCTTGTATCCATGAACTCTCCAAGACTTTTAACAAGAATGGGTGTTGGATTTTGTCAAATGCTTTTTCAGCATTTAAGGAGATTATCATGTGTTGTTTTTTTTTTCTTTCATTTTTTTTAATGTGGTGGAATCTATTGACAGATTTCCTTATATTGAACCTTGCTTGTATAACTGGGTTGAAGCCTACATGGTCATAGTGAATGATATCTTTGATGTATACTAGTATTCAGTTTGCAAGTATTTTGTTGAGTATTTTTGCATCAGTGTTCATAAGGGAGATTGGCCTGAAATTACCTTTCTTTGTCAGATCTTTGTGAAGTTTAGGTACCAAGGTGACTGTGGCTTCATAGAATGAGTTTTGTAATGTTCATTCTGTTTCAATTTTGTGGAATAGCTGAAAATATTGGTTTTAGCTATCCTTTGACTGTCTGGGAGAATTCGGCTCCGAAATCTTCTGGCTCTGGGCTTTTTTTGGGATGAGGGACTTTTGATGAGAGTTTCTATTTCTTTAGTGTATATAAGAATATTTAATTAATTTACCTGGTCTTCATTCAACTTTGGTAAGTGGAAAAGACCGAGAAAATTGCCATTTTGTTTAGATTTTCAAATTTTGTAGCACATAGGCCTTTGAAGTAAGACCTAATTATTGTTTGGATTTCCTCAGTGTCTACTGTTATGTCCCCCTTTTCATTTCTGATTTTGTTGATTTGGATAGTGTCTCTCTGCCTTTTAGTTATTTTGGCTAAGGGTTTGTCTATCTTGTTGATTTTCTCAAAAAAAACAGCTCTTGGTTTCATTGATTCTATGAACTGTTTTGTTTGTTTAAATTTCTTGATTTCACCAGCAGTGGAAGAGGGTTCCCCTTTCTCCACAACCTCTCCAGCATGTGTTGTTACTTGAGTGTTTTACCTTAGCCATTCTGAGGTGAGTAAGTTGAAATCTCAGGGTCATTTTGATTTGCATTTCCCTGATGGCTAATGAGGTTGAACATTTCTTTAAGTATTTCTCTGCCATTCAATATTCCTCTGTAGAGAATTCTCTGTTTAGCTCTGTACCCCATTTTTTAATTGGATTATTTCTTATGTTCCTCTTTAACTTCTTTAGTTCTTTATATATACTGTATATTAGCCTCTGTCAGATATAGGCTTGGTGAAGATCCTTTCCTAATCCGTTGGCAGTTGTTTTGTTCTGATGATAATGTTCCTTACTTTACAGAAGCTTTTAAGTTTCATGAGGTCCCATTTATTGATTGTTGCTCTTAGAGCCTGTGCTGTTGGTGTTCTGTTCAGGAACTTGTCTCCTGTGTCAATGAGTTCAAGGTTCTTCTTCACTTTTTCTTCTAAGAGGTTTGGTATGTCTGGTTTTATATTGAGGTCATTGATCCAATTGGACTTCAGTTTTGTGCAGGGTGATACGTATGGATCTATTTGCTTTTTTCTACATGTAGACATCCAGTTAGACCAGCACCATTTGTTGAAAATGCTGTCTTTTTTTTTCCATTGAATGTTTTTGGCATCTTTGTCAAAAATCATGTGTCCATAAGTATGTGGATTTATTTCAGGGTCTTCTATTTGATTCCATTGATCCACCAGTTAGTTTCTATGTCAGTACCATGTAGTTTTTGTATTATTGCACTATAGTACAGCTTGAGATCATGGATGGAGATACCTCCAGGAGATCTTTTATTGTAGATAAAAGGATTCAGTTAACAATTCTGCATTTCTTGTTATTCCATATGAAGTTGAGAATTTTTCTTTCAAGGTCTTTAAATATTTGTGTTGGTAATTTGATGGGATTGGCATTGAATCTGCAGATTGCTTTTCATAAGATTACCATTTTTACTGTATTAATCCTGCCAAACCATGAGCATGGGAGATCTTTCCAGCTTCTGATATCTTCTTCTAATTCTTTCTTCAGAGACTGTTCAAACCCCATAAAACAAGGCAAAGAAGATGATCATCAGAAGGAGAAAACAAGGAACAGTACAGGAGTCTGCCGCAAAGGACCTCTGAAAGGCTCTACCCTGCAGGGTATCAAAGCAGATGCTGAAACTTATGGCCAACCTATGGGCAGAGTGCAGGGAATTTCATAAAAGAAGTAGGAAATAATAAGACCTGGAGAGGACAGGACCTCCACAAGGAGAGCAACAAAACAAAAAATCTGGGAACAGGGGTATTTTCTGTGACTGATACTCCAACCAAAGACCATTGATGGAGATAAACTAGCACCCATTCACAGATGTTTCCCATGACATTTCAGTGAGTTCCATAGTAATGAAAACAGGGACTGTCTCTGACATGAACTGATTGGCATGCTCTTTGTTCACCTCTCCCTGAGAAGGGAGCAACCAGGCCACAGTGGAAGACAATGCAGTCACTCCTGATGAGACCTAATATACTAGGATCAAAAGGAAGGAGAGGAAGACCTCCCCTCTCAGTATACTTGGGGAGAGGCATGCATGGAGAAGGGGGAGGGAAGGTGGGATTAGGAGGGGAGGAAGGAGGTATTTATGGGGGGATACAAATTGAATAAATTGCAATTAATAAAAATTAAAATAAAAAATTTAAAAAGGAAAAAAGAAATAGAGGAAAATAAAGTTAAAGCGATTATGGCCGTCTGTAATGAAATACAGGAAGTGGCAGCATAACCAATAAACTACAAGAGATGGAAGAAAAAAATCTTAAGTGTGGAACATACAATGGAAGAAATCAATGAATCTGTCAATGAAAATTTTAAATTTAAAAAATTCCTGACACAAATCATCCAAGAAATCCAAGACAACATGAAAAGACAAAACCTAAGAATAATAGGAATAGAAGAAAAAGAAGGTTTCTATCTCCATAGTCCAGAAAATATTTTTAACAAAATCATAGAAAAATTCACCCAATTTAAAGGAGAGGCCTATAAGCATTCAAAGAGCCTACAGAACACTAATATATTAGACCAGACAAGAAAATCCTCCCTCCACATAATGATTAAAACAGTAAGTATACAGAACAAGGAAAAATACTAAAAGCTGTAAGGGAAAAAGGCCAAGTAGAGTATAATGGCAAACTCATCAGAATCACACCTGACTTCTCAACAGAGACTATGAAATTCAGAAGGGCCTGGATGGATATCATGCAGACTCTAAAAGAACAGAGATGTTAGCCCAGGCTACTATACCCAGCAAAACTCTCAGTCATCATAGATGGAGAAAACAAGATATTCAATGACAAAAACAAATTTAAACAATACCTGTCCACAAATCCAGCCTTGCAGAAGATGATAAAATGAAAAACTACAACCCAGGAAAGCCAACTACAGTCAAGAAAACACAGACAATCAATAACATCACTACAGCAAAACTAAAAGTAGCCAAACACACAAACATACTATCACTACCAAGAGCAAAATCAAAGGATCTAACAGCCACTGGTAATTAATCTTTCTCAACAACAGATTCAACGCTACAAAAAAAGACACAGAGCAGCAGAATGGGTGTGTAAGCAAAACCCAACCATCTGTTACATACAAGAACTACACCTAATTCACAAAGATAGACATTACCTGAGAGTAAAGGGCTAGAAAATGTTTTTCCTAGCAAATGGATTCAAGAAGCAAGCAGGAGTAGCCATTCTAATATCTAATAAAATAGACTTTCAACCAAAATTAATCAAAAGTGATAGGAAATATAAATTCATGCACATCAAAGAAAATTTCACTAAGAAGACATCACAATTCTAAACATCTATGCCCAAAATCCTAGGACACACACTTTTGTACAAGAAACATTAATAACACCTAAACCAGACTTCAATTCCCCACTATCAACAAAGGACAGGTAAACAAAATTGAAATAAAATGAAGAAACCATGACTTTGATAGATTTCATGAATCAAATGAACCTAACAGACATCTACAGCACCTTCCAACCAAACACAAAAGAATTTATCTTCTTCTCAGCAGTTCATGGAACCTTCTCCAAAGTAGAGCATATAATTGGGCACAAAGAAATCCTCAACACATACAGGATGATTGAAATAATCTTTTGTATCCTATCAGATCACCTTGGTCTAAAGGTAGACCTCAACAACAACAGAAATAGCAAAAAGCCTCCACACACATTTAAACTGAACAAGTTGCTATGCAATGACAGCTGCTTCAGGGAAAAAATAAAGAAAGAAATTAAAGTTTTCCTAGAATTCAATGAAAATGAAGACACACCAAACCTAAACATATGGGACACAATGAAAGTAGCACCAAACAACTTAACAGCTCACCTGAAAGCCCTGGGGGAAAAAAAAAAAAAACAGAACTAGACACCTCCAAGAGGGATAGACTGAAATTTCTTCTGGAGGTATATCCATCCTTGACCTCTAGTTGTATATAGAGCAACAGTAATAAAAACTGCATGGACCTGGCAAAGAAACAGACTGGTGGATCAATGGAATTGAAAAGAAGATCCAAAATAAACTCACACACTTTTGGTCACGTGATTTTTGACAATGATGCCAAAACTGTACCATGAAAAAAAAAGATGGCATCTTCAACAAATGGTGCTGGTTAAACTCTATATCTACATGCAGAAAAAGTCAAATAGATCCATATTCATCACCTTGCACAAAATTAAAGTCCAAGTGGATCAAAGACCTCAACATAAAACCAGATACACTAAACCTGTTAGAAGAAAAACTGAGCAATTGCCTTGATCTCATTGGCACAGGAGAAAACTTCCTGAAAAGAGCACCAGCAGCACAGCCTCCAAGATCAACAATCAATAAATGGGACACATGAAACTGAAAAGCCTCTGCAAAATAAAGGACACTGCTGCCATAAGAAAAACAAAAACAAAAACAAAAACAAAAAACGATAGCCTACAGACTGGAAAAATTCGTCACCAACCCTTTTGCTGACAGAAGGCTAATAGCCACAATATATAAAGAACTCAAGAAGTTAAACATCGACAAACCAAGTAATCCAAATTAAAAAAAAAAATGGGATACACAGCTAAACAGAGAATTCACAGTAGAGTAATATTGAATGGCAGAGAAACACTTTAAAAAATGTTCAAAGTTCTTAGTCATCAGGGAGATGCAACTCAAACAACCCTTAGATTTCACCTTACAGCCATCAGAATGGCAAAGATAAAAAAATTCAAGTGAGAACACTTGCTGGAGAGGATGTGGAGAAAGGGGAACCCTCCTCCGTTGCTGGTGGAAATTTAAATTTGTACAACCGCTTTGGCAACCAATCTGGTGCTTTCTCAGACAATAGGAATATTGCTACCACAAAATCCAGCTATAGCACTCCTAGGCATATAACCAAATTAACGTCAAATATATGTCTTAGATTCACATTGATCTGCATTTCGCTGATGGCTAAGGACATTTAGCATTCCTATAAGTGCTTCTCAACCATTCGGGGGTCTTCTGTTGTGATTTCTCAGCTTATCTTTGTATCCCATTTTTAATTGGATTATTTGATTTGTTGATCTTTAATTTTTTAAATTCTTTGTTATTATTATATATCAGCCCTCTGACTGATGTAGGATTGATGAAAATCTATCCCCAATCTTTAGGTTGTTCTTTGGTTCTATTAACAGTGTCTTTATTATTATTATTATTATTATTATTATTATTATTATTATTATTATCATCATCATCATCATCATCATCATCATTATTATTATTATTAATTACACTTTATTCATTTTGTACCCCCATGAGCCCCTCCCTCCTCCCCTCCTGACCCAACCCTTCCTCCCCTTTCTGAATGCATTCGCCTCCCCAAGTCCACTAATAGGGGAGGTCTTCCTCTCCTTCTTTCTGATCTTAGTCTATCAGTTCTCATCAGAAGTGGCTGCATTGTCATCTTCTGTGGCCTGGTAAGGCTGCTCTCCCCTCAAGCTGAGGTGATCTAAGAGCAGGCCAATCAGATTATGTCAGAGGCAGTCCTCTTCCCATTACTATGTAACCCACTTGGACACTGAACTGCCATGGACTACATCTGTGCAGGGGTCCTAGATTATCTCCATGAATAGTCCTTGGTTGGAGTATGAGTCTCTGGGAAGTTCCCTGTGTTCAAATTTTCTTGTTCTGTTGCTCTCCTTATGGAGTTCCTGTCCTCTCCAGTTCTTGCTATTTCCCACTTCTTACATAAAATTCCATTCACTCTGCCCGACAGTTGGCCATCAGGCTCAGCATCTGCTTTGATAGTCTGCAGGGCAGAGGCTTTCAGAGGCCCTCTGTGGCAGGTTCCTAGGTTGTTTCCTGTTTTCTTCTTCTTCTGATGTCCATCCTCTTTGCCTTTCAGGATTGGGGATTGAGCATTTTATTTAGGGTCCTCTTTTTCGCTTAGTTTGTTTAGATGTACCGATTTTAGTGGGTTTATCTATGTTGTATGTTTATAGGAGTGAGTATATACCGTGTGTGTCTTTTTGCTTCTGGGACCACTCACTCAGGATGATCCTTTCCAGTTCCCACCTTTTACCTGCAAATTTCATGATTTCATGATTTCTGCATCCATTCTTCAGTTGAGGGGCATCTGGGCTGTTTCCAGCTTCTGGCTATTACAAATTAAGCTGCTACAAACATGGTTGAGCAAATGTACTTTTTGTGTACTTGAGCCTCTTTTGGATATATGCCTAGGTCTTTCATCCACTTGAACTTGATTTATCACATGTACAATGTGATAAATATTGGTCTATTTGCATTTTCTACATGCAGATATCCAGTCAGAACAGTAACATTTGTTGAAGATGCTTTTTTTCGTTTCATTGTGTGGTTTTGGCTTCTTTCTTGAAAATCAAGTGCCCATAGAAGTGTGTGTGTGTGTGTGTGTGTGTGTGTGTGTGTGTGTGTGTGTGTG
>NW_026595930.1:15376-19027 GCF_907164565.1 Psammomys obesus
TGTGTGTGTGTGTGTGTGTGTGTGTGTGTGTGTGTGTGTGTGTGTGTTTCTGGATCTTCAATTGAGTTCCATTGATCAACCTGTATGGTTCTGTCAATAACATACAGGTTTTTACTACTATTGCTTTGTAGTGTAGCTTGAGATCAGGTATGTTGATACTATAAGAAGTTCTGTTATTGTACATAACTCTTGGCTATCCTGTTTTTTTTTTTTTCTTTCCCATATGAAGTTAATGGTTGTTCTTTCTAGGTCTGTAAATTATTGTGTTGGAATTTTGAATGGAATTACATTGAAGTTGAAGATGGCTTTTGTCAAGATGGCTGTTTCCTACTATGTTAATCATACCAATCCACAAGCATGGGCGATCTTTCCATTTTCTAAAATCTTCAATTTCTTTCTTCAAAGACTTGAAATTCTTGTCTTACAGGTCTTTTATTTGTTTGGTATGAATCACACCAAGATATTTTATATTATTTGTTGTTATTGTGAAGGATGTTTTTTTTGTAATTTCTTTCTCAGACAGTTTGTTGCTTATATTAAAGGAGAGCTACTCACTTTTTTGAGTTAATTTTGTATCCAGACACTTTGCTGAAGGTGTTTATCACCCACAGGATTTCTCTGGTAGAATCTTGGCGGTCACTCAAGTATACTATTATATCATGTGTGAAGAGTGATACTTTGACTTCTTTTCCAATTTATATCCTCCCAATCTCTGTTCCTTGTCTTGTTGCTCTAGCTAGACTTCAACTACTATATCGGAAAAAAAAAAATAGGTGAGAGTGGACAGCCTTGTCTTGTTCTTGATTTTACCAGGAATGCTTTAAGTTTCTCTCCATTTAACATGATGCTGGCTATTGGCTTGCTGCATATTGCTTTTGTTGTGTTTATGTACCTGGCTTGAATCCCTGATTTCTCCAAGACATTAAACATGAAGGAGAGTTAGATTTTGTCAAAGGGATTTTCAGCATGTAATGACACTATCATGTTTTTTTTTTCTTCTTTCATTCTGTTTATATGGTGGATTATGTTGATGGATTTTTGTATTTTGAACCATCCCTCCATTCTTGAGATTATGCCTAATTGATCATGCTGGAAAACATTTTTGATATGTTTCTGGATTCAGTTTGCAAGTATTTTTTGAGTATTTTTGTATCAATGTTCAAAAGAAAGATTGGTCTGAAATTCCATTTCTTTGTTGGGTCTTTGTGTGGTTTAGGTATCAGGGTTTTGGGGCCTCATAGAATGAACTTAGCAATATTCCATCTGTTTCTATCTTGTGGGCATTTTTGAGGAGTATTAGTATTATCTCTTCTTTGAAGGTGTGGTAGAATTCTGTGCTAAAACCAATTAGCTCAGGAATCATTTTTGTTGAGAGGCTTTTCTCAACAACTTCATTTCCTTGGGGGTTTTAGGTTTTTTTATTTAAATTGTTAACCTGATCTTGACTAAACTTGAGTAAGTATTATCGATCTAGAAAATCATCCATTTCATTTAAGTTTTCCAATTTTGTTGCATAGAGGTTTTTGATGTACAACCACATGATTGTTTAGATTTTCTCAGTGTCTGTTGTATATCTTCCTTTTTCATTTCTGATTTTATTAATTCGGATACTCTCCCTTTGTGTTTTATTTAGTTTGGCTAAGAGTTTGTCTATCCTGTTGATTTTCTCTGAAAATCAGCCCTTTGGTTGATTCTCTACATTATTCTCTTTGTTTCTAGTTTAATGATTTTGTCCCCGAGTTTGATTATTTCCTGCCATAAACTCCTCCTGGGTGTGTTTGCTTCATTTTTTTTTCTAAAAGTCTGGGGTAGCTGTTAAGTTGCTAGTATGAGCTGTCTCTGCTTTCTTTATGAAGTCACTTAGCACTATAAAATTTAATTTTAGCACTGTTATCATTGTGTCATAAGTCTGGGTATGTTGTGCCTTCATTTTCACTGAATTCTAGAAAGACTTAAATTTCTTTATTTTCTCCACTACCCAGTGGTCATCGAGTAGAGAGTTGTTCAGTTTCTATGAATTTGTAAGCATTCTATTGTTTCTGTTGTTGTTGAAGTCTAGCTTTAATCCACAGTGGTTTGAAAGAATACAAGGTGTAATTTTAATTTTCTTGTTTGTTTTGTTTGTTTGTTTGATTGGTTGGTTTTGTTTTTTGAGTCTTTATTTGTGTCTGAGTATGTGGTCAATTTTGAAGAAGCTTCAATGAGGTACTGAGGAGAAGGTATATTTTTTTTTGTTTGGATGGAATGTTTTGTAGTTATCTCATAATATTGGTTATTTCATTATTTCTCTGCATAATTGTCATCTCAATGATCTGTCTGTTGGTGAGAGATGTGTGTTGAAGTCTCCTACTATTTCTGTGTGAGATTCAATGTGTGATTGAAACTTTAGTCTTGTTTCTTTTACGAATGTGTGTGCCCTAGAATTAGGGACATACATATTCAGGATTGTGATGTCCTCACGGTAGATTTTTCCTTTGATGAGAATGAAGTGTACTTTTTTGATTACTTTTGGTTGAAAGTCTATTTTGTTAGATATTAGAATAGCTACTCCAGCTTGTTTCTTGTTTCTTGTGTCTGTTTTTCTTGAAAATCTTTTTCTAGCCCTTTATTCTGAGCTGATATCTATCATTACGGATGAGGTATGTTTATTGCATGCAATACAATGATGATCCTGTGCTAGCCTGTTTCTTTTTATTAGGGAATTGAGGCCATTGATATTGAGAGATATTGATGACCAGTTGTTGATACTTCCTGTTACTTTGATGTTGGTGGTGCTGGAGTATATGTGCATGCTCCATTTCTTTCAGTTTTGTGGCTGTGCAAATATTTGTTTACTTGCTTTCCTGGGTGTAGTGAGCTTCGTTGGGTGGGAATTCTCCTTCTAGTATCTTTGGTAGTGCTGGATTTGTGGCTACATAGTGTTTAGACTTTTTTCATGGAATATCTTGTCTTCTCCATCTATGGTGATTGAAAGTTTTGCTCGGTATAGTAGTGTGGGTTGAAATCTGTGCTCTCTTTGTGTCTGCATGACATCTCACTAGGCCCTTCTGGCCTTCATAGTCTTTGTTAAGAAGTCAGGTGTATTTCTGACAAGTTTGCCTTTATATGTGACTTGGCCTTTTTCCCTTGCAGTTTTTAATGTTCTTTTTTTTTTTTTCTTGTTGTTCTGTACATATAGTATTTTGATTATTATGTGATAGGAGCATTTATTTTTCTGTTTTAATCTATTTGTTGTTCTCTAGGCTTCTTGTTTGTTTATAGACATTCTTTAGGTTGGGGATGTTTTCTTCTATGATTGTGTTGAAAATATTTTCTAGTCTTTGGAAAATGGAGTCTTATATTTCTGCTAATCCTGATATTCTTATGTATGGTCTTTTCATATTGTCCCAGATTTCTTGGATGTTTTTTTTTCTTTTTTTTATTATTATTTTTTTCTTTTTAGTTACATTTTGTTAACTCTGTGTCCCAGCTGTATCCCGCTCCCTCATTCCCTCCCCAACCCCACACTCCCTCCCTAGTCTCCTCCCTGCCCCTTTCCAAGTCCACTGATAGGGGAGGACCTCCTCCCCTTTCATCTGACCCTGTTTTATCAGGTATCTTCACGGCTGGCTGCAAAGTCCTCCTCTGTGGCCTAACAGACAGCTCCTCCCC
>NW_026595930.1:19127-25236 GCF_907164565.1 Psammomys obesus
GCAGAAGTTCTAGGTTATATCCATAGATGGTCCTTGGTTGAGTGTCAGTCTCAGAAAAGACCCTGTGCCCAGATATGTTTGGTCCTTGTAGAGCTCCTATCCTTTCCATATCATACTAACTTCCCTTCTTTCATATGATTCCCTGCACTCTGCCGAGGGTTTGGTTATGAGTCTTAGTGTCTGCTTTGAAACACTGCTAGGTAGAGTCTTTCAGATGCCTTTTGTGGTAGACTCCTGTCATAAGTTCAATGCACATCCCATTTGTCTTTCTAAATGAGGATTAATCACCTTCGCCTGTGTCCACTTTCTTGATTATCTTCTTTAGGTGTGTAGATTTCATTATGTTTATCATATCTTGTAGGTCTATATAAGCGAGTATATACCAAGTTTGTCTTTCTCCTTCTGGGATACTTCACTCAGAATGATCTTTTCTAGATCCCACCACTTGCCTGCAAATTTCATGATTTCCTCCTTTTTGATTGCTGAGTAGTATTCCATTGTGTAAAAATACCACAATTTCTGTATCCATTCCTCCGTTGATGGACATCTGGGTTGTTTCCAAGTTCTGGCTATTACAAATAAAGCTGCTACGAACATGGTTGAACAAATGTCCTTGTTGTGTACTTGAGCAAATTTTGGGTATATACCTAGGAGTGGTATAGCTGGGTCTTGAGGTAGCACTACTCCTAGTTGTCTGAGAAAGCGCCAGATTGACTTCCAGAGTGGTTGAACCAGTTTACATTCCCACCAGCAATGGAGGAGGGTTCCCTTTTCTCCACAACCTCTCCAGCATGTGCTATCACTTGAGTTTTTCATCTTGGCCATTCTGATGGGTGTAAGGTGAAATCTCAGGGTCGTTTTGATTTGCATTTCCCTAATGGCTAATGAGGTTGAGCATTTCTTTAAGTGTTTCTCTGCCATTCGATGTTCCTCTTTCGAGAATTCTCTGTTTAGCTCTGTTCCCCATTTTTTAAGTGGATTACTTGGTTTGTTGCTTTTCTGCTTCTTTAGTTCTTTATATATACTGGATATTAGCCCTCTGTCAGATAAAGGGTTGGTGAAGATTCTTTCCCAATCTGTAGGCTGTCTATTTGTTTTGATGACAGTGTCTTTTGCTTTACAGAAGCTTTTCAGTTTCATGAGGTCCCATTTATTGATTGTTGCTCTTAGAGCCTGTGCTGTTGGTGTTCTGTTCAGGAAGTTGTCTCCTCTGCCAATGAGTTCTAGGCTGTTTCCCACTTTTTTTTCCAACTGATTTAGAGTATCTGGTTTTATGTTGAGGTCCTTGATCCACGTGGACTTTAGTTTTGTGCAGGGTGATAAATATGATCTATTTTCATTTTTCTGCATGTAGACATCCAGTTGGTCCAGCACCATTTGTTGAAGATGCTGTCTTTTTTCCATTGAATGGATTTGGCTTCTTTGTCAAATATTGAGTATTCATAGGTGTGTGGGTTTATTTCTGGGTCTTCTATGCGATTCCATTGATCCTCCTTTCTGTTTCTATGCCAATACCATGCAGTTTTTATTACTGTTGCCCTGTAGTACAGCTTGAAATCGGGAATGGAGATACCTCCAGATGATCTGTTGTTGTACAGGATCGTTTTGGAGATTCTGGGTGTTTTGTTTCTCCATATAAAGCTGAGAATCTTTTTTTCAAGGTCTGTAAAGAATTGAGTTGGTATTTTGATGGGAGTTGCATTGAATCTGTAGATTGCTTTTGGCAGGATGGCCATTTTCACAATGTTAATCCTACCAATCCATGAGCACGGGAGATCTTTCCATCTTCTGAGATCTTCTTCAATTTCTTTCTTCAAAGACTTGAAGTTTTTCTCAATCAGGTCTTTCACTTGCTTGGTTAGAGTCACACCAAGGTACTTTATGTTATTAGTGGCTATTGTGAAGGGTGTTGTTTCCCTAATTTCTTTCTCAGCCTTTTTGTCTTTGGTATACAAGAAGGCTTCTGATTTTTTTGAGTTGATTTTGTATCCTGCCACTTTGCTGAAGGTGTTTATCAGGTGAAGAAGTTCTCTGGTTGAATCTTTGCGTCGCTCATGTATACTATCATATCATCTGCAAATAGTGACACTTTGACCTCTTCCTTTCCGATTTGTATCCCCTTGATCTCCTTTAGTTGTCTTATTGCTCTGGCTAGGACTTCAAGTACAATGTTAAAGAGATATGGAGAGAGTGGGCAGCCTTGTCTTGTCCCTGATTTCAGTGGGATTGATTTAAGTTTCTCTCCATTGAGTTTGATGTTGGCTATAGGCTTGCTGTATATTGCCTTTACTATCTTTAGGTATGTGCCTTGTATCCCTGATCTCTCCAAGACTTTAAACATAAATGGGTGCTGGACTTTGTCAAATGCTTTTTCAGCATCTAAGGAGATGATCATGTGGTTTTTCTCCTTCATTTTGTTTATGTGGTGGATTACATTGATGGATTTCCGTATGTTGAACCACCCTTGCATTCCTGGGATGAAGCCTACTTGGTCATGGTGGATGATATCTTTGATGTGTTCTTGGATTCGGTTTGCAAGTATTTTATTGAGTATTTTTGCATCAATGTTCATAAGAGAGATAGGTCTGAAGTTCTCTTTTTTGGTTGGATCTTTGTGTGGTTTAGGTATCAAAGTGACTATGGCTTCATAGAATGAGTTTGGTAGTGTTCCTTCTGTTTCTATTTTATGGAATAGTTTGAGGAGAATTGGTGTTAGTACTTCTTTGAAGGTCTTGTAGAATTCTGCGCTGAAACATCTGGTACAGGGCTTTTTTTGGAGGGGAGACTGTTAATGACTGCTTCAATTTCCTTGGGAGATATAGGACTATTCAGTCTTTCTACCTGATCTTGACTTAATTTTGGTAGATGGAATCTGTCAAGAAAGTTATCCATTTCATTTAGATTTTCAAATTTTGTGCCATATAGGCTTTTGTAGTATGACCTAATAATCGTTTGGATTTCCTCAGTGTCTGTAGTTATGTCCCCATTTTCCTTTCTGATTTTGCTGATTTGTATGGTTTCTCTCTGCTTTTTAGTTAGTTTGGCTAAGGGTTTGTCTATCTTGTTGATTTTCTCAAAGAACCAGCTTTTTGTTTCATTGATTCTTTGGATAATTTTATTTGTTTCTAATTGATTGATTTCTGCCCTTACTTTGATTATTTCCAGCCTTCTGCTCCTCTTGGGTGTTTCTGCTTCTTTTTTTTCTAGGTTTTTCAGTTGGGCCATTAAGTTGTTTGTATGTGATGTTACGGATTTCTTCTTGTAGGCACTTAGTGCTATAGATTTTCCTCTGAGCACTGCTTTCAATGTGTCCCATAAATTTGGGTATGTTGTGCCTTCATTTTCATTGAATTCTAGAAAGTCTTTAATTTCTTTCTTTATTTCTTCTTTGACCCAGCTGTCATTGAGTAGTAAGTTGTTCAGTTTCCATGTGCGTGTCGGCTTTTTGTTGTTTCTGTTGTTGTTGATGATCAGCTTTAGTCCATGGTGGTCAGATAGTATAGAAGGGATTATTTCAATCCTTTTGTATCTGTTGAGGCTTGCTTTGTGACCAAATATATGGTCTATTTTGGAGAAGGTTCCATGTGGTGCTGAAAAGAAGGTGTACTCTTTTGAGTTTGGGTGAAAAGATCTGTAGACATCTATTAGGTCCATTTGATTTAGGGATTCTGTGAGTGCTTTCATTTCCCTATTTGGTGTCTGTCTGGTTGATCTGTCCCTTGATGAGAGTGGGGTGTTGAAGTCTCCCACTATTAAGGTATTAGGATCAATGTATGATTTAAGCTTTAATATTGTTTCATTTACGAATGTAGGTGCTCTTGTATTTGGGGCATAGATATTCAAAATTGTGATGTCCTCTTGTTGGATTTTTCCTTTGATGAGAATATAGTGGCCCTCCTTATCTTTTTTGATTAACTTGGGTTGAAAGTCTATTTTATTAGATATTAGGATGGCTACTCCAGCTTGTTTTCTGGAACCATTTGCTTGAAAAACATTTTTCCAGCCCTTTACTCTGAGGTAGTGTTTATCTTTGTTGCATAGGTGTGTTTCTTGGATGCAACAGAATGTTGGGTTTTGTTTCTGTAACCATTCTGTTAGCCTGTGTCTTTATTGGTGAGTTGAGTCCATTAATATTGATAGATAATATTGACCAATGCATGTTAGTTCCTTTTGTAATGGAGTCAATGATCTTACCTTGTTTCATTGCTTGTTTTCTTTTCATTTTTGTTGGGATATTATCTGTATGCCCTGTTTTCGTGGGTGAATTCGTTTTCATTGGATTGGAGTTTTCCTTCTAGTATCTTCTGTAGGGTTGGTTTCCTGTATAGATATTGCGTAAATTTAGTTTTGTCATGGAATATTTTGTTTTCTCCATCTATGTTGATTGAAAGCTTTGCAGGGTATAGTAGTCTCGGTTGACATTTGTGATCTCTTAGAGTCTCCATGATGCTTGCCCAGGCCCTTCTGGCTTTCATAGTTTCTGATGAGAAGTCTGGTGTGATTCTGATAGGTCTACCTTCATATGTTACTTGGCCATTTTCCCTTGCTGCTTTTAATATCTTTTCTTTGTTCTGTAGATTTAGTGTTTTGACTATGATGTGACGTGATGTGTTTCTTTTCTGGTCTAGTCTATTTGGTGTTCTGTAGGCCTCTTGTATATTTATGGACATCTCTTTCTTTAAGTTGGGAAAATTTTCTTCTATGATTTTCTTGAAAATATTTTCTGGACCTTGGAGCCTGGAGTCTTCTTTTTCATCAATTCCTATTATTCTTAGATTTTGTCTTTTCATAGCATCCTTGATTTCTTGGATATTTTGTGATTGGAATTTTTCTGATTTTACTTTTTCTTTGAGAGAAGTATCAATTTCTGCAAGTGTGTCTTCAGCTCCAGAGATTCTCTCTTCCATCTCTTGTATTCTGTTGGTGATGCTTACTTTTGTGGTTCCTGATCTTTTCTCAAAGTTCTCCAGCTCAAGAGTTTTCTCATTTTGTGTTTTCTTTATTGATTCTAATTCTGTTTTCATGCCTTGCACCATTTCTTCCATGTGTTTGAATTTGGATTCCTGTCTCTCTACGATGGACTCTATTTCTTTGTTCATTTCCTTTTTGTATGCCACTAATTTTTTCTCTACTTGTGCCTCTATTTGTTTGGCTATGTTTGCCTGTGTTTCTTTAAGGGTTTTGTCTATTTCTTCTTTCTTTATCTCCAATTGACTGGCCAACTCTTTGAAAGATTTGTTCATTTCCTCCTTATGAGCCTCAAATAATTGAGCAAGCATGGCTTTAAGGTCATTTTCCTGTGCTTCTGATGAATTGGAGTATCCATCGATTTTTGGGTTTGCTGGTGAAGTCATGATGTCCTGATTTATGTTGGAAGTGTTCTTTCGCCTACCCCTGGCCATTGGCTTATCTGAGACCTTCCCTGTTTTTTTTTGGATTCTGCCGATCAGACTGGTACTGTCTCTCTCTCGAGTCTGGAGAATTCTTCAGGAAGCTGAGAGAGGTCCCGTGTCCTTAGCGTGTGCTGAGGACTAGCTGTACCTGTGGGAGGAAAGTAAGCAGGCGCAAATAGAGGCAAATGCAAGCGTGCGTGCGTGTGTATATGTGTGTGTGTGTGTGTGTGTGTAAGTGGGCGTGGGCGTGTGTCTCAAGGGACAGAGTGATGGCTTGAGTGTGTGGGAGGGGCTTTGCAATGTATCATCAGGCGCTAGTGATGATCGCAGCGCAATTTCTGGCATTAACTGCCTTAACTCCTCAATTAGACCCACAGAGCAGGAACTTCAATGTTCCAAGTGCCCATCTGTTTCCCAAAGTGGGTATATGGGTGGGAGGGGGTTCGATGCCTGGCTTCTGTTTTAGAATGACCCAGGATCAGTGGAACTGCAGATTCTCAAGGGTTCACTCACTTACAGGCAGGTCACTTGGCAGTATCTGGGCTCTCTGCTCTCTGGTTTGGCCCTGCTTCTTTGATGTGCTCCGCCAGTTCCGTGCTGTTGTCACTGCCAGGTTATGAGGTCTTGCTGCAGCTGGAGATTTCAGGGTGGTCACGTCAGTAGGAATCGGGGTAACCAGCCTTTCTGTTCTCTGGTTTGGCCCTGGTTAGTCTTAG
>NW_026595930.1:30236-48025 GCF_907164565.1 Psammomys obesus
TTGACCCAGCTGTCATTGAGTAGTAAGTTGTTCAGTTTCCATGTGCGTGTCGGCTTTTTGTTGTTTCTGTTGTTGTTGATGATCAGCTTTAGTCCATGGTGGTCAGATAGTATAGAAGGGATTATTTCAATCCTTTTGTATCTGTTGAGGCTTGCTTTGTGACCAAATATATGGTCTATTTTGGAGAAGGTTCCATGTGGTGCTGAAAAGAAGGTGTACTCTTTTGAGTTTGGGTGAAAAGATCTGTAGACGTCTATTAGGTCCATTTGATTTAGGGATTCTGTGAGTGCTTTTATTTCCCTATTTGGTGTCTGTCTGGTTGATCTGTCCCTTGATGAGAGTGGGGTGTTGAAGTCTCCCACTATTAAGGTATTAGGATCCATGTATGATTTAAGCTTTAATATTGTCTCATTTACGAATGTAGGTGCTCTTGTGTTTGGGGCATAGATATTCAAAATTGTGATGTCCTCTTGTTGGATTTTTCCTTTGATGAGAATATAGTGGCCCTCCTTATCTTTTTTGATTAACTTCGGATGAAAGTCTATTTTATTAGATAGTAGGATGGCTACTCCAGCTTGTTTTCTGGAACCATTTGCTTGAAAAACATTTTTCCAGCCCTTTACTCTGAGGTAGTGTTTATCTTTGTTGCATAGGTGTGTTTCTTGGATGCAACAGAATGTTGGGTTTTGTTTCTGTAACCATTCTGTTAGCCTGTGTCTTTATTGGTGAGTTGAGTCCATTAATATTGATAGATAATATTGACCAATGCATGTTAGTTCCTTTTGTAATGGAGTCAATGATCTTACCTTGTTTCATTGCTTGTTTTCTTTTCATTTTTGTTGGGACATTATCTGTATGCCCTGTTTTCTTGGGTGAATTCGTTTTCGTTGGATTGGAGTTTTCCTTCTAGTATCTTCTGTAGGGTTGGTTTGCTATATAGATATTGCGTAAATTTAGTTTTGTCATGGAATATTTTGTTTTCTCCATCTATGTTGATTGAAAGCTTTGCAGGGTATAGTAGTCTGGGTTGACATTTGTGATCTCTTAGAGTCTCCATGATGCTTGTCCAGGCCCTTCTGGCTTTCATAGTTTCTGATGAGAAGTCTGGTGTGACTCTGATAGGTCTACCTTCATATGTTACTTGGCCATTTTCCCTTGCTGCTTTTAATATCTTTTCTTTGTTCTGTAGATTTAGTGTTTTGACTATGATGTGACGTGATGTGTTTCTTTTCTGGTCTAGTCTATTTGGTGTTCTGTAGGCCTCTTGTATATTTATGGACATCTCTTTCTTTAAGTTGGGAAAATTTTCTTCTATGATTTTCTTGAAAATATTTTCTGGACCTTGGAGCCTGGAGTCTTCTTTTTCATCAATTCCTATTATTCTTAGATTTTGTCTTTTCATAGCATCCTTGATTTCTTGGATATTTTGTGATTGGAATTTTTCTGATTTTACTTTTTCTTTGAGAGAAGTATCAATTTCTGCAAGTGTGTCTTCAGCTCCAGAGATTCTCTCTTCCATCTCTTGTATTCTGTTGGTGATGCTTACTTTTGTGGTTCCTGATCTTTTCTCAAAGTTCTCCAGCTCAAGAGTTTTCTCATTTTGTGTTTTCTTTATTGATTCTAATTCTGTTTTCATGCCTTGCACCATTTCTTCCATGTGTTTGAATTTGGATTCCTGTCTCTCTACGATGGACTCTATTTCTTTGTTCATTTCCTTTTTGTATGCCACTAATTTTTTCTCTACTTGTGCCTCTATTTGTTTGGCTATGTTTGCCTGTGTTTCTTTAAGGGTTTTGTCTATTTCTTCTTTCTTTATCTCCAATTGACTGGCCAACTCTTTGAAAGATTTGTTCATTTCCTCCTTATGAGCCTCAAATAATTGAGCAAGCATGGCTTTAAGGTCATTTTCCTGTGCTTCTGATGAATTGGAGTATCCATCGATTTTTGGGTTTGCTGGTGAAGTCATGATGTCCTGATTTATGTTGGAAGTGTTCTTTCGCCTACCCCTGGCCATTGGCTTATCTGAGACCTTCCCTGTTTTTTTTTTGGATTCTGCCGATCAGACTGGTACTGTCTCTCTCTCGAGTCTGGAGAATTCTTCAGGAAGCTGAGAGAGGTCCCGTGCCCTTAGCGTGTGCTGAGGACTAGCTGTACCTGTGGGAGGAAAGTAAGCAGGCGCAAATAGAGGCAAATGCAAGCGTGCGTGCGTGTGTATATGTGTGTGTGTGTGTGTGTGTGTAAGTGGGCGTGGGCGTGTGTCTCAAGGGACAGAGTGATGGCTTGAGTGTGTGGGAGGGGCTTTGCAATGTATCATCAGGCGCTAGTGATGATCGCAGCGCAATTTCTGGCATTAACTGCCTTAACTCCTCAATTAGACCCACAGAGCAGGAACTTCAATGTTCCAAGTGCCCATCTGTTTCCCAAAGTGGGTATATGGGTGGGAGGGGGTTCGATGCCTGGCTTCTGTTTTAGAATGACCCAGGATCAGTGGAGATGCAGATTCTCAAGGGTTCACTCACTTACAGGCAGGTCACTTGGCAGTATCTGGGCTCTCTGCTCTCTGGTTTGGCCCTGCTTCTTTGATGTGCTCCGCCAGTTCCGTGCTGTTGTCACTGCCAGGTTATGAGGTCTTGCTGCAGCTGGAGATTTCAGGGTGGTCACGTCAGTAGGAATCGGGGTAACCAGCCTTTCTGTTCTCTGGTTTGGCCCTGGTTAGTCTTAAACTGGAGGGCTGATGTGCCCCGCCAGCTCAGTGCTGCTCTGCCGCCAGGTTAGAAAGTCCCTCTGTTACTGGAGACTGGGTTGCTAGTCCAGATGCTTTCTGGGAAGTCCTGGGGTCTCTTCACTGTGCTCTCCAAGCTTCGGAGGCCCAGCGCCTGGTGTGTCTAGCTTGTATGGCGTTTCTGTCTGGTTTTGGTGAGTATATAGCATATTCTCTGTCACTGTGGGATTGGGCGGGCCGTACCGTCAGTGATCGCGATCCTGAGGAGCTAGTATGGCGTCTAGCAGACTGGGGCCCTGGGAGGATGGTACAGCCGCCGGGTGAATCTGGGGCTCCAAGACACAGTACTGCTGTCCTTTGCCGATAAAGGGCTTGGGGCTCCGCCTCAGTGGCTGCAGGCCCCAGGCAGTTAGGTCTGCGCTGAGAAAGGCGAGTCTGAGAAAGGCGAGTCCACTGTGCCGAGGAGGAGGGAGGTCTGGGGGAGGGGAGTGCTGAGAGATCAAAGGATCGTTTCTCACCTTCCCCAAACAAGTCCCTGGGTGACCCGAGACCAAGGTTTTCACCTCCTGCAATGTTCCCTGTTGTTTAGAAAGTCTCTCCGTTGTTTCCCTGGCTTCAGAAGTTCTTCCACTCATCAACTCAGAACTTTATCTCTTCCACAGCTCGGAAACTGTGTGTGCTAGTCGCCATCTTGGCTCCGCCCCCCTCTCTTGGATGTTTTGTGTCAGGAAATTTTTAAATTTAACATTTTCTGATGCATCAATTTCTTCAATAGTATTTTCTACACCTGAGATTATCTCTTCCATCTCTTGTATTCATTACTCATGCTTGTGTCTGTAGTTCCTATTCTCTTCCTTATGTTTTCCATATACCACTGTAGCTCTGTTTGTGTTTTGTTTATTGCTTCTATTTCCATTTTTAGGTCCTGGATATGTTATTTTTCTCCCATTTGGTTGTATTTTCTTTAAGTTATATACTCAGTTCCTTTGCCCATTTTATTGTATTTGCTTGTGTTTCCTTAAGGGATTCATTCAATTCCTTCACCTGTTTAGTTGGATTTTCTTGTAGTTTTTTTTTTTTTGAATTTTATTTTTTTCTTATCAGTTACATTTTGTTAACTCTGTATCCCAGCCATGTCCCGATCCCTCATTCCCTCCCAGTCACTCCCTCCCTCCCTCATCTCCACCGTGCCCCTTGCCAAGTCCACTAATGGGGGGGACCTCCTCCCCATTCATCTGATCCTGTTTTATCAGGTATCTTCAGGACTGGCTGCAAAGCCCTCCTCCGTGGCCTAACAGGACTGCTCCTCCCTTGGTGGGTGGGGAGGCCAAAGAGCCAGTCATTGAGTTCCTGTTAGAAACAGTCCTTGTTCCCCTCACTATGGGAAACCAATTGGATACTGAGCTACCACAGGCTACATCTGAGCAGAGGTTCTAGGTTACATTCATACATGGTCCTTGGTTGCATGTCAGTCTCAGAAAAGACCCTGTGCCCAGATATATTTGGTTTCTTGTAGTTTTTTAAGATATTTATTTTCTTCTTTTAAGGCCTCTTTCATTTTCATAATCCCATATTTAAGATCATTTTCTTGTGCTTCTGGTATGATTGGATCCTCAGGGATTAGGGTATTAGGATAGCTGGGGGGGGTTGGTGGTGTCATACTGCCCTGGTTTTTGTTGTGGGTATTCTTGCACTGACCTCTAGCAATTTGGTGACTGTGTTATTAGCAGGCCTGGTGGTAATATCTGATGGTAGTTGTTCTCTGGTGTTGTAGGTAATTCTTGTGGTCCCAGATGTCCTCAGTCCTCTGGTTTTCCTGCTTTTCCCTGATCCCTGCTGATCTCCAGTGCCTCAGTTGTGGGTGGATCCTGGGGCATATAACAGGCCATGGAACTTCTGCCTCCTGACCTGTGCTGGTCTCAGGAGCAGTGTCTCAGAATGGTGCATGTCAGAGAATTGGGGAATGGGGCTCACAGGCAAAGTGGAACAAAGTGGGCCCTAGGCAGGACTGGCCACTGTTTCTGGAGGGCTGTGGCAGGCCAGTAAATGAGGGGTGGAACCTCTTACCTACTGCTCCTTGATCTGTGTTGTTCCTAGGGGTCTCAAATTGAGGTCGGTACCAGGAAATTATCTAGAAGCACAGTGTTAAAACTAGTTTCCTGGTCATCTGCCTTTTACAGCTTTTATGGCTCGCTTCCAAATGTTTCCTGAGTGTCAGGTACAGATATTGTATTGTAGATGCATTGAGGCTGGTCAATTATTTCTTCATTTTGATTATTTGTGGCTTTCTGTAATAGTCTACTACTGCTACAAAAAGAAGCATCATGGATGAGGAGTGGTGTGTATGATAGTACAAAGATAAAGATTTGCATTGCAGTTAGGAATTATGCTGTTTCAGGACAGTGGTGGTAGCAGGTTCTTCCCAGAGATCTAGAGCCTCACTAGCTATGCGTAATTATTTAGGTTTACAGTATCAGACATGCTTTTCTTGATGCTGAGAAGGACTTAATTACAATTTGATAGCTTTTGTTTACCTCCAACTTTAAAGAGACATTTAAAACACATTCCTGGCTTGTATGTATCTTTAAAAGTTAAGGGTAAGAAAATATAATCTTTCCTATGTGGGTAATAACTATAAATTGGCTTCACTAATCTAACACTAGATAGTGTAGGATTATGAACACCAGTTACTAAACATAATACTGAACTTGTAAGTCTGAAACTATGGACCTAATCTAATTTAAAATATTAATAATTATTATTTATATCTTCAGAGACTATTATAATTATTACTCAAGCAGATGGATAGCCATAGAAAGTTTCCTTCCACAATTTGTGACTTAAATAAAAAAAAGAAAAAATATCAGATAAAATACTAGCTCAGAGAGACCTGGATGATAATGTGTTTGAAAGTAACATAATGGAGCTTAATTATATGTATTTTTTCTTTGTATTTATTATAATGTGAGTGAACACTGTATGGTTGTGGATAAATCAGGGGATATTAGGTGTGACTTGATTCTGTCCTTAAACAGTGTGGGTCCTGGAGATGAACACAGAACCTCATCAGTGGGCTCTGTGGCAAGCGCCTTTACTCAATGATCCATCTTGCCAACCTGTATTGCCAATTCATAAGAACATAACAAAGATCACAAAACTCTAAGCTTTCTGATGTTGCACTAATTGACATTTTAAATAGGTCTGTATTTTTCAGGTTGAGATCGGGTTCTCACAATTTCCTTTGCTTGGGGAGGATTATTTGGCTAAAAGTTATGTGAGATGTCGTTGATTATACCATACAACCCTTTTTGTATAAGAGTCTGTAGTTGTAAGAATTAGAAATGTCCCCACAGACAAAAGGTTTTGGAAACGTGGTCCCCAGTTGGTGGCACAGTTAGGAATATTATATGCACATGGAGCCTTGCTTTAAAAGTAGTTCACTAGGGTTAGGGTTTGAGTATATATATACATATATACTCAAACCTATATATATATATATATATATATATATATATATGTATATATATGTATATATATATATCCTAGTTATACTTCTAGTTTGCTTTCTCTTCTGTGTGTTTGCAGTTGAAGATATGATCTTTTATGTTTTATGTTTTTATTCCTCTGGTCTACTGCCAAACCTTCCCTCCAGAGTGAAATTTTATTCCTTTAGAGCATTAGGCAAAATAAAGTCTTTCAGCCTGAAGTTTCCACAGTCATGCTGTTTTACCACAGCAGCAAAAACACAACAAATACAGAGGCAATTTACATTGTAGTTTAATGATAATGACTACAAAAAAGTGTAAACACACACATATAATTTAATAAAAATATGTGCCATATCATAGTTTTCAGAAATTATTCTATTTTTATTCTACAGTCAGGTTCACTTGATCTCTAATTTTCTGTTAAAACTGTTCTAGAACTATAATGGAAATGGGAAGCATAAGATGTAAATATTTTCTGAATCAGAAGATAAATGAATATTTTAATGTTTATTCTAAATGCCTTAGGGTATATAACAAAAGTACTAACATAATATAAATACAGCATTAAACACATTACACATTTAATATTCCCAAACATTGTAAAAATGTTAAATCTTAACCCAACTTGGTTATTATTCTGTTATGAAAGTTTATTTTTTCTACTGCATAAGTTATTTCAAAGGCAAATTTTTACCAGCAAGTGACTGTGAACTGCTATCATTTCAAATCCTCTATAAATACATTCCAAGTTTATACACAGTGGGAAATTTATCCTCTGTTGGAAATTGTCTACAGTTGTGCTGAACAAAGTGAACTGTTATCAAATTGTACATATTAATTTAATGAAAATAAATTAAACTGTATACAGTGGGATACCAAGCTGGTTTTAAAATTGTAGTTCAAAGGATAAAAATCACTTATTTCTGTTCAGGAAGTTCTCTCCTGTACAGATGAGTTCCAGACTATGACTCTTCCTCACATCTTCTTATAACAGGTTTATTGTGTCTGTTTTTATGTTGAGGTCTTTGATCCACTTGGACTTTAGTTTTCTGCAGGGTGACAAATATGGATCTATTTGCATTTTTCTACATGTAGACATCCAGTTAGACCAGCAACATTTGTTGAAGATGCTGTCTTTTTACCATTGTACGTTTTGGTTTCTTTGTCAAAAATCAAGCATATCAAGGTGTGTGGGTTTATTCCAAGATCTTCTGTTTTGATTCCACTGATCTTCCAGCCTGTTTCTCTGCCAGTACCATGCAGTTTTTATGACTGTTTCTCTATACTACCACTTGATATCAGGAATGCAGATACCTCCAGAAGATCTGTTATTGTAAAGGATTGTTTTAGCAATTCTGGGTTTTTCATTTTTCCCTATTATATTAAGAATTGTTCTTTTAAGGTCTGTAAAGAATTGTCTTGGTATTTTGATGGGAATTGCATTGAATCTGTAGATTGCTTTTGGTAGGATGGCCATTTTTACTATGTGAATCCTACTGATCCATGAGCATGGGAGCTCTTTCCATCTTCTGATATCTTCTTCAATTTTTTTCTTCAGAGGCTTAAGGTTGTTTTTTGTTTTTGTTTTTTTTCTTTTTTTTTTTTTTGTGTGTGTGTATGTGCAGGTATTTCACTTACTAAGACAGAAGCCTACCACAGACAGCTTCTGAAAGATTCCACTGATAGAGGTATCAAAACAAAACCTGAGACATATAGCCAAACTTTAGGCAGAATGCAAGGAATTTTATGTAAGTGGGGGGGGGTGGAGGGGTAGAGGAAGACAGGAGGTCCAAAAGCATACCAACAGAGAAAAAACTCCTTGGCCCTGGGGGTCTTTCTGAGATTGAACTAAAACTTCTGAGTTGACCCTAAACCTCTGCTCAGATGTAGGCCATAAATTCATTCTCCAACTGAGTTCCTTATTAAGGGAAACATGGGTAGTTTCTGGCATGCAGTCAGTGACAGGCTCTCTGATCACCCCCGCCCCCCAGGGGATGCAGCATTGCCAGACCACAGAGGAAGACAATGCAGACAGGCCTGATGAGATCTGATAGTCTAGGGTCAGATAGGAGGGGAAGAGGTCCTCCCCTAGTAGTTAACTAGGGGTGGGGATTACTGGAAGAAGGTGCTGGGAGGGTAGGATTGGGAAGAGAGGAGGAAGGGGGCCACAATCTAGATACAAAGTGAATTAATTTTAATAAAAAATAATTAATAAAAATGCAAAAATCACTTAGTTCAACAATATGCAACCATAAGGTAACAAACACGGTATGCACATAATATCTGTTAGGAGATAAAGTTAGGGCTGGAGAGATGACTCAGATGGTTCAGAGGTAACCATCACTGATTACTCTTCTAGAAGTACTGAGTTCAATTCACAGAAAGCACATGGTGCCTCATGACTATAATGAGAGCTTGGATTCTTTCCCTCAGAACACTGTATATAAAATAAATAATTCTCACAAAAGAGATGAAGTTATATTTATTTGAAAGTTACTAGTTTGCAAATATATGTTATATTATCCTGCTGATTTATCAAAATATGTTCCACTTCAATTAAAATATTTGAGTGCATATGAATACAGCCTACAAAATATCCATTGTGTTTTCTGACAGCTATCCATTTCAAACATTGTAAACAACCTTTCTATAATTCATATTGAATCACTAAATCTAAAAATATTTTAGTCATGTTTTGACTAATGGTACTGTAATAAAGATTATTCAAAGTGCTTCATATTTAAAATGGGAGAGAAAACTTTTTGTTTCTACTTAATGATTAGTGATGTCAAGACCCTGCATGATAGACTCTTACTCTTAAAGTCTTTTCTTTAGTTACCTTGACTTATCAAATTGAATTTATTAATTTAATGAAAATAAATTAACCTCTGTACTGTGGTCATGGTGATGTTATTATTATGTGGCAGGAGGATTTTCTTTTCTAGTCAAATCTAATTGGTGATCTGTATGTTTCTTGTATATTTATAGGTATCTCTTTCCTTATGTTGGGGAATTTTGCTTCTGTGATTTTACTGAAAATATTTTCTGGTCCTTGGATCTGGGATTATTTAAATACTTCTATTCCAATTATTTTTACATTAGAGCTTTTCATATCATTCCGTGTTTCCTGGATGTTTTGTGTCAGAAATATTTTAGCTTTAACATTTTATTTGACTGATGTATCAATTTCTTCTATAATATCTTCTAAGCCTTATATTCTCTCTTCCACCTCCTGTATTCTGTTGGTGAATCTTGTGCCTGTTGTTTCTATTCTTCTTCTTAGGTTTTTCAATCTACAGGATTTCCTCAATTCATGTTTTCTTTATTGCGTCGACTTCCATTTTCAGGTGTGAGCTGTATTATTCATTTCTTTCACTGTATTAACTGTGTTTTCCTCCATTTTTTGCAAGATTTTATTGGTTTCTTCTTTAAAGTCTCTACTTGTTTGATTGTGTTTTCCTGGGTTTCTTTAAGGTATTTATTCACTACTTTAAATGCTTCTCTCATCTTTACAAGATGGGATTTTAGTTAATTTTTTGTGCTTTAATTGGGTTAGGATATCTAGGGCTTGTTGTAATAGTATAGCTGGGCTCTGGAGGTGGAATTTTGTCCTGGCTCTTGTTGTCTGTTTTCTTATGCTGGCTTTTAGCCATGGTTATCCTAGAATTTTCTGGTGTAACAGGTATCAGGAAAGCTGTCCTAACATTTAGTGTGTAGCCTTGGGCAAGATATTCCTGCAGGCCTGATGTAGTAGCCCTATAATGGAGGTAGATATTCCTGGGACTCTGCAGGTCTCCTTGGGAATGCAGAGGATGGGTCTCTGAGGACAGCCTGCAGCTCACCTCTGCTCAATAAATGCTTTTATTAACCTGTCTAAACAAAGAATTTATGTTTTTTAAGCATAAGTTAAATTTCAGAATTCTATTTTTTTATAAATTGGGCAACAGAATATACTGATAAGAAAGCATGTAATTCTATACCATTTTATTGAAAAATGTATGGCAATGTTCATACATAATTAGACTCAGGCTCATGGGAGAATTCTACATTTGATAATGGCAGATCTAGATAGGAAAATCTATCATCTGAAACAATTAAGAATCAACACCAAAGAGCAAGCTGTGTGGGATACTTTGAAAATATGACTAACAGTTATTTGACTATTAAGGAATGAAGGAGAATTTTCATCTTCTTAAGAAAAAGCAAGTATGGCTAGAATGACACTGTATAACATCTGAGTCAAAGTACAGAAAGATAATTCAGTTTCTCCTTGGTGTTCTCTTTGTCTCTGAAGATGCTTACAGTAGAAATTCTAGTCATGTGAAGTTGACTTTTTTCAGTCTTTACTATATCTCATCATTACCATGAAAATGAGTTGTCAGCCGTGTATGAATGAAATTCTCACAAGTAGCTCCAGTTTCTTTTGCTCTCAAACTGCATGAAACAAAGAGAGCAAGAATGTCTAGTTGAGTACAATCAATAATTTGTAAAGAGTAAAAAACATATCTTTTTCTTCAGTGTTAGTTATCGAATGTAGGGCTTTGCACATGCTTTTCATTGAAACTAGAATTAAATAATAGATGAATGAAACAATGAGACATTTTCAAAGGTTTAATGAAGTCAGAATGCAGGAACCTCTGTTAACTCATATTCTCCATGTACTAAATAACTCTTAAAAGTTAAATAGGCAGTTAATATACCACAAGACATGATGGTATGTTTTATATAGTTTATACTATATCTCTTAAATATGTAGTAAGGTGACTTTTAAATATATTTTCCATTCTTACACATTAGAATCTAAAGAGTAAGAGAAGTCTTTCATGTGTCCAAGACCATTTGAAAGAAAGTGTGACATAAACATCTGGCTAGGTTTTCTAACATTGAGACTGGTATAGACTTATACTAGACATATACAAGATTCTTATATGATATTGAGCACTAACTGATTTCTAATTACACAAAAACTTATTCCAAATTGTCTCAGAAAATATGAAGATGATTAGAAAAATATATCCAGTTAGAAAAAAAAAACAGCATACAATAAAATATAACAACTTTGTCTCCAGATACTTTTATGTCTAAAACACTAAAATATGGTCGGAGCCAAGATGGTGATTAGCACGCACAGTTTCTGAGCTCTGGAAGAGCTGAATGCCTGAGTGGCTGAGTAGAAGGACTTCTGAAGCCAGGGAAACGATGGTTAGACTTTCAAAACAACAGGGAACACCGCACAAGGTGAGAACTTTGGTCTCTGGTCACCAATGGACTTGTTTGGGGAAGGAGAGAAACGGTCTTTTGTTCTCCAGGTGCTCCCTTTTCTCAGACCCCCCTCCTCCTTAGCACAGCCAGCTCAGAGCTCACAGTCGAGGGTCTGCAGTGACTACGGGGTCCCTAGCTCCTTAGTGGTAACTGTCAGCTGTAACAGTCTTGGAGTCCCAGACCCACGGCACCATCCTCCCAGGGTCCCAGGTCTGCTACCTGCCATATTGGCTCCACAGGGTCTTTCACCCACTGACTGAATGGCCCCCACAAATCCCAGCCTCCAGCTGCAGCTAGACTTCCTAACCTAGCAGCTGCAGCAGCACTGAGCTGGCAAGTATGTCAGTCCTCCTGCAGACCAAGCAGCGCCAAACCTGAGAGCAGAGAGCCCAGATAACCTGATCTCTGCCGATGTGACCTGCTTAAGAGTGAGTGAGCCCTTGAGTGTCTGCAGAACCCCAGATCCAAGGTCCTTCTAAAATAGAAGCCAGGAATAGGACCCCTCCCTTCCACATACCCACTGTGGGAAACAGAGGGTCCCTTGGGACATTGAAGCCCCTGCTCTGCTGGTCCAATTGAGGAGTTAAGGCAGTTAATGGTGGAAATTGCATGGCAACCATCACCAGTGCCTGAAAAATATACAGTGCATGCACAAAAAAACACCTAGAAGCCTGCAAGGCAGAGCTCGTCCCACACACTCAAGGGTTCAACATTCTCTATCTCTCTTTCCCTCAAGACACACTTCCAGGCACACTTACACACACACACACACACACATGCTCGCAATCAAGTGAGCAAGCCTGCATTTGCCCTTCTGCGCCCACCTTCTCTCCTCCCACAGGTACAGACAGTGCACCAACGCACAGGCTGAGGCCACGGGACCTCTCTCAGCTTCCTGAAGAACTCTCCAGATGCCAGAGAGAGACAGCATCAATCTGAACTCAGAATGAGCACAGGGTCTTTTCTGAGACTGACATTCAACCAAGGACCATGTATAGATATAACCTAGAACCTCTGCTCAGATGTAGCCCGTGGTAGCTCAGTAACCAATTGGTTTTCGATACTAAGGGGAACAAGGACTATTTCTAACAGGAACTCAATGGCTGGCTCTTTGACCTCCCCACCCCCCAAGAGAGAAGCAGTCCTGTTAGGCCACAGAGGAGGACTTTGCAGCCAGTCCTGAAGATACCTGATAAAGCAGGGTCAGATGAATGGGGAGGAGGTCCTCCCGTGTCAGTGGACTTGGAAAGGAGCAGGGTGGAAATGAGGGAGGGAGGGTAGGATTGGGAGGGAATGAGGAAGCCGGATACAGATGGGATACAGAGTTAACAAAATGTAACTAATAAGAAAAAATAAAATTCATAAAATTAATATAAATAAATAAATAAAAGAATAAATAAATAAATAATGAAAAAAGAATCCAGAAACAAACAGGGAAGTTTTCAGATAAGGCAATGGCCAGGGGTAGGTGAAAAAACACATCCAACATAAATCAGAACATCATGACTTCACTGGCAACCCCCCAAATTGATTCATACTCCAATTCATCAGAAGCACAGGAAAATGACTTTTAAGCTATGCTTACCCTATTAGAGGTTCATAAAGAGGAAACAAGCAATTCTCTGAGAGCAATAGCCATTACAAATTCAGACAGTTAAGGAGGAAAAGAACAAATCTATCAAAGATTTGGCCAGTCAATTGGAGGCAAAGAAAGAGGAAATGGACAAAATTCTTAAAGAAACACAGGCGAATATGGCCAAACAAAAAGAGGCACAAGTAGAGATACAATTAGTGGCATATAGAGAGGAAATGAACCAAAAAATAGAGACCATCATAGAGAGACAGGAATCCACATTCAAACAGATGAAGAAAATGGTGCAAGGCATGAAAACAAAATTAGAATCAATAAAGAAAACACAAACTGAGAAAACCCAGGAGCTGGAGAATTTGCAGAAAAGATCGGGAATCACAATGGTAAGCATCACCAACAGAATGCAAGAGATGGAAGAGAAAATCTCTGGAGCTGAAGATATAATCGCAGAAATTGATACTTCTCTCAAAGAAAACGTAAAATCAGAAAAGTCCCAAACACAAAATATCCAAGAAATCAAGGATGCCATGAAAAGACAAAATCTAAAAATAATAGGAATTGATGAACAAGAAGACTCCAGGCTCCAAGGCCCAGGAAATATTTTCAAGAAAATCATAGAAGAAAATTTTCTCAACTTAAAGAAAGGGACGTCCATACAGGAGGCCTACATAACAGCAAATAGACTAGACCCGAAAAGAAACACATCACATCACATTATGATTTACAGAACAAAGAAAAGATATTAAAAGAAGCAAGGGAAAAAGGCCAAGTAACATATGAATGTAGACCTATCAAAATCACACAGGACTTCCCATCAGTAACTATGAAAGCCAGAAGGTCCTGGGCAGGTGACATTCAGAATCTAAGAGACCACAGATTCCAACCTAGACTAATATACCCTGCAAAGCTTTCAATTGATATAGATGGAGAAAAAAATCTTCCATAACAAAAATAAATTTATGCAATATCTACACAGCAAACCAGCCCTACAGAAGATACTAGAAGGAAAACTCCAATCCAATGAAAACAACTTCACCCCCCAAAAAAAGACATAGCATACAGACAATATCCCAACAAAAATTAAAAGAAAACAAGCAATGGAACACACAAAGACCACAGACTCCAACATAAAAGGAACTAACGTTCATTGGTCACTATTATCTATCAACATCAATGGATTCAACTATCCAATAAAAAGACACAAACTAACAGAATGGGTGCGTAAACAGGATCCAACATTCTTCTGCATCCAAGAGATGCACCTCTGCAAAAAAGGACAAAAAAAATATCTCAGATAAAAGGGCTGAAAAAACGTCTTTCAAGCAAACTGACCCAGAAAACAAGCTGGGGTAGCTATCCTAATATCTCATAAAATAGACTTTCAAACAAAATTAATCAAAAAACATTCAGAGGGACACTATATTCTTATTAAAGGAAAAATCCACCAAGAGGACATCACAATTCTGAACACCTATGCCCCAAATACAAGAGTTCCTACATTCATAAAGGAAACATTCTTAAAACTCAAATCATACATCCATCCCGCACTTTAATAGTGGGAGACTTAAACACCCCACTTTCACCAAGTGACAGATCATTGAGACAGAAGCCTAATAATGAAATAAAGGCATTACAGGGGTCCTAAGTCAAATGGAGTTAATAAATGCCTACAGAACTTTCCACCCAAACTCAAAAAGAGTATACCTTCTTTTCAGCACCTCATGGAATGTTCTCCAAAATAGACCATATAGTTGGTCACAAGGCAAGCCTCAACAGATACAAGAGGATAGAAATAATCACCTGTATTCTATCTGACCACCATGGACTAAAGCTGAACATCAACAACAATGGAAATAGCAAAAAGCCTACAAACACATGGAAACTGAACAACTTGCTGCTCAATGACACCTGAGTTAAAGAAGAAATAAAGAAAAATTAAAGACTTCCTAGAATTCAATAAAAATGAAGGTACAACATACCCTAATTTATGGGACACAATGAAAGCAATGCTCAGAGGAAAATTGATAGCACTAAGTGCCTTCAAGTAGAAATTTGAACATCTCATACAAGCAACTTAATGGCCCAACTGAAATCCCTAGGGAAAAAAAAAAAAGAAGCATAGACATCCAAGAGAAGATGGCTGGAAATAATGAAACTCAGGGCTGAAATCAATCAATTAGAAACAAATAAAACTATTCGAAGAATCAATCAAACCAAGAGCTGGTTCTTTGAAAAATCAACAACATAGACAAACCTTTTATCCAACTAACTAAAAGGCAGAGAGAAACTATCCAAATCTGCAAAATCAGAAATGAAAATGGGGACATAACTACAGACAATGAGGAAATGCAAACAAACATTAGGTCGCACTATAAAAGCCTATATGCAACAAAATTCAAAAATCTAAAAAAAAAATGGACAATTTTCTTGATAGATTCCATCTACCAAATTTAAGTCAAGATCAGGTAGAAAAATTGAATAGTCTTATATCCCCCAAGGAAATAGAAGCAATCATCAACAATCTCCCTTCCAAAAAAACCCTGGGCCAGATGGATTCAATTGCATAATTCTACCAGACCTTCAAAGGAGTACTAACTCCAATTCTCTTCAAAATATTCCACAAAATAGAAACAGAAGTAACATTACCAAACTCATTCTATGAAGCCACAGTCACCACACAAAGACTCAACAAAAAAAAAAAGAACTTCAGACTTATCTCTCTTATGAACACTGATGCAAAAATACTCAATAAAATCCTTGCAAGCTGAATCCAAGAACACATCAAAGATATCATCCATTATGACCAAGTAGGCTTCATCCCAGGCATGTAAGGATGGTTCAACATATGGAAATCCATCAATATAATCTACCACATAAACAAACTGAAGGGGAAAAAAAACCACAAGATTATCTTCTTAGATGCCAAAAAAACATTTGACAAAATCTAACACCCATTCATGTTTAAAGTCTTGGAGAGATCAGGGATACAAGGCACATACCTAAACATAGTAAAGGCAATATACAGCAAGCCTATAGACAACATCAAACTCAATGATGAGAAACTTAAAGCAATCCCACTGAGATCAGGGACAAGACAAGGCTGCCCACTTTCTCCATATCTCTTCAACATAGTACTTGAAATCCTAGCTAATGCAATAAGACAACTAAAGGAGATCAAGGGGATACAATTTGGAAAGGAAGAGGTCAAAGTGTCACTATTCACAGATGATATGATAGTATACATGAGCAACCCCAAAAATTTAACCAGAGAAATCCTTCAGCTGATAAACACTTTTAACAAATTTGCAGGATACAAAATCAACTCAAAAAAAAAAAATCAGAATCCCTCCTGTATACGAAAGACAAAAGGACCAAGAAAGAAATCAGGGAAACAACAACCTACGCAATAGCCACTAATAACATAAAATACCTTGGGGGACTCTAACCAAGCAAGTGAATGACATGTTTGAAAAAAAAAAAAAAAAAAAAAAACTTCAAGTCTCTGAAGAAAGAAATTGAAGAAGATATCAGAAGATGGAAAGATATTCCTTTCTCATGGATTGGTAGGTTAACATTTTTAAAAAGGCCATCCTGCCAAAAGCAATCTACAGATTCAATGCAATTCCCATCAAAATACCAACTCAGTTCTTTACAGACACTGAAAGAAAGCAGTTTCATATGGAGAAACAAAAAATCCAGAATCTCCAAAACAATCCTGTACATCAACAGACCCTAGGGAGGTATTTCCATCCCCTATCTCAAGCTGTACTACAGAGCTATAGTAATAAGAACTGCATGGTATTGGCATCAAAGCAGAAAGGAGGATCAATGGAACTAAATAGAACACTCAGAAATAAACCCACACACCTATGAATACTTTATTTTGACAAACAAGCCAAAACCATTCAATGGAAAAAAGACAGTATCTTCAACAAATGGTGCTGGTCCGACTGTATATCTACATGCAGAAGGATGAAAATAGATCCATATTTTTCACTCTGCACAAAACTAAAGTTCAAGTGCATCAAAGACCTCAACAAAAAACCAGATACTCTAAATCTGTTAGAAGAAAAAGTGGGGAACAGCCTAGAACTCATTGGCACAGGAGACAACTTCCTGAACAGAAAAACAACAGCATAGGCTCTAAGAGCAACAATCAATAAATGGGACCTCATGAAACTGAAAAGATTCTGTAAATCAAAAGAAACTGTCGTCAGAACAAAACCACAGACTATAGACTGAGAAAGGATCTTCACCAACCCTATATCTGACCGAGGGTTTGTATCCAGCCTATTTAAAGACATAAAGCAGTTAAAAGAGAACAAATCAAGTAATCCAATTAAAAATGGGGTACGGAGCTAAACAGAAAATTCTTTGTAGAGGAATATAGAATGGCAGAGAAACACTTAAAGAGATGCTCAACATCCTTAGTCATCAGAGAGATGCAAATCAAAACAACCCTTAGATTTCACCTTATACCTTCAGAATGGCTAAGATGAATAACTCAAGTGACAACACATGCTTGAGAGGTTGTGGAGAAAGGGGAACTCTCCTCCATTGCTGGTGGGAGTGTAAACTTGTATAACCACTATGGAAATCAATCTGCTGCTTTCTCAGACAATTAGGAATAGTGCTTCCTCAAAACCCAGAGTTAATAAAATGTAACTAATGAAAGAAAGAAAGAAAGAAAGAAAGAAAGAAAGAAAGAAAGAAAGAAAGAAAGAAA
>NW_026595930.1:48035-64827 GCF_907164565.1 Psammomys obesus
AAAGAAAGAAAGAAAGAAAGAAAGAAAGAAAGAAAGAAAGAAAGAAAAATAAAATATGAAGCAAAGAAAAATACTGAACTTCAGAGTTCAATGATTAGTAAATCATTTTTTAATCCAATATCTACTACAACATTCAAAGTTTCCATAAAATTGCTTTTTCTATTTTCATATTACTATGATTTCCCACAGAATTTAATAAGATTATTTCATTAAGGTATCATTACATCTCTGCATGGAATTATGTCAAGAAAGACAGCAGTACAATGTAATCTTAATATATGTACCAGATATTCTCTTATGAAAATCTAAGTATTTTATATTAATTGCAGTTTATTCATTTTGTATCCCAGAAGTACTCCCCTCTCTAATTCCCTCCCAATTCCACCCTCTCTCCCCCATATCCTCCCATGCCTCTCTCCAAATCCAATGATAGCTGAGCTCCTGCTCTCCTTCCATCTGAACCTAGCTTATCAGGTTTCACAAGGACTGGCTGCATTGTCCTCCACTGTGGCCTGGCAAGGCTGCTTCCTGCTTGGGGTGGGGGTGTCAAAGAGCCTGCTGCTAAGTTCATCTCAGAGACAGTCCCTGTTCCCCTTACTAGGGCCCCAATTGGATACTTAGCTGACATGGGCTACATCTGAGAAGGGGTTCTAAGATATATCCATGATTGGCCCTTGGTTGGAATATCAGTCTCAGAAAAGAACCTTGTGCCCAGATATTTTGGGTCTGTTGCTTTCCTTGTGGAGCTCCTTTCCTCTCCAGTTCTTACTATCTTCCCTTTCTTTCATATGATTCTCTTCACTCTGCCCAAAATGAGTCTCAGCATCTGCTTTGATACACTGCTGGGTAGAGTCTTTCAGAGGCCCTCGGTGGTAGTCTCAGACTCAGAAAGGATCTTCACCAACCCTATATTGACAGAGGGCTGATATCCAGAATATATAAAGAACTCAAGAAGTTAAAAAGCAACAAATCAAGTAATCCAATTGAAAAATGTGATACAGAACTAAACAGAGAATTCACTCTAGAGAAATATAGAATGGGAGAAAAACACTTAAAGAAATGCTCAACATCATTAGTCATCAGTCATATCCATATCAAAATGACCCTGAGATTTCACCTTACACACATTAGAATGGCTCAGATTAAAAACTCAAGTGACAATACATGCTGGAGAGGATGTGAAAAAAGGGAACTCCTCCTCCATTGTTGTTGGGAATGTAAACTTTTACAACCACTCTGGAAATTAATCTGGTGCTTTCTCAGACAAAATACATTTGTTCAACCATGTTTGTAGCAGCTTTGTTTATAATAGCTAGAACCTAGAAACAACCCAGATGTCTATCAATGGAGGAATGGATACAGAAATTGTAGTATTTTTACACAATGGAATACTACTCAGCAATCAAAAATGAGGAAACCATGAAATTGGCAAGCAAATGGTGGGATCTAGAAAAGATCATCTTGAGTGAGGTATCCTAGTAGCAGAAAGACACACACGGCATACATATATTCACTTATAAGTGGATTATAGGCCTATAATATAGGATAAACAGACTAAAATCTATATACCTAAAGAAGCTAAGAAAGAAGGAGGACCCTGGGTAAGATGATCAGTCCTCACTCAGAAAGACAAAAGGGAAGGACATTGAAAGAAAGAAAAAACTAAGTATTTTATTTAAAACCACTCAAAAGAATATATAGCACTTGTCTTTTTTATTTAAATTTTTATTTTCATATTAATTACAGTTTATTCACTTTGTATCCCAGTTGTAGCTCCCTCCCTCATTCCCTCTCAATTCCTCCTCCCTCCCATCTTTTCCATGCCCTTCTCTAAGTCCACTGATAGGAGATTTCCTCCTCCCCTTCCCTCTGACCTTATCTGTCTGCACTTAGCTTTCAAATTGCACTCATGAAAATAGTTTCTTTTTAAAAATCAGTTTCTTAGGCAAAAAACACTAAATAGAATAAACCATAAGATTATTTCTTCTGGTGATTGTCTGGAATGTACCTATTCTGATTAGTCTAAGATAAAAGATTATATCTGTGGTAATTTTAGAATATAAATTTAAAATAATTTGTAAATATATAAAAAATATTATAAAATACATTACATTTTGTGTTAGTTTTCTTGTTTCTGTAATAAACTACCTTGGCAAAATCAAGTTAAGGGAGAAAGAGTTTAACTGGACTTGTACTTCCAAGATTCATGACTCCCTTACGGGAGTCAGGGGATCAGAATTTTGAAGAACTTGCTCTCCTTGCATATTCAGTCAGGACAAAGAGAGCACTGACTGGTTTTTGCTCAGCTTGCTTTTTTCATCTTATACAGCCTTAGATCCTACTCAGGGGATAATTCCAAATTTTAGGATGAGTCCTCCCTCCCTTCCTTACTCCTGGCTCAATTAACCTAAACAATGCTGTTCCTCTTTAGCATATGTGAAATCTAAGTAATTCCTCACAAATATGTCTTGAGGAAAAAACATTAACACCTCCCCATTGGGGAGAATGAATATGTTATAAATGGTCTGGTTAATTTCACTGGGCTATTTGAATATACAACAAATCAAAAATATACTTCAATCTCAAGGTTCTGATTCATAGTTGCAGTCATTTGGCTATTATCACTACCTTTATTTCCATTTTATTGATTGCCTTATGAAGCTCATATATCACTTTCCCACAAAAAAAAGAGAAGGAAAAAACATAATTCAGTATAAATATCAATGTCTGTAGCAAGTCTCAATTCTCAGTACAAATTATGCCTTTGGCATTTAACCTATTAAGAACATATTTTTACATCCTTTAGATAAAATTTTTGATCATGTAATTATACTCAGCTAATTGATTAGAATCAAAGAATAAAAGTATGTCTTATTCTGAGGCAATATGGTGATTATGTTTGACATTGTTCTTGGTATATTTGTAGTTTCTTTGACATCAGAGTGTGAATATATAGTAAGACAGGCCAGGTTTTTCTGATCTTTTGGAGTTTATAGTCTATTTGACAAAACAAAACAATATACAAATGAACATCATAATGCCATATGCTCATGTGCATCATGATGCTTCAAAACAAAGTCTTTTCTCCCTTTGAAAAGATATCTTCTGGCTTGAAACTATAAAAAAGAACCAAACGAAGCTGAATCAGAATTCTATAAGCTAGTTTTTCTATAACTGTCTTCAGTGGAATCCAGAGAAACAATTCTAAAGTTGGTAAAAAGTTGTACTGCAACTGAATAAAAACAGTAAGGCTGGTGGGAATCAGGCTTTTCAACACGAGAATGAATAAGAGGTTCCACATAAAGGAGATATGAAAAGTTCCTTTCATGCTAGATTAGAATTGAACACATCAATAAAAAGTCATTTTAGCTTTATCTAATACAGATGGATATGGATGCACAGAAATAATTTTCAATAGATTTTTTCTATTTTTTATTGAAAATAGATGTTTTATCACACAATGTATTCTGATTACGGTCTCCCTTCCCACCAATTCCTATATGATGCTTCCTCCCTTCCATCGGCATGCACATATTTCTGTCTCTCCTTAGAAAACAAACAGGAAATATAAAAAAATAGTATAAAACAAAATAAGGTAAAAGCAAACTAATTTAAATGGGACAAAGCAAAAAAAAAAAGAGCACACAAACAAAAGCAAAAATATAAAATAAGGACAGATACACACACAATCAAAAATCATAATATTTATGAAAATGAACTGTAATAAGTTAAAATAAATAATATTTCCATGTTTTTATAACATGGAAATCATTTTAACAATGACTCGGTGACCACAACCTGAGACTTGATAGGCAACAGACCAAGGGCAAATGACTACACTACATACTGTTCTGCTACAATAAGGAATGCAGCAATACAATGACTCCTAAAAATATTCTAATAATATTATAGTTCAATGCCTTGCTCAACTGTCATCATATAAATGTACTTTTCCAGTAGACAGGAACAAATACAGAGACACATAGGCAAACAATGAACAGAAAGCAAGAGACCATGGAACACTCAGGTGTTAATGGGATGTTGCCACTGAATCTGTCCCCTTAGGCTTCAAGGACTCAGTAGAAAAATAAGTTAAAAAGGGATGAGAGGTGGTAAAGGTTCTTTTCCTGTCTGTAGGCTGTCATTTTGCTTTAATGACAGTATCCTGTGTTTTACAGAAGCTTTTCAGTTTCATGTGTCCCATTTATTGATTGTTGATCTTAGAGCCTGTGCTGTTGGTGTTCTGTTCAGGAAGTTGTCTTCTGTGCCAATGAGTCCAAGGGTATTCTCCACTTTTTCTTCTAAGCCGGTTTAATGTGTCTGGTTTTATGTAGAGGTCTTTTGATACACTTGGACTTTTAGTTTTGTGCAGGGTGATAAGTATGGATCTATTTGACTTTTTCTACATGTAGATATACAGTTTGACCAGCACTATTTGTTGAAGATGCTACCTTTTTCCTATTGTATGGTTAGGGTTTCTTTGTCAAAAACTAAGCATCAGTAGGTGTGTGGGTTTATTTCACTGTCTTCTATTCAGTTCTATTGATCCTCCAGCCTGTTTCTCTGCCAATACCATGCAGTTTTTATTATATTCCTCTGTAGCAGAGCTTGGTATCAAGGATAGAGATACTTCTAGACAATCTGTTATTGTAAAGGACTGTTTTAGAAATTCAGTTTATTTATTTTTTGTTGTTGTTTTTCCATTTGAAATTGTGAATTGTTCTTTCAAGTTTTGTAAAGAATTTTGTTGGTATTTTGATGGGAATTGCATTGAATTTGTAGATTGCTTTAGCAAGATGGCCATTTTCACTATGTTATTCCCAAAGATCCATGAGCATGGGAGATCTTCCAATTTTCTGATATCTTCTTCAATTTTTTTCTTCAGAGACTGGAATTTTTTTCATACATGTCTTTCACTTCCTTGATTGGATTCACAGCAAGGTACTTTATATTATTTATTGCTATTGTGAAGGGTGTTGTTTCCCTAATTTTTTCCTTGCCCATTTTTATCCTTATACAATTAATTTTTTATCCAGACAGTTTGCTGAAAGTTTTTATCAGCTGAAGGAATTCTCTTGCAGAATTTTTGGGGTCTCTCATGTATACTATCATACCATCTGTGAACAGTGAGACTTTGACTTCTTTCTTTCTGATTTGTATTCCCTTTATATCATTTATCTTACTAATTTAGCTAGGATTTCAACCATAGCCTACAGACCGGGAAAGGATCTTCTCCAACCCTATATGTGACAGAGGGTTAATAACCAGAATATAAATATAATTTCAAGAAGTTAAATAACAAAAAAAAAAAATCGGGGAATCCAATGGAAAAAGATGGGGTTTAAAGGTAAACAGAGAATTCTCAACAGCCAAATATCAAATGACAGAGGAACAATTAAAAACATGCTCAAATGTCCTTAGACATCAGGGAAATAGAAATAAAAACACCATGAGATTTCACCTTATACCCATCAGAATGGCTAAGACCAAAAACTCAAGTGATAACACATGTGGGAGAGGAGGTGAAGAAAGGGGAACCCAACTCTACTCCTGGTGGAATGTAAAATTTTACAACCACTTTGTAAATCACTCTGGTGCTCTTTCAGAAAATTAGGAGTAGTGCTACCTCAAGATCCATCTATAGCACTCCTAGGCATACACCCAAAATATGTTCAAGTATACAACAAGGATTTTTCTCTACCATGTTCTTAGCAGGTTTATTCATAATGAAGCTCTTTGATCACCTTCCCCTGAGAGGGCATGGGGCAGCCTCACAGGCTACAGAGAAAGACAATGAAGCCAATCCTGATGAGAACTAATATGGTCAGATGGAAGGGGAGGAGAACCTAACCTATCAGTGGACTGGAATAAGGCCAAGGAAGGAGAAGAGGGACGTGGGCTGGGACTGGCAGAGGAAGAGGGAGGAAGCTAGAGCTGGGACACAAAGTGAATAAACTGTAATGAATACAAAAATTTAAAAATATTAGAACCAGATTTATGAGTGGATCCAAAATGGGGGCGATGGGAGGACACTATTTTAACCAGCAGCACAGCAGGGACAGCAACGTGACAGAACTCTGGACTCTAAAACACCAGTGATTGTGTTTTCCAGATGAGAGAAAACCCTACAGTGTTGGAATTAATCAGGTTCATGTCACCCAGCTAAACCACAAAACAGTTCCCAGTTCCCAGCGGTCACTTGATCACCAGTCTAGAGCCTCAAGTGTGCATGCTCTGCTCACTGTCCCAGACTGAACTGTGGGGCCCTAGGCATCAGAGATTGGGTTTCTCTGTCAGGAGGTAACACCACAGTGAGGGAAACAGCAAGGCTGACCTCAGGGTACTCAACGGACACACCCTGCCTAAAAAGTTCTTGGGCTAAGTTCCTGGGTTCCTGCAGGTCCCAGACACAGTAGCCAGTAAGGAGGAGCCAATCTGCCTATGTGCTCAACTCCCCATCCCATACAGAACTATGGACACCAAAACACCACAGACTGGGTCTTCCTGTTGGGAAGAAACCCCATGGTTGTGGAAACATCAGATCTGACCTCAGGACACCCAGCTACAAAAAAATTTCCCACAAGCTCTAGGCTTTAACCTCTGGCTGCATGCGTGAACACTCTGCTCACTTGCCACTGATTACCACTAGGATACTGGGGTACACAGCTCAAATCTAAGACCTACAGAAGCCTGAGAGCTCCTAGGTCAGGCCCCAGATACTGCTCCAAGGTGCAACAAGTTATCCCTAGCTAAACTGACAAAACCGCAGACTGTCCTGGTTCTTCAAGAGGACTATGCCCAGCAAACACAGCATAAGAGCAGCAACAGCAGTTCATTAAATTCAGAGCAAGAAATGCAGCAGCAGGGCAGATGTTTCCAGGACTTCTCCTGGAGATAGGAGAGCAGTTACCACACAGGTCCATAAGCCTGAGGTGACCTGTGGAAATTCATGAGAAGCACCGACTTTCAGTTGACCATATCCAAAAAGCTGAGGAGGCTTCCTTCAGAATCCTGCTAAGGGGATTCTCCCAACTCCAGGATTTCAGCAGGCACCAGAAATTAATAACCAACACCTGAGGCAGACAGAAGGTAGTGGACAGAGGCAAGTAGCCCTGGATACCCTATCATAAGCTAAATTCAAGTAGATGACATTACATCTATGCTTAGGAAGAGGTTAATGGAAAGAACAAATAAAATGCATACAGAATTAGAGAAAGATAAAGTCAAACAGATAGATTATGCTCATCTGTAAAGGAATATATGAACATCCAGCCAAACAGTTTATGGTTTTCAGAGAGGAAATGATTAAACCACTGAAAGAAATAAAAGAAACAGAGGATTGTTCAAACAAACAGGTGAAGGAATTGAAGCAGAAACAGAAAAATACAGTTAGACAGGTGAAGGAAATCAACAAAACAGTTAAATATCTGAAGATAGAATTGGAAATATTAAAGAACACACAAACAGAGGAAAACCATGGAGAGGAAGAACTTAGGAAAGGAAACAGAAACTACAGAGGTAAGCATAACCAACAGACTATAAGACATGGAAGAAAGAATCTCAGGTGTGGAAGATACAATGGAAGAAATTTATGTATCTGTCAAAAAAAATAATAAATCTAAAAAAATCCTGACACAAACCATCCATGAAATCCAAGAAAACATAAAAAGACAAAACCTAAGAATAATAAGAATAGAGGAAAAAGAATAGTCCCATCTCCAAGGCCCGGAAAATATTTTCAACAAAATCATAGAAGAAAATCTCCCCAACTTAAAGGAGCAGCCTATAAAAATACAAGAGGCCTATAGAACACCTAATAAATTAGACCAGAAAAGAAAATCCTACTGCCACATAATAATAAAAACAGTAAGTATACAGAACAACAACAACAAAAACAATAGTAAAACTTGCTAGGGAAAAAGGCCAAGTAATATATAATAGCAACCCAATCAAAATCACACCTGTCTTCTCAACAGAGACTATGAAAGCCAGACAGGCCTGGATGGATATCATGCAGATCCATAGAGAACACAAATGTCAGCCCAGGCTACTATACCCAGCAAAACTCAATCATCATAGATGGAGAAAACAAGATACTGAATGACCAAAAAAAAAAAAAAAAAAAAAAAAATTCAACATTACCTACACACAAATGCAGCATTATAGAAGATAATAGAAGGAAAAATACAACCCAAGAAAACTAACTAATTTCAGGAAAACACAGAATATAAATAACCTCACTACAGCAAAACTAAAACAAACCAAGTACTCAAAGACACTACAACAGCTAACATTGAAATCAAAGGTTATAACAGCCACTGGACATTAAACTCTCAACATCAATGGACTCAATTCCCCATTAAAAACAGACAGACTTACAGAATGGATACATAAACAAGACCCAACAATCTGTTGCATACAAGAAACACACCTAAGTTGCAAAGGTAGACATTACCTGAGAGTAAAGTGCTGGAAGACAGTTTTCCAAGCAAATGGACCTAAGAAGCAAACATGAGTAGCCATTCTAATATCTTATAAAATAGTCTTTCTATCAAAATTAATCAAAAGAGATGGGGAAGGACACTTGATACTCATCAAAGTAAAATTCCACCAGCAAGACATTACAATCCTGAACATTTATGTCCCCAATACAAGGCCACACACGTTTGTAAAAGAAACATTAATAAAACTTAACCCATACATAGATCCCCACACATTAATAGTGGGAGACTTCAACACCCCACTCTCAACAAAGGACAGATCAACAAAACAGAAATTAAACTATCTTCTACAATAAAAAAGATCTTCTGGAGGTATTTCCATCCCTGATCTCAAGTTGTACTATCAAGCAACAATATTAAAAACTGCATGGTCCTGGCATAGAAACAGAATGGTGAGTCAATGGAATCGAACAGAAGACCCTGAAATAAACCCATACACTTTGGCAAAACTGATTTTTGACAAAGTAGCCAAAACCATACAATGGAAAAAAGATAACTATTCAACAAATGGTGCTTGTCTAACTGTATGTCAATATGTAGAGAAATGTAAATAGATCCAAACTTATCACCCTGCACAATTACTATAGTCCAAATCGATCAAAGACCTCAACATAAAACCATACAAAAAAAGTTAAGTCCAAGTGGGTCAAAGACCTCAATATAAAATCAGACACACTAAACCTGCTAGAAGAAAAATTGGGGAAGAGCCTTGAACTCATTGGTACTAGAAACAACCCCCTGAACCAAGCACCAGAAGCACTGGCTCTAAGATCAACAATCAATAAATGGGACCTCATGAAACTGAAAAGATTCTGTTAAGCAAAGGACACTGTTGTCAGAACAAAACGATTGCCTACAGATTAAGAAAAGATCTTCATCAACCCTGTATATGACAGAGGGCTAAAAAAAAAAAAAAAACGCAACAAATCAAGTAATCCAATTAAAAAATGAGCTTCAGAGCTAAACAGAGAATTCTCAGTAGAGGAATATGGAATGGCATAGAAATACTTATAAGAAATGCTCAATGTCTTTAGTGATCATAGAAAAGCAAATCAAAATGACTTTGAGATTTCACCTTACATGCATCTGAATGGCTAAGACCAAAAACTCAAGTGACAGCACATGTTGGAGAGGAGGTGGAGAAAGAGGAACCCTCATGCATTGCTGGTGGGAATGTAAACTTGCACAACCATTTTGGAAATCAATCTGGCACTTTCTTAGACAATTAGAAATAGTGCTACCTCAGGATCCAATTATCCCACTCCTAGGCATATATCCAAAAGATACTCAAGTATACAACCAGGACATTTGCTCAACCATGGTAGTATTATCTTTAATTATAATAGCCAGAAGCTAGAAACAAACCAGATGTTCCTTAGTTGATGATGGATACAGAAATTGTGGTACTTTTACAAAATAGAATATTACTCAGAAATTAAAAACAAAGAAATCATGAAATATGAAGGCAAATTGTGAGAGCTAGAAAAGATCATCCCGAGTGAGGTATGCCAGAAGCAGAAAGACACAGTATATACTCACTTACACGTGAGTATCAGACATATAATATAAGATAATCATACTAAGATCTGTACATCTAAAGAAGCTAATCAAGGAGGAGGATTCTGGATAAGATGCTCAATCCTCATTCAGAAAGACAAAGAGGATGGACATCAGAAGGTGGGGAATACAGGGAATAGGACAGGAGCCTACCACAGAGGGCCTCTGAATGACTCTACCCTGCAGGGTATCAAAGCAGATTCTAAGATTCATAGACAAACTTTGGGCAGAGTGCAGGGAATCTTATGAAAGAAGGGGGAGATAGAAAGACCTGGAAGGTACAGGAGCTCCACAAGGAGAGCAACAGAACCAAAAAATCCTAACACAGTGGTGTTTTTTGAGACTGATACTCCAACCATGGGCCATGCATGGAGATAACTTATAACCCCTGCACAGATGTGCCACATGGCAGCTCAGTGTTTAAGTGGGTCCCTATTAATGAAAACAGGCAGTTTCTAACATAAACTCATTGGCCTGCTCTTTGATCACTGCCCCTTCGGCGGGGGGGGGGGGGGGGTTCAATCTTACCAGGCCCCAGAGTAAGACAATTCAGCCACTCCTGATGAGACCAGATAGACTAGAATGAGGTAGAACAGGAGGAGGATCTCCCTATCATAAAGTGGATTGGAAGAAGATCATGGGTGGAGATGAAGGAGGGAGGGTGTGATTGGAAAAGAAAGAAGGATTGAACTGCAGGTGAGATACAAAGGGAATAAACTGCATTTATTAAAACAAAACAAAAAACAACAAAAAATATGAGTGCCAGAGTAGATGAAAAAGAAAAAGGAAAGAAAGGTAACTAAATACATCAAGATCAATGCACATATGAAATCACATAAATCGTGGCAACACAGCTTCTCCACCTATCTGTGTCAAATGGGGGCCAGTCCTGAGAGGAGAGTAAACATATGCTCCATTTGTATCATATAAGATCTGTCTTACAGATAATAACTCACACATAAAACAAAATATTTTTCTCTAACAGAGATTCACAGTGGAAACACACCTTTTTAATAAGGACAGGCTCCATGCTTTTAGATAGTTAACACAAAACAAACTTTTACCTACAAGTTTAGATATATTTTGTGTGTCTGAGTGTTTTTATATGTGTATATTTATATGGGTATAAATATATGCATATTTATATGTGTCTATCATACTTGTCTGTTTCTCACAGATGTCAGAAGAGGATTTCACATGCCCTGGAACTGGAGTTACAAACAGCTTTGAGCTTCCATACTTGCGCTGGGAAACAAGCTGATGCAAGAAAAAGTATTCCAGTCTTTCAATGTGTTTTTAAAAGTTTAGAATACATGCATATTTTTTTAATATTAAGATTTATTTATTGATGTTTCTTATGTACATGGGGACCTAGTTTGCATGTACATCTGCACACCAGAAGATGGCATCATACAGTTGTGAGCTGCCATGTGGTTGTTGGCAAAAAACTCAGGACATTTGTCAATAGTTTATGCTCATAATGGAATGGGTACTTTTTGAAGAAGTGGCTGGGAAAGAAAATATATCAAGTGAGTCAGTCAATGGCAATTTAATAAATACAGTGTTCTACAAACAATAGAATAAAAGCTCATCAGAGAGACAAATAAGCCAATCTGAGAATATTTCTGTTGTGGTTTGAATATGAAATATCTCTCAAAAGGATTTGACTATATTTCCCCTGTGGAGTTGTTCCCGGGATATGTGGAACCTTCAGAAGCTGGACCCTTGCGGTAGAAAATTAGACACTGGGAAGCAGCCTTTAGGCTGATGGAGATATGTGGCTTCTGGTCTGAGTTCTTTTCTCTTTGCTGCTGAGATGTAATAAGCTACACCATGAACACCTACTGTCACATCATGGTGGCTTCATATTCATCGAAATTGTGAACCAAAATAAATCTGGCTTCCATAGCATTTTTTTTTCACTTTTTTTGTCAGAATCAGAAGAAAAGTATTTAAATTAATTTCCAACAGTCTAAACCAGAATAAATTGAGAAACACACAACCAAACAAATGAGTAGAACATTAACATCTATGAATGTATCCATGCATGTATAAATGAATGATCAAATATTTATTCAAAAAAGAATATTGGCAAAATAGCTCATATAGGAGAACAAATTAGCTCTCTCTCAGTCCTCAAGAAATTGGAATTTACCACCACACTCCTCATACTTCTTGACTGTTCTTGATAATTTTCTTACAAAAAGAACTGTGGCAGAAAACAAGTGGAATGGGATAACCTTATATACAGAGAAACCCAAGAAATACTAGTTTTGTCCCAGTATTAAAGGATAAAAATCATCAATGATGTTGTCACTTTGATAGCATAGACCCTACATATAATTTGATGAGAGTTATACTTTCATTCTATAGTCTCCCTCTGAAAATCACATAAGTGTAGTCAAGCAATGAGAAAACATCAGACAAATCTAACATTTTATAAGTAATTTTTAAAATATCTAAAAGCATAAAAATTAGAAACATAGGTGACCAGAGTCTCAAGAAACTTGAGTAAGTATAGTATATCATACTAATTATGATCTTAGGACAGAAAATAACATTTGGTATAAACTAATCAGTCTGAATACAATTAATACTTAAGAGTAATTTAAGAGTTTCTACTTATGTGGTGTAATACATACCTACTATATAAGAAGGATTAATTTAAAAGTTTCTACTTTTGTGGTATAAAACATACATAATATATAAAATACTAACAATAGTGAAACTATGTGGAGTACATAGGAATGTGTTGGATGGTATTTGCTTTTGTTCTATAGATCTAAGCATAATCTAAATTTAAAGGCTTATTCAAAATTAGAAGAATGGTTGTGTAATAACAGGGACCAGGATTTCAAAGCTAGCCTTGGCTACATAGACAATCCAAGACTAGTTTGAGCCACATAGTTTCAAAATTCAAAAACAAAAAAGAAATTTGTGACTAGCTAGAATAAAGGAGGGACAGGATCAGTTCAAAATTTTGTATTGGATTATGACATTGAAAGTCTACCTGAAGAATCTGTATTTAATATTTAAACAGACCTGGACTTCAAATATCTGGAGAAAAAAAAAGAAACACATAGAAAATCATGAAACTGAACTAAGCCTAAGATGTTTAAAAATAGCAAGGAGACTAGTGTGGCCCATAATATGTGACTAAAGAAACTAATAAGAAGCTGAGAGTCAAAAAGAAATCAGTTGTATAGCTGAATCTTGAGGTAGCACTATTCCTAATATTCTGAGAAAGCACCAAATTTATTTCCAAGTGGTTGTACAAGTTCACATTTGCACCAGCAATGCAGGAGGGTTCCCCTTTCTCCACATCCTCTCCATCATGTGCTGTTACTTGATATTTTGATCTTAGCCATTCTGATAGATGTAAGCTGAAATCTCAGAGTCGTTTTGATTTGCATTTCCCTGATAACTAAGGAAGTTGAACATTTCTTCAATGTTTCTCTGCCATTCAATATTCCTCTATTGAGAATTCGCTGTTTAACTTTGTAACCCATTTCTAAATTAGATTACTACATTTGTTGGTGTTTAACTTTTTAAGATCTTTATATATTTCATTTACTAGCCCTCTGTCAGATATAGGGTTGGTGAAAATTTTTTCCAGTCCATCCAACAAGGATATTTGTTCAACAATATTTGTAGCAGCTTTATTCTTAAGAGCCAGAATCTGCAAATAACTCAGATGTCCCTAAACGGAGAAATGGATACAGAAATTATGGCACATTTACACAATGGAATACTACTCTGCAATTAAAAACAAGGAAATCATGAAATTTGCAGACAAATGGTGGGAAGTAGAAAAGATCATCGTGAGTGAAGTAACCCAGAAGCAGAAAGGCACACATGGGATATACTCACTTATAAGTGGGTATTAGACATATAATATAGGATAAACATACTAAAATCTATAGTTCTAAAGAAGCTAAACAACAAGGAGGACCCTACGTAATTTTCTTAATCCTTACTAAGAATAAAAATGGCTTAGACATCAGAAGCAGGAGAAAACAGGGAACAGGACAGGAGCCTACCACAGAGGGACTCTGAAAGAATCTACCCAGCAGGGTATCAAAGCAGATGTTGAGACACATAGCTAAGCAGATTACAGGGAATCTTATGAAAGAAGGTTGAGATGAAAGACCTGGAGGGGACAGGAGATCCACAAGAAGAGCAACAGAACCAAAAATTCTGGGCTTAGTGTTTTTGTTTGTTTGTTTGTTTGTTTTCCTGAGACTGATACTCCAATCAAGGACCATTCATGGAAATAAACTAGAAACCCTGCACAGATATAGCCCATGCCAGCTCAGTGTCCAATAGGTACCCTAGTAAGGGGAACAGGGGCTGTCTCTGACATGAAATCAGTGGCTGGCTCTTTGATTACCTCCCCACTGAATGGGGGACAGCCTTACCAGGCTACAGAGAAAGACAATGCAGGCAGTCTTGATGAGACCTGATAGGCTAGGGTCAGAGGGAAGGGGAGGAAGTCCTCCCCTATTAGTGGACTTGGGGAGTAGTATGGGAAGAGATGAGGGAAGAACGGTGAGATTGGAAGGGGCGAGTGAGGGGGATACAGCTTGGATATAAAGTGAATAAAATGTAATATTAAAAAATAAATAAGTAAAAGAGAAGAAAAAATATATACAAAAAATTAAATTAAAAAAAGAAAAAATATGTAGCCATCAATGAAGTATCATAAATAAGGTATTCTAGTCTGCTTGTCTGTTCCTTAAAGAAAACTGTTAACTACCTGAACACTGAACATGTGCTATCTGTTTTTCAATAATCTTGACAAATGTAATATCTATTTTGGCCTAACTTAACTCAAAACTGAGGTAGGAAATAATAATATCCATAGTCTATTCGAAAATGTCTAACACTTGATTCTCCAAGGGAAAATAAAGCCCACATTTGTAAGGTTGACCTTTTTTCCCAATGTGAATAATCCTATAATGGCAGTTTCCAACTGCCATTGTAATAGCTCTGAATGAGGTATCAGGAAGAAATGTGAAAAACACATTTACATGCCAGCACTGTTTATATACATCAATGTACAGAATTTACTTGGGAATCCCTCTAAATAGCACTCCATGCAGTTTTCTGGTGGTTACCAATTTACCTAATTGTTCAAACTCAAATAATATTTTTCTCAATTTGTAAAGAAGAACCTAAGAGAGACAATCTTAAATGTCTAACTACAAGTCAAATAAAGTTACTCAGAAAATGCAAAACAGCTGCAGAAACTCCAACTCCTTCTTGGTCAAATATTTACTTTTCTCAAATCACCAATTCCCAGTCAAAATACCTACAAATCATCTCCCTTGAGTAATTTACCATTTTTTTTAAATGTTGATAAGTTTCTGACAACTTTTGCTTGACCTATTATAAATTCATTTTAGCAAGAAGGAGGACCCTGGATAAGATGATGAATCCTCACTCAGAAAGTCAAATGGAAAAGACATTGGAAGAGGGAGAAAACAGAACAAGACAGGAGCCTACCACAGAGAGTTCTTGAAAGACTGTACCAGGCAGGGTATCAAAGCAGATGCTGAGACTTAGCCAAACTTTGGGCAAAGAGCAGAGAGTCTTATGAAAGAAGTGAGAGATGGAAAGACCTGGAAGGGACAGGAGATCCAAAAGGAGAACAACAGACCCAAGAAATCTAGGCGCAGGGGTCTTTTCTGACAATGATACTCCTACCAAGGACCATGCATGGAGATATCCTAAAATCCCTGGACAGATGTAGCCCATGGCAGCTCAGTATCCAAGTGTGTTCCCTAGAAAGAGAAAGAAGGACTATCTCCGACATGAACTAATTGGCTGGCTCTTTGATCATCAACCCCTGAAGGGGGAGCAGCCTTACCAGGCCACAGTGGAAGACAGCACAGACAGTCCTGATGTGACCTTATATGCTAAGGTCAGATGGAAAGGGAGGAGGACTCTCCTATCAGTGGACTTGGAGAGGGGCATGGAAGGAGATGAGGAAAGGGTGGGATTGGGAGTTAATAAGGGAGGAGGACACAGCTGTGATACAAAGTGAATAAACTTTAATTAATATTAAAAAGAAAGAAAGAAAGGAAGGAAGGAAGGAAGGAAGAAAGAAAGAAAGAAAGAAAGAAAGAAAGAAAGAAAGAAAGAAAGAAAGAAAGAAAGAAAATCCGTACTTTTTAAAACGGCACAAGTTTATATAATTGCTCATTCCCTGACACTTCCCCTCAACTGAAGAATGGATGCAGAAACTGTGGTACATCTATACAATGGAGTATTACTCAGCAATGAAAAATAAGGAAATCATGAAATTTGCAGGTATATGGTGGGACCTGGAAAGGATTCTCCTGAGTGAGTTGTCCCAAAAGCAAAAAGACACGCATGGTATATACTCACTCATATAAACATACAACATAGAATAAACCCACTAAAATCTGTACATCTAAACAAACTAAGCAAAAGAGAGGACCCTAACTAAAATGTTCAATCCCCATCCTGAAAGGTAAAGAGGATGGACATCAGAAGAAATAGAAAATAGGAAACCACCTCGGAACCTGCTACAGAGGGCCTCTGAAAGCCAGAAGAAAACAGGAAACAACCTTGAAACCTGCCACAGAGGGCCTCTGAAAGCTTCTGCAGTATAGACTGTCAAAGCAGATGCTGAGCCTGATGGCCAACTGATGGGCAGAGTGAATGGAACTTTATGTAAGAAGTGGGAAATAGTAAGAGCTGGAGGGGAC
>NW_026595931.1:0-1493 GCF_907164565.1 Psammomys obesus
ATTCCTTGTAGGGCAACTCAGGTATAGTTAGTGGTTCCTGAAGGATCTCCCGCCCTTCCTCCCCAGCTGATCCGGCCTTGCTTCACCTGTGAAATGGGGCAGCGACAAAACTCCAAAGAGCCTTCCCCGTGTCTCCTTCCCCATCCGCACTGCACCTCTTTTATTTCATTGTTATTAATGTAGACTAGCAAAAGCATGGACTGGTTGGACGTTTGTTTACTGCAAGCTAGGTCCTGTGCCGAACACTACATGTGTTCCGCCATTATGGCAAGCTACTTGCCGGTGAAGACCACGAAGTAGGCAACCGTACTCAGGTCAGTTTTCTCTACGAATCCGATGTTTTTTACTATGTTTTTCACTGTTGTCACTTTCATGTCCCAAGGTGTCCAGGCAGTAGCTACCTCAGAGATTGGTCAGAGGTGGTTTTAGAGTTTCAAAAATGTTTTCTTGGTGGCGACTGAATCTCAGTAGACATACTGGCTGGGAAATACCCATGGGCTTCAGCCATGGGTTAGTTGTTTGAGAAAGGAACGGTTGAGGGTTGAATGGAGAGAAGGAAAGGTTCCTACCCTTCTTTTGGACTCAGCAAACCTCAAATAACATGATTAGCTGCTGCCCCCATATGATAATGTTGGTTCGGTTAGAGCCATCACCTGTGTGGTCACGGGTACAGTTCAGGGCTGGTAGCTTCAGTTGATTGTTCATTCAAGACCTGGGAAGTACAGTACAGAGAGAGTCCATGCCCTATGCTCTTTCACTTGACACACACGCACAGTGCTGCCCTCACTGTGCATCTGCATAAGCTCTATTTTTAAAAGAACCAATAGAAAGAAACCTTGGATATTCTGCGTGCATACAAGTTTCTGTTGGGGCTGGAGACATGGCTCAGAGGTTAAGAGCACTGGCTGCTTTTCCAGAGGTGCTGGGTTCAATTCCCTACAACCACATGGTGGCTCACAACCATCAATAATGAGATCTGCTGTCCTCTTCTGGTATGCAGGCAGAATACTGTATAATAAATAAATAAATACTTAAAAAGGCACATTTCTGGTGCTGACCCAGGACTTCATACATGTTAAGCAAGTGCCATACTATCAAGCTAGAGTTTCTGCTTAACTTTGAGTATTCTTGATGTTTTGACCCAGACTCTCATGGGAATTGGAATCCAAGATGGTCCCAATAAACAGATCAATATATATACATAAATATATTTGCATTCAAGATTGTAAAATGCTTTGCCTCCTGAATATACTTCTCCCTGGACTGGGATTTCTTACTTGCTTCATGTCCTTTCCAGGGTGTTGCATTTTGTTGTTGATTTCCCCATTGCCTCCACTTCATTCCTTAGGGACATAATCTCTTGGGCTGCACTGTCTCACCAGGGGCAGTTGCCAAGTCAACACATGGGAAATATGAGTTAAATGTGTTTGTTTGTGTGTGAGTATTATTCCTTGTAGGGCAACTCAGGTATAGTTAGTGGTTCCTGAAGGATC
>NW_026595932.1:0-6461 GCF_907164565.1 Psammomys obesus
TTTTTTTTTATCCTGAGGGGTTAAATACACTGAGATTTCATTGTATTACCTTTTAAAAAACATTTGTATTATCTCAGATGTATTTCAAGATATTTTCTGAATGTCTTATAGCTTCACCCTTTCCTAAAGAACACCCTTCTGGAAAATCATGTGAGCAGTCACACATTTATGGTTGAGAGAAGAAACTTAGACTCAGTGTATGACATTCTCAACTTTTGGAATTTTCCAAAGGGTCTTGGATTAAAGGTGAAAGTAGGAAACTTTTCTCCATATGCTCCCCAGAGTCAACAGTTGTCTTTATCTGAGCAATTGATTCAATGGCCAACAAGGTTTACAATGGTGAGTTGTGATTTATCTCATTACTTTGACCTTTCATGAAAGCTAAAATAATTTTCAGGATGTAATGATCCTTAGACATTCATTCAATACCAATCAATATTTAACTACCATTAAGGAACCTCCCATAATTACAGCCAATATAGGCTATTTTCACATTCCCTGCTTCAGATCAATAGAAAAGCTTATTTTTTAAAACAGACTTCAAGATAAACTTGCTTTTTAAAAATGATTCAAGCTTAAAGTCTGAACCTCTGTATCATAAATAATGCTCCGCAAGTCAATAAGCATGCAGATTATAAAAATGAATTTCCATGGTTGTATTTTCTTTTGTATTCTTTTTTATTTAAATTTTTTATTAATTATACTTTATTTACTTTGTATAACCCCTGTAGTTCCCTCCCCTCCTAATCCCTTCCTTCCTCCTTCCTCTCCATGCATGCCCCTCCCCAAGTCCACTGTAGGGGAGGTCTTCTTTTTCTTCATTCTGATCCTAGTCTGTTAGGTCTCAAGAGTGGCTGTATAGTATTCCTCTGTGACCTGGTAAGGCTGCTCCCCCCTCAGGTGGAGGTGATCAAAGAGCAGAGCACTCAATTCATGTCATAGACAGTCCCTGTTCCCATTACTATGGAACCCACTTGGACACTGAAATGCCATGGGCTACATATGTGCAGGGATTCTAGGTTATCTCCTTGCATAGTACTTGGTTGGGTAGGTATTGTTTGAATTTGTTTTGATCATTGAATATCTTGTTTTCTCCAGTTATGATGACTGAGAGTTTTGCTGGATATAGTAGCCTGGGCTGACATCGGTGTTCTCTTAGGGTCTGCATTATATCTGTCCAGGCCCTTCTTGCTTTCATAGTCTCTGCTGAGAAGTCAGGTGTGATTTTCTGATGGGTTTGCCATTTTACGTTACTTGGCCTTTTTCTCTCACAGCTTTTAGTATTTTTTTCTTTGTTCTGTCTACTTACTGTTTTGATTATTATATGACAGGAGGGTTTTCTTTTCTCATCTAATTTATTAGGTGTTCTGTAGGCCTCTTGTATTCTTATAGACCTCTCCTTTAGGTTGGGGAGATTTTCTTCTATGATTTTGTTAAAGATATTTTCTGTTCCTTGGAGCAGGGAGTATTCTTTTTCTTTTATTCCTATTATACTTAGGTTTTGTCTTTTCAGATTGTCTTGGATTTCTTGGATGATCTGTGTCAGGAATTTTTTGGATTTCACATTTTCTTTGACAGATACATCAATTTCTTCCATTGTTTCTTCTACACCTGAGATTCTTTCTTCCATCTCTTGTAGTCTGTTGATTATGCTTACCTCTGTAGTTCCTGTTTTCTTCCTTAAATTCTTCCTCTCCATGATTTCCTCCACTTGTGTTTTCCTTAATTTTTCCAATTCTATCTTCAGATCTTGAATTGTTTTGTTTATTTCCTTCACCTGTCTTATTGTATTTTCCTGTTTTTCTTTTAGTTCCTTCAACTGTTTGTTTGAACAATCCTCTGTTTCTTTTATTTCTTTCGGTGATTTAAGCATTTCCTCTCTAAAGGCCACAAACTGTTTGGCTGTATCTCCCCATATTTCTTCACGGATTGCCATAATCTTTTTTATTTTATCTTCCTCTAATTCTTTATGTATTTCATTTGTTTCCTCTAGTATCCTATTCATCAGATGTAAGGTCATCTTGAATTTCAATTTTGCTGGGGTGTCCAGGACTGCTAGCCCATGGATGGCTGGGTTCTGGAGATGACATATTGCTCTGTTTTTGTTGATTGAGCATTTATGCTGACCACTGCCTATTGTTTTAGGTGCTGACTGTTTGTTTCTGGGGCTTCCTGGAACCCTGGGGTAGGGAGAATCCCCTTGGCAGGCCTCCTCCACTTTTTGGGTATGGTCACTGTATGGCCAGTGTTTCTCAGGAATTGCCACTGCTCACCTCAGGTGTATAGACCTGAGTAGGGGCTGTGGTCTTTGTTAGACCTCACAGGTAGAGGTTCTGGAGACAGCTGCCCTGCTGCTGGGTTTCTCATTCTGAATTTAGTGAGCTGCTGCTGTTGTTACTCAGTTTTCCAGGTGCAGCCCTCTTGTAGAACATGCGGATTCCCTAGGTGGGGGGTTTTCTCCCAAAAGTAAAATTCAGTCTGGTACCCTGGAGCACTCAGTTCTGTCTGGGAGGGTGAGTGGAGCACACAAGTCTCTGGGCCAGTGGCTGAGGGCTCCTCTCTGGGCAGGAGACTGTGCGCCCCAGCCTGGGGGGGGTGGCTTGCGGTGCCGCTGTGGGCCCTAGGCAGTATACTCCTCTCTAGGCCGGCAACTGAGGGCTCTACTCTGGTCCAGAGGCTGCGCTCCTCACTCTGGGTCAGAAGCTGAGTGTGCCATTCTGGGATGGCTGCTGTGGGTGCCGCTCTGGTCCGGAGGCTCTGTGCTCCAATCTGGGCTGAGAGCTGTGTGTTCCCTTCTGGGACAGAGGCTGTGCACACTTCTCTGGGCCAGTAACTAAGGACTCCGCTCTGAGTCAGTCTTGGCACCTCACTCAGGGCTAGAGGCTGTGCCCCGCCAGTCTGAGATGGTGGCTAGGCTCACAGCTCTGAGCCCAAGGCTATGTACCCCAATCTGGGTTGGCAGCTGTGCACCCAGCTTTGGGCCAGAGGCTGTGCACTCCTCTCTGAGTCAGCAACTGAGAAAAGTTTACTTTTACATTTGATTAAAGCTCATGCAGTTCTTTTTTCTTTTACCTATCTGTCTATTTACTTATTATAATTTATTCACTTTGTAGCCCTGATGTAGCCCTCTCCCTCATCTCCTTCTAATACAACTCACCCTCCCTATTTTCTCTCTATGCCCTTTCTTTAGGCTCCTGATAGGGAAGGAACTCCTCGTCTTCTATCTCTCCCTAGCCTATCAGGTGTCATTAGGGCTGTCTGCATCTTCTTACTCTGTGTCCTTGCATGGCTGCACACTCCCCCAAAGGGAAGGTAATCATGAAGCCAGCCACTGAGTTCATGTCAGAGACAGCCCATGACATGTTACTAGGGAACCTACTTGGAAACTGAGAAATCTATGGGCTTCCTCTGAGCAGGACATCTAAGTCCTCTCCATGCAAAGTCCTTGGTTGGAATACCAGTCTTTGCAGGTCCCCCTGGGCCCCTGGTTTTTTGGCTCTGTTGGTCTCCTTGTGCAGATCCTGTCCCCTCCAAGTCTTTCTATCTCTCTCTTCTTCCATAAGGTTGCCTGCACTCTGCCCAAAGTTTGCCCATGAGTCTCATTATCTCCTTTGATACCTTGGTGGGTAGAAGTTCATGAAGTTCTTATGAACAGAGTGTCTGTTAGATTTTTGTCATTCCCTCCAAACATTCAAAGGAAGTTATTTCATTATGCAGCCTAAGAAAATTCAGTAAGAGAAAATATGGCATTTTGTTTTGCCAGCCACACCAAAGGAAGAATAGGATGACAGGTGTGTGTGTGTGTGTGTGTGTGTGTGTGTGTGTGTGTGTGTGTGTGTTTGAGAAAGAGAGAGAAAGAGAGAGAGAGAGATTGTGATGTTTGCTTTTTCTACTACAGGTAAATAGTTTAGAAAAGCAACTGAAGAGAGAACACTGAGCATGGCTGACACTGTGAGCATGCAGTATATAATGGTGGGAAAAGTTTGTTTTAGGAGGCAAATTAGATGATGAAATCAAATTCACAGAAGAAAATCACAAATTAAAGAATGCAGCTGCTCCCCTTCTATCTTTTTTATACTATTTATGATAGTAGCCAATGAAATATTGCCCTCATTTTGTGTCGGGTTTTTACACTTCACATAAAACTTTTCACAGAAATGCTCAAAGATTGTTTCCATAATGAAGCCAAGCCCTGTCAAGTTCTCAGCATTCACAACCACATTGGATATAAGAGCTCACCCTATTGGCAAATATACAGACAGCATTCTAGAGCCATACTGTGACATTCTAGAACATGACATTAATGACCTACTCTTAACAGAAGCTTTATATATTGTACCAAGATTTAAACATGTGGTCTAGGTTGCCCCAAAGCTGCCAAAATCAACAATACCCAACCCAATTGTTTTCAATAGTATGTGTAATCATTAGCAAATTTACTATTCAGTGATACTCAGAAATACTCTACTTACTTGGATTTTCACAAAAGACTGAGCATTTGCTAATAACTTTTATTTCTCTCAGATTCCTCAGTCTGTGTGCAGTGAGAGCTGTAGGCCGGGATTCAGAAAAGCTGCCCAGGAAGGCAAGGCTGTCTGCTGCTTTGATTGCACCCCTTGTGCAGAAAATGAGATTTCGAATGAGACAGGTAAATACAGGCTTACAGAGGATCTTCCTATCTCTACACAGGTTATCTGCAATACCTAAGCAATTGGAAAGGACTGGAGAGAAGATATAAACTGTTTTCTTGATTAGAAATTTAAACATTCCTGTTACTTTTACTTTCTTTTAGATAGATATATACTAGACATAGGCATGCATAGATACATAGATTATAGATACATAGATGATAGATACATAGATAAAACACTCTACACATTAAAGGCATCCTTGATTACATTGCTGATCCATTGCAAATATTCTTCCCTAAAGAATATTAACTGTCTATTCCTTTCCAGAATAGACACTGTTTTGAGTCTCATTTCTTTATGGTCACATTTATGATTCACTTAAGGCTTGGATTTCTCACGTCCCATTTATGTTTATTTTTAGTACAAGTGTTTTTCAACACTGCAGGTGACTGAAGAGTTGGGTTTGATTTCCCAAGTACATGTATTTTATCTTTATGATAAGATATCATACTGAAAATTCGATCATTTCCTATAATTTATTCTTTTTAATCTACCTCCCTTTCTCTAAATATAGACTCATTCTCACACAATATAATACAAATAAATTTCCCCTTCCTCTACTTCTATCAGTTTCCCCTTACCTTCTCTCGCATCCAGATCCACTTCTTATCTGTGTCTCACTAGAAATAAAATGGGCCTCTGAGAAATAATAACAAAACATAAGAAATTAACATCTATATAGGTAAAATAAAAACCCATCATATCAAAGTTGGAGAAGACAAGACAACAGGAAATTAAAAGCCCCAAGAGAGGGCACAGGAATCAGAGACTCACTAGTTTACACTTTCAGGAGTACAATAAAAGTGCTGAACTGGAAGGTATAGTATATGTGCAGTGGACCTGATAAAGAAAAGTGTGGGCCCTGTGATTTCTGGATTTTTAGACTGAATAAGGCACTAATCTGTGAGTATGGCAGAATATAATCAAACATCATTTTTTTAGAACAATAACATTGGTTTGACCAAAGGTCTCTGGGTTAGCAAGTCTCTGGTCCTTGGTCGCTCAAATAGTATCAGGAATTTGTATTCATGAGAGATTCATGAGTGTAAACAAACATTGGTTGGTTATTTCCTGAAGGTTGGTGCCACCATTAATTACCTAGCATATTCTGTAGACAAGGCTGGTTATATACCAAAATTTGGTAGTTGCGTTGCTGTGGACACACATCTATCGGCAACTTAAAAGTACCATTCTGTGTCATAAACAGTTAGAACCTGGAGGGTGAAGGTTCAACATACCACCATTTTAACCTCTTCATGTTTAAGAGGTTGCTTTGTTGTGTTGTCATCCACTGTGGGTCCTTGAGGTCAGGTTGTTCAGGAAATTCTCTTGTCTTGGCAGCAGCCTGGTTTCCTTGGGATTTCCATTTCATCTTTTTAAGCAACAGCTCAACATCATGAAACCCATCGTGGCACGGGTTGAACCTGCATTAGTTGACAAGAGATGGCCAGTTGGGTTTCTGTCTCCCCACTATTTGCAGGATTCATTAGGAGATTGCAATAGGACTTCATTTGGATAACCTCACTCCAGATAATCTTTTCTATCTCCATCCATGTGCCTGAACATTTCATGGTGTCATTTTTAAACACTTTATTTATAGTCCATCATGTAAATGCATCATATAAGCTTTAATCATTCCTCTGTTAATTTTCTGGATTTGTGAATAGAGAAGCAGTGAAAATGGTTAATAAAGCGTCCCTATGGTAGGATGAAGCATCCTTTGGGTATATTCCCAAGAGTGGTAAAGATGAATCTTGAGGAAGATTGATT
>NW_026595933.1:0-1014 GCF_907164565.1 Psammomys obesus
CCCCCCCCTTGCTACTGTTGTGCTTATGTTTTAAGATTTCAGAAGTTCAGAGTTTTGGCATTAATCAATAGAGTTCTAATAAGTTGATGGAGCCCCAACTGCTTATTATTCATTCATCAGCTTGAGATTTTAATTTCCTTTGGTTGGCTTCTGGAGACAGACTTAAAGATGCTTCTCGTCATGTTAAAAACAATCTGTTTAATGTGTATATCTGACCCAAAAGTCATAGCTTTTAATATGGTATTCTTAATAGGTGCCATTTCTGGGGTAGACTTTGACACAACAATATCTTAAATATATTCCTTCTAGTTGCTTTGTTAAAGAAAATCCAAGCATCCAGGGTTTAGCACTAAAGCCAGTAATGTATTTTTGCCTAACTTTCCAGTGTAAACATGGAAATGGGGGCTAAAAGTAGATGCTGAGTGTATGAGAAATGGCCAAGCTCCATTCGTGGCTAATTACCAACAGCTATGCCCACAGAAAAAAAATGTTACCATGGACACACTTAAGTTGTTTATGAAGGTTATAAAACAAACAGCTAACTGATACTCATTCAGTGGGATGCAGCTTTACCTGTTACTCTCAGAATGTTATGTTAGATTTGCTGAATATATATATTTCCTTTTGTGTACCAAAAAAAAATTCATATGAGTTTCAGGATGTGACCTGGATCTGGCATAGCTCAAAAGGATCACAGATGAGATTTTCCCTGATCTTTCCCATTTAATAGACAAATTTTAACTTCTGTCTCCAGTCTGAATTTGTCTCAGCAGATTTTCACCTGTTTGACTCTGTTCCGGGATCAGCTGTGGATTGTAAGCTGAAATCTGGACTTCCTGGAAACTGACATGATTGCTCCCTGCCTCTTTGGGTGGATCAACTAACCAGATGCTTGTGACTGCCCTATTGCCCAGCCTTTGACTGGCATTTCAGCCTCTGTAGCCCCTGATGCCAATGGTCCAATGTCAGCACTGAAGAAGCTCCAGAAGATGGATCTTTGCCCAAATCCCCCCC
>NW_026595934.1:0-2247 GCF_907164565.1 Psammomys obesus
TGCCTAAAGAAATTTCTGCAACTAATGAGATGATCATATGGTATTTTTTCTTTGGGTTTGCTTATAGGGTGCATTAGATTAATGAAGTTTTGTAAGATGAACCATCCCTGCATCACTTCAGTGATGTATATGATGTGTTCTTGGATTCAGTTTGTATTTTATTGAGTATATTTGCAATGAAGTTCATGCATTAAACCTAGAAATAAAAATTTGAAGAGGTCAAACAAAACCTCAAGTGATAAACCTCACCAACACAGTTGAAAACATGAAAAACAAACTCTCAATAACAGAAGAAATGCCACTGTGTTTAGTAAGTCTTTTATTCTCAGCAAGTGAGTTCAAACCTATTCCTTACTTTGTAACTCATTAGATTCCCTGTTTCTTGATTTTACTGAGCTCTTTAATCCATTTTGGTGGTGAATTTTGTGTAGAGTGATAAGTAGGGATCTACTTGAAATATCTTACATGTGTACATCCAGTTTGATCACCACAATGTGCTGAAGATGCTTTTTTTCCATTGTTTATTTCTGAAATTCTTATTTTAAAAAAATCATGTCTCCATAAATGTGTGGATTTCTGCCTGGGTCTTCAATCTCATCATTGACTAAAGGGTTTGTTAGTCTGCCAATACCCTGCTGTTACTTAATACTGTAGTTTTGTAGTTGAATTTAGGCTTTGTATGGGTGATCCCTCAAGCAGTTATTATTCAGTATCATTTTAGCTAGCATGGTTTGTTTGTTCTTCTATGTGAAGCTGAAAATTGTTCCTTCTGTATCTGGGAAGAATTATCTGGAATTTTCAAGGAGGTTGCACTACATATGTTGATTGTCTTTCTGAGGATGTGGAGTTTACTATATTAATCCTATTTATCCATGAGTAGTGGAGATATTTCCAACTTTTGTCCATTAGTCATTTGGGAAATGTACATCAAAACAACCCTGAGATTTCACCTTATAACCATCAGAATGGCTAAGAGCAAAAACTCAAGGGATTATGCATGCTGGAGAGGTTGTGGAGAAAGGGGAGCCTCCTTCATTGCTGGTAGGAATGTAAACTTGTACAAGCCCTTTTGAAATAAGTCTGGTTCTTTCTAAAAGAAATAGGAAGAGTGCTACCTCTACATCCAGGTATATGACTCTTAGGTATATACTCAAAAGATGTCCCACCATTCAATAAGGACATTTGCTCAACTATGTTCATAGCAGATTTATTTGTAATAGCCAAAATCTGGAAACAACCCAGTTGTCATTCAACCAAGGAATGGATACAGAAAGTGTGGTACATGTGCACGATGGAATACTACTCAGCAATTAAAAACAAGGAAATCATGAAATTTACAGGCAAATGGTGGGAACTAAAAAAGACCATCCTGAGTGAGATAACCCAGAAGTAGAAAGACCCACAGGGTATATACTCACTTAAAGTGTATATTATCCATGTAATATAGGATAAACACACTAAAATCCATAGTCCTAAAGGAGTTAAATAAAAAGTTGGATCCAAGGGGAGATGCTTAATCCTCATACAGAAGAGTAAACAGGATAGACATCCAAAGTAATAGAAGACAATGAACAGGAGCCATCCACAGGGGACTCTGAAAGTCTCTACCCACTAGGGTATGGATGGAGATACTGAGACTTAAAACCAAACTTTGGGCAGAGTGCTAGAATCCTTATGGAAGAAGAGGGAGATAGACTGGAAGGGACAGGAATTCCAGTAGGAGGCCAACAGAGCCAAAAAACCTGGGCATGGGGCCACCTGCAGAGACCCATACTCCAACAACAAACCATGTGAGGAGAGGACCTAGACCCCCTGCTCAAAGGAAGCCCATAGGCTGCTCAGTTTCCAAGTAGATTCCTAAGTAAGGAGATCAGGGACTGTCTCTGATATGAACTCAGTGGTCAGCTCTTTGATCACCTAACCCTGGGGATGAAGCTTTGTCAGGCCACAGAGGAAGATGATACAGCCAGCCTTGATGAGACCTGATAAGCTAGGATAAGATAGAAGGCAAGGAGATCCTGCCTTATCAGGGGACTAGGAAAAGGGCATAGGAAGAGAAGGGAGAGGGTGAATAGAACTGGGAGTACATGAAGGAGGGAGCTGAAGAAGGAATTTTTAATAAATAAATTAATTAAATTAAAATTAAAATGAATGAAAGCGAAATTAAAAAAAAAATTCATGGCCATTTTGTCATGAATGGATTTTCCATAATTTAGATATCTAAATTTGATTTGCATTATATTGTAT
>NW_026595935.1:0-1016 GCF_907164565.1 Psammomys obesus
TTTCTATGCCAGTACCATGCAGTTTTAATTACTGTTGCTCTATAGTATAACTTTAGATCAGTGATGGAGATATCTCCAGAAGATCTTTTATTGTAGAGGAATTATTTTTACTGATTCTAAGATTTTTGTTATTCCATAATGAAGTTGAGAACTTTTCTTTCAAGGTCTGTCAAGAATTGTGTTGGTAATTTGATGGTATTTGCACTGAATCTGTTGATTGCTTTTGTTAAGATGGCTTTTTTTACTATGTTAATCCTTCCAAGCTGTGACATGGGAGATCTTTCTATCTTCTGCTATCTTCTTCTATTTCTTTCTTCAAAGATTGAAAGATTTTTTTTCTCATACAAGTCTTTGACCTGCTTGGTTAGAGTCACACCAAGGTACTTTATTTCTTTTGTGGCTATTGTGAAGGGTGTTGTTTCCCTAATTTCTTTCTTAGCCCATTTGTCTCTTGTGTAAAGATGGATACTGATTTTTTGAGATTGTTTTGTATCCAGCCACTTTGCTGAAGGTGTTTATCAGCTGTTGGAGTTCCCTTAAAGAAGTTTTTGAGCTACACTCAGGTAGTGTGCAAAAAGTGATACTTTTGCTTCTTCCTTTCCAAACTGAATCCCCTTGATCTCCTTTGTCTTATTGCTACAGCAAGGACTTCCAGAACTATGTTGAAGAGGTATGGAGAGAATGGGCAGCCTTGCCTTGTTCCTGATTTTGGTGGGATTAATTTAAATTTCTCTCCATTTATTTTGATGTTCGCTATAGGGTTGCTGTATATTGCCTTTATTATGTTTAGGTAAGTGCCTTGTATCCCTGAACTCTCTAGTGCTTTAAATATAAATGAGTGTTGGATTTTATAAAATGGTTTTTTCAGCCTCTAAGGAGATTATCATGTGTTTCTTTTTCTTTCAGTTTGTTTATATGGTGGGTTATGTTGATAGATTTCTGTATATTGAACCACCCTTTTCTACCTGGGAGAAAGCCTGCTTGGTCATAGTGGATGATATCTTTGATGTGTTCTT
>NW_026595936.1:0-1789 GCF_907164565.1 Psammomys obesus
ACACATAATGACAGTCTTTTCAATGCATATATTAAAATTCAACTCAATTTATCACCCTGCACAAAACTAAAGTCCAAGTGGATCAAGGACCTCAACATAAAACCAGATACTCTAAATCAGCTGGAAAAAAAAGTGGGAAACAGCCTAGAACTCATTGGCACAGGAGACAACTTCCTGAACAGAACACCAACAGCACAGGCTCTAAGAGCAACAATCAATAAATGGGACCTCATGAAACTGAAAAGCTTCTGTAAAGCAAAAGACACTGTCATCAAAACAAATAGACAGCCTACAGATTGGGAAAGAATCTTCACCAACCCTTTATCTGACAGAGGGCTAATATCAAGTATATATAAAGAACTAAAGAAGCAGAAAAGCAACAAACCAAGTAATCCACTTAAAAAATGGGGAACAGAGCTAAACAGAGAATTCTCGAAAGAGGAACATCGAATGGCAGAGAAACACTTAAAGAAATGCTCAACCTCATTAGCCATTAGGGAAATGCAAATCAAAACGACCCTGAGATATCACCTTACACCCATCAGAATGGCCAAGATGAAAAACTCAAGTGATAGCACATGCTGGAGAGGTTGTGGAGAAAAGGGAACCCTCCTCCATTGCTGGTGGGAATGTAAACTGGTTCAACCACTTTGGAAGTCAATCTGGCGCTTTCTCAGACAACTAGGAGTAGTGCTACCTCAAGACCCAGCTATACCACTCCTAGGTATATACCCAAAATTTGCTCAAGTACACAACAAGGACATTTGTTCAACCATGTTTGTAGCAGCTTTATTTGTAATAGCCAGAACTTGGAAACAACCCAGATGTCCATCAACGGAGGAATGGATACAGAAATTGTGGTATTTTTACACAATGGAATACTACTCAGCAATCAAAAAGGAGGAAATCATGAAATTTGCAGGCAAGTGGTGGGATCTAGAAAAGATCATTCTGAGTGAAGTATCCCAGAAGGAGAAAGACAAACTTGGTATATACTCGCTTATATAGACCTACAAGACATGATAAACATAATGAAATCTACACACCTAAAGAAGATAATCAAGAAAGTGGACACAGGCGAAGGTGATTAATCCTCATTTAGAAAGACAAATGGGATGTGCCTTGAACTTATGACAGGAGTCTACCACAAAAGGCATCTGAAAGACTCTACCTAGCAGTGTTTCAAAGCAGACACTAAGACTCATAACCAAACCCTCGGCAGAGTGCAGGGAATCATATGAAAGAAGGGAAGTTAGTATGATATGGAAAGGATAGGAGCTCTACAAGGACCAAATATATCCGGGCACAGGGTCTTTTCTGAGACTGACACTCAACCAAGGACCATCTATGGATATAACCTAGAACTTCTGCTCGGATGTGGCCTGTGGTAGCTCAGTAACCAAGTAGTTTTCCAAAGTAAGGGGGACACGGACTATTTCTAACAGGATCTCAAGGGCAGGCTGTTTGACACCTCCCCCCAGGGGAGGAGCAGTCTGTTAGGCCACAGAGGAGGACTTTGCAGCCAGCCCTGAAGATACCTGATAAAACAGGGACAGATGAAAGGGGAGGAGGTCCTCCCCTATCAGGGGACTTGGAAAGGGGCAGGGAGGAGACCAGGGAGGGAGTGTGGGGTTGGGGAGGGAATGAGGGAGCGGGATACAGCTGGGACACAGAGTTAAGAAAATGTAACTAAAAAGAAAAAATAAAAATAAAAATAAAAAAAAAAATAAAATAAAATAAAATAAAATTCAACTCAAGTCAAATGAATTAAAGACTTAGACAGATGATC
>NW_026595937.1:0-916 GCF_907164565.1 Psammomys obesus
GGTTATGGGCTGGTTAGGAGCTGGTGAGGAGCTGGTTAGGAGCTGGTGAGGAGCTGGTGAGGAGCTGGTTGGGAGCTGGTTAAGAGCTGGTTAGGACCTGGCTCGGCCCGCGGCTCCCGCTGGCGGCTTTATTAGGTTCTGGAAACCAGTCATGAACCCGGTTAGGAGCTGGTTAGGAGCTGGTTATGACCCTGTTATGAGCTGGTTATGAGCCGGTTATGACCCGGTTAGGAGCTGGTTATGAGCTGGTTAGGACCCGGCTTGGCCCACGGCGCCTGCTGGTGGCTTTATTAGGTTCTGGAAACCAGTCATGAACCCGGTTAGGAGCTGGTTAGGAGCTGGTTATGACCCTGTTATGAGCTGGTTATGAGCCGGTTATGACCCGGTTAGGAGCTGGTTATGAGCTGGTTAGGACCTGGCTTGGCCCACGGCGCCTGCTGGTGGCTTTATTAGGTTCTGGAAACCAGTCATGAACCCGGTTAGGAGCTGGTTAGGAGCTGGTTATGAGCTGGTTAGGAACCGGCTCGGCTGGTGGCTTTATTAGGTTCTGGAAACCGGTCATGACCCAGTCATGACCCGGTTAGGAGCTGGTTATGAGCCGGTTATGAACCTGGTTAGGAGCTGGTTATGAGCTGGTTAGGAGCTGGTTAGGAGCCGGTTAGGAGCTGGTTAGGAACTGGTTAGGAGCTGGTTAGGAGCTGGTTAGGAACTGGTTAGGAGATGGTTATGACCCGGTTAGGAGCTGGTTAGGAACTGGTTAGGAGCTGGTTATGACCCGGTTAGGAGCTGGTTAGGAGCTGGTTATGAGCCGGTTAGGAGCTGGTTAGGAGCTGGTTATGAGCCGGTTAGGAGCTGGTTAGGAGCTGGTTAGGAGCTGGTTATGACCCGGTTAGGAGCTGGTTAGGAGCTGGTTAGG
>NW_026595937.1:1016-1688 GCF_907164565.1 Psammomys obesus
TTAGGAGCTGGTTATGAGCCGGTTAGGAGCTGGTTAGGAGCTGGTTATGAGCCGGTTAGGAGCTGGTTAGGAACTGGTTAGGAGCTGGTTATGACCCGGTTAGGAGCTGGTTAGGAGCTGGTTAGGACCCAGTTAGGAGCTGGTTAGGAGCTGGTTAGGACCCGGTTATGAGTTGGTTAGGACCCAGCTTGGCCCACGGCTCCCGCTGGCGGCTTTATTGGGTTTTGGAAACCGGTCATGAACCCGGTTATGAGCTGGTTAGGAGCTGGTTAGGAGCCAGTTATGAGCTGGTTATGAGCTGGTTAGGACCCGGCTCGGCCCACGGCTCCCGCTGGCTGCTTTATTGGGTTCTGGAAACCGGTCAAGAACCTGGTTAGGACCCGGCTCGGTCCACGCCTCCTCCTCACAGGCCTTCGGTGGCTTTATTAGGTTTTGGAAACCAAACTGGTCATGACCCGGTTATGACCCGGTTATGAGCCAGTTGTGACCCAGTTGTGAAGCTGGTTATGAACCTGGTTATGAGCCGGTCGTGAGCCGGTTATGACCTGGTTCTGAACCTGGCTATGAGCCGGTTATGACCTGGTTGTGAGCCTGTTATGGGCTGGTTATGAGCCAGTTATAAGCTGGTTATGGGCTGGTTAGGAGCTGGTGAGGAGCTGGTTAGGAGCTGGT
>NW_026595938.1:0-1297 GCF_907164565.1 Psammomys obesus
TGTATTGCTAATAAAAAAAGAATGGAAACTTTAACATCTATAATGCTCCAACATGCATTTAATCGTACTTTATGGCAATTGGAGAAACTATTCTAATATCTACTTAATTCATACTATTCTAATATCTACTTAATTATACTGTAATTCAAACTGAGATCTTAATCACTCATTTTCAATATTAGAAAGCTATAAATACTACTTAATATTGCTCAAATGACTGATAATTAATCCAAAATGCTAATTTCAAATGAAAAATGCTAATTCTATAAATGTTTGTGCATTCTTTTCCACTCTGCCTAATGCTCCATACATGTATTACAGATCTTCAGGCACCTGTTTGTGCTTTCTTGAATATAAAGGAAATTTTAGTTTTTAGAATAAGGCAGAAACAAAGGTTTTATGACAAATTATCGGAAGTAGTAAGAGGCACCAAGAGAACACAAAATTGCAAAGGCAGTAATACTCTTTATCCTTATAATTTTTCTACTGAGTTTAACATTTCATTGTGAAATCTCTCACTCTTTCTTTCTCTCTCTCTCTCTCTCTCTCTCTGTGTGTGTGTGTGTGTGTGTGTGTGTGTGTGTGTGTTTGTGTGTGTGTGTGTGTACTTTTCTGTTTTCTTTCTTCCTGGGCTGAGGATCAATCCCAGCACCCCACACAGGTTATTCAGTCTCTATCACTGAGCCCTGAATTGCACGTTCACGATTAAAGCTTTTCATGCAAATTTCTTTCCATCACACTGGCATGATCTTTTGGATAGAGTTCCTTGACTTGCTGATTTTAAAGGTCATTTCCATTGTGGAATTTTTGTCAAACTGTTGATGCCACATTCCTTTGAAATATAAGGACATTTTCCTTTGAATTTTAGAAGCTGTTTCTTACCTTGCTTATTTTAAAGGACATTTCATTGGTTAATTCTTTGTTAAATGGTTGATCCCACTTTCCTTTGAAATATAAGGCATTGACAAGAACCAGCCTGGTCCCTGAATCAATTGCGTCATCTGACAAAAGCTCCGGAATTTTGCCTTTTGAGACAGGAGAGACTTCAGTCAGGTTGGCTTATACGCCTGTGAGACATACGCTGATGTGGGCAGATTGAAGCTTCATGTTTTCAAATGTGCTGACTTTGGATAAACACATTAAAAAATGAGTCAAAACAAAACACCAACACCCATGTTTGGCTTGAGGTCATACAAGCTCGAGGAGGATAGCCAAGGTGAGGATGGTGAGAGACTTTTAGACTCTCAAAAAAAGCAGGTTAGAGAGAAGCAGAAAAAGAGACTCCAGGATGGAGAAG
>NW_026595939.1:0-2358 GCF_907164565.1 Psammomys obesus
GTAAGCATAACCAACAGACTACAAGAGATGGAAGAATCTCAGGTGTAGAAGATACAGTGGAAGAAATCGATGTATCTGTCAAAGAAAATGTTAAATCCAAAAAATTCCTGACACAGACCGTCCAAGAAATCCAAGACAATGTAAAAAGACAAAACCTAAGAATAATAGGTATAGAGGAAAAAGAAGACTCCCTTCTCCAAGGCCCAGAAAATATTTTCAACAAAATCATTGAAGAAAACTTCCCCAAGTTAAAGGAGAAGCCAATAAGAATACATGAGGCCTACAGAACACCCAAAAAATTTTACCAAAAAAGAAAAACTTCATCCTGAGGAGCAGCACAGCAAGATTGGCACTGTGACCAGCAATCAGAACTCGCGGCCATAAAACACAAGGGATTGTGTTTCACAGGTGAGAGGATACCCCACAGTGGGGGATTCAATCAGCTTTAACTCACCCGGCTAAACTGCAGAAGAGATCCCGGTTCTGCCAGGTGCTTGGTAGTCAGCCTGGAGCTACATGCCAGAGCGATCTGGTCACGGTCCCAGACTGAACAGTGGGCCCATAGCACCATAGAATGGATTTCCCAGTCGAGAGATAACCCCACGGAGCAGGAAACAATTGGGACAGACCCCAGGTTACCCAGATATCCCCTGGAAAAGACTCTGGTTCCGAGGGTGCCCCAGGAGTCAGCCCGGACCCAGAGTCGGGACCCAGGTGCCTGCATGGAGCCCTGCCTGCAGCGCCTGATTCACCGCCTCAGATAGAACTGTGGGCATCAGGGCACCAGACTGCATGTCTCTGGCAGGAGGAAACCCCCAGCGGAGGGGGTCAGCAGCTCTAACGCTTAGGACACCCAGCAGCAAAACACTTCCTGGACTCAAGCAGACTCTACTGCAGGCAGGAGCGCTGTGCTCTGCCACCATTGTTGAGTTCCCCTGGAGCACTGGGACACACAGCTGCATCCTCAGACCTGCAGGAGCCGGAGAGCCATTACAGCAACCCTCAGATACTGTTCCAGGGATCGGCCAGTTGTCCCTAGCTGGACTGTAAAACTGTGGAAATCCCTGGTCCTTCAGGGGGGCTGCACCCACAGTGTCTGGACCAGAGCGGTGCCTGCAGCCGCCATCCCAGACAGGGACACACAGCTTCTGGTCCAGAGTGAGGCACCCAGCCTCCAGACCAGATCAGTGCCCCCAGGCACCAACTCAACCTAGGTGCACATTCTCTGGGTCCAGAGAGGAGCAATCAGCCTCTGGCCCAGAGACTTGCTGAGTGCACCTCCCACTTTCCTGGACAGAACTGTGCGCCCCAGGATAACAGACTGAGTTTCCCTGTTGGGAGAAAACCCCACAGCTAGGGAATCATCACGTTTTTCAAGAGGACTGTACCTGGAAATTTAGTGAGCAGCAGCACACTAAATTTATAACAAGAAACCCAGCAGTGGGGCAGCTGTCTTGAGAAATTCTGTGGGTAAGAGGAAATCCCCCCCTGCCTTACATAGACCACAGCTACTACTCAGGGCTATAAGCCTGAGGTAAGCAGTGGCAACTCGTAAGAAACACTGGCCATACAGTGACCATAACCAAAAAGCAGAGAAGGACTCCTTCAGGAAAAGTCATCTTACGGCCAAGGGGATACTCCCTACCTGAGGACTCCAGGAAGCACAGAAACTACCAGCCAACACCTAAATCAGCCCAATGAGTAGAGGTCAGCGTAAAGGCTCAACCAACAAAAGACAGAGCAATATGTCATCTCCAGAACACAGCCATCCAGGGACGAACAGCTCTGAACAATGCAGCAAAATAGAAAATTAAGAAGATGACCTTACATCTATGTTGATGAAGAAAATAATAGAGGAAACAAATAAAATACATAAAGAATTAGAGGAAGATTAAACCAAACAGATCATGGCTATCCGTAAAGAAATGGAGGAATAAAGACAATCAGATTAGGGCCATCCGTGAACAAATACGGGAAGATGCAGCCAAACAGCTTGTGGCCTTCAGAGAAGAAATAATTAAATCACTGAAAGAAATAAAAGAAACAGAGTTAAAGGAACTAAAAGAAAAACAGGAAAATACAAGCAGACAGGTGAAGGAAGTAAACAAAACAACTGAAGACCTAGAAGATAGAACTAGAAAAATTAAAGAAAAAATAAATGGAGGAAATAATGGAGAGGAAGAATTTAGGAAAGAAAACAGGAACTACAGAGGTAAGCAAAACCAACAGAATACAAGAAATGGAAGAAAGAATCTCAGGTGTAGAAGATACAATGGAAGAAATCGATGTATCTGTCAAAAAAAATGTTAAACCAAAAAATTCCTGACACAGACCGTTCAAGAAATCCAAGACAATATG
>NW_026595940.1:0-1232 GCF_907164565.1 Psammomys obesus
TTGCATTGAATCTGTAGATGGCTTTGGGCATAATGGCCATTTTTACTATGTTAATCCTACTGATACATGAACATGGGAGTTCTTTCCATCTTCTAAAATGTTCAATTTATTTCTTCAAATACTTAAAATTCTTGTCATACAGGGCTTTCATTTCCTTGGTTAGGGTTACACCAAGATATTTTATATTATGTGTGGCTATTATGAAGGGTGCTGTTTCTCTACTTTCTTTCTCAGCCCTTTTGTCACTTGTATAAAGGAGGGCTTCTGACATTTTGAGCTAATTTTTTTATTCAGACATGTTACTGAAGGTGTTTATCAGCTGTAGGTGTTCTCTGGTAGAATCACGGGGTCACTTACGTATTCTATCTTATCACCTAATAATAGTGATACTTTGACTTCTGTTTTTTTTTTAATTTGTATCCCTTTTATCTCCTTTACTTGTATTATCACTCTATCTAGAACTTCAACTACCATTGTTGTAGGAGACAATTAATATTGTCTAATAATTATCTTTTAGTAAAGCTGTTCTCCTACACAGCTGTATAACCAAATCACCTCACAGAGACTGGATTTATTTAGTTAACCTAGAACACAATGCTGGGCAATAGTTACTCCCTCCTAAACCTCCAAGCCCCATAGTTTCCTAACATTTAGATTTCCCACATTATATTTGCTTTTTTGTGAAATCTTAGGTCTGGGTCATGCTCCAAGTCCTCCAAGATCTGTCCTCCTGCTCTGCCTTCAAGTTCGCCTGTTCTCCTCCCACTCATTTCCTGCCCTCTAGCTCCTCCCCTCTTTCCTGTCCTCTGGCTCCTCCCAGCTCAACATTGTGTCTAGTTGCTTCATTTAGGCCTATTTACACAAGAGTTGAGACAGGATGCTTAGAATGAGTATTACAATGCAATATCTGGATTGAAACTAGAGAATGGGTGGGGGATCAGTATTTGAATGAACAAGGGTAAGGTGTATACATTTTAAAAGAACATTATACCAACATACCATATTGAAGAGCTATGGTGAAAGCAGGCAGCCTAGTATTATCCTTGATTTTAGTGGGAATACTTTAAATTTCTCTCCATTTAACTTGATTTTCCTATTAGCTTGCCATATATTGTGTTTATTATGTTTAGATATGTGGCTCGTATCCTTGATCTCTCCAAGACTTTAAACATGAAGGAGTATTGGATTTTGTTAAAGGTCTTTTCAGCATCTAATGAAATAATCATGTGGGT
>NW_026595941.1:0-2916 GCF_907164565.1 Psammomys obesus
AATTGGCTGATCCAGTTCATAAAAGACCGGTTCTCTGTCATACAAGCGTTGGTGTTGACCCAACAATATCATCAGCTCAAACAACAGGGGACAGAATTTAACTCTTCCTAGGCCCGAGAATGGAAGATTCCATTCTAAGTTAAAAGAAAATGGGGGAATGAAAGACCCCAGCCTCACACTAAGTTAAACATAGCTAATGCCATTTTGTGAGACACCACTGTTTTGTAAAACTCTGAAGGCCAGATGAGAAACTGGAAAATTACTGAGAAATCCTAGCTGTGTCACCCACTTGGGATATCTGTGGTCAGGCTGCCCCAGTCATACTAAAAACAGTTTGTGTTAATCACTCTCATAGATATCTGTGAGACTGTTTCAGCTAAGATAGGGAAAAACAAAATAACAGGTGGCGGGCCACGTCAAGGGGTCATCCTACCCCCCTTGACCACCCAGCTCCTGGAATCTTGGTGCCCCTGCCAAACTTTGACGCAAATTGTGGTCTCGTGTAAACGTACCAATCAGCCCCCTGTAACCATGCCCTCTCGTTTCTGTACCAGTGCCTCTGCCTCTAAAACCCTATAAAAACCCCAGCTTTCTACCTGGGGGCGCGGAAGTCTTCCGAATGACTTTTCGCCCCGGGTACCCGAGTATCAAAATAAAAGCCTCTTGCTGTTTGCATCCGAATGGCCTCGTTGATCCTTGGGAGGGGGTCTCTCTGACGGAAGATACCCTCCGGGGATCTTTCAATTTCTTTTTTTCAGTAGTAAGGATTTGGGGGCAGGTGTTCCTACTAAGACAGGCTGACCTTAATTTAAAATTTTGCTTCAGCCCTCTGAGTGCTGGAATTACAAATGTAAGCCACCATTCTTCAACTGTATGTTGTTGTTGTTGTGGTTGTGTTGTTTTGTTTTTAAGACAGTGTCTTTGTATGTAGTCCTGGCTATCCAGGGGATCACTATGGAGAACTTGCTGACCTTGTATTCACCTGCTAGGGTTAAAGCTACGTGCCACCATGCCTGGTTTTTGTTTGTTGTATTTCTTATGTTTGAGGAGTCCAGAAGAAGACATCACATCCCCTGGAGTTAGAGCTATAGGCAGTTGAGAGCCCTCTGGCTTGGGTTCTGGGAACTGAGTTTGGGTCCTCTGGAGGAACAGCAAGTGATCTTCACAGGTGAGCAGCTGTCCAGCCCCTAGCTGTTGTTTGGAGACAGAGTGTTGCCCTGTGTCCTAGGCTGTCCTCACAATCTCAGCACTTGCCAAAGCATCTCAAGTGCTGGGATTACAACATCTACTGCCACACCTGGCTAGTGCTGAGGGTGGAACCCAGGGCTTCATATGTGCTAGGCAAGTCGTGTCCCACTAAGCTATACCCCCAGCTAAGGCACTCCTTTTATTTAAAAAAAGATTTTGTTTTTCTTTTTATTCATGCATGTCTATATGAATGGGGAGTAGCATGCATGCAGAAATGGGGGAGGGTGGGATCGGCAGGGGAGGAGGGAGGTGCTTATGGGGGGATACAAAATGAATAAAGTGTAATTAATATATAAAAAATGAATAACGCTAAAAAAAGATTTTGTTTTTATTTTTATTCATGCATGTCTATATGAATGTCTACCATATGTTTTTGAATCCCGTGTATCTGGAGCTGTTGTAAGCTATGAAATGTGGTCCCTGGAAACCAAATTCTAGTCTTCCAGAAGAGCAGTAAATCCTGCTAACCACTAAGCCATCACCCTAGTCGCAGGAATATTTTTCATAGCCAAAGATAGAAGCAGCAGCCAGAATATGGAAGCAGCCTAAATGTCCACTAAATGAGTAAATTCAGAAACAAAACTGAAAATATCTCTGGGATTGTAGCTCAGTGGTAAAGCCATTCATTGTCCCATTCATACCCTAAAAAAAAACAAACACACAAAAAAGTGTATTTTAATAAAAGAACTTTATAAAGCTTTAAAATGAAAGGAACATTTGATATGTTCTGCAGCATGAATGAGACTGATGGACATGATGCTAAGTGAAATAAGCCAGATACAAACGGACAATTTCCATATCAATTTCCACATGGAAGATGGACCCTGAAGCCTGGAGCTGAAGTTCAGTGATAGAACAACAGCCTTTAGTATTGGACACACTAACATGATCTTCAGCACTACAAAGGAAAAATACTCAGAACAGTCAAGTTTATGGACAGGAAGTTGAGTGGTAGTTGACAGAAGCCAGAAGCATGGAAGATTGTGACAGTGTTCTGTTAGTTTTTGAGAAAGGGCATATGCAAGGGCTAGCCTCTGACTCACTGAACAAGTGAGAATGTCCTTGAACTCTTTTCTCACCTTCCTGCATCCACCTGCCAAGTCCTGCTCTTACAGGCATGCAGCACCATCTCTGTTTTATGTGGCGCTATGGATCGAACCCAGGATTTGCACATGCTATGCAATCATTCTACAAACTGAACCATAGCCTCAGTTCAGCTCCTGTTTTTCCTTGTTTCTTTGTTTGTTTATAGGGTCTCATGTGATTCAGGTTTGACAAGAACTCAGCATAGAACCAAGGCTGGCAGAGAATTCCTCATCTTCCTCCTAAAATTACAAGTATGTAGCACTACTGTACATGGCAATTTTTGTTTTATTTTATTTTTTGAGACAGGCTCTTACTCAGCAACAAAAGCTGGCTTGGATGACTCTCTGTAACAATTGTGTTCTCAAATGCCTGGGCAATTCTCCTGCTCCAAACTCTTCCTCGTGTTGGGATCACAAGCATGATCCTTTGTGCCCAATGTAAAGAATTAGCATTGCATGAATGCACAATTTTAGTTTCCCAAATTGATATTGTTCTGAGAGTGTATGGTCACAGTATGGGGAATGTTCTTGCCACCACTGGACTTCTGGTGTTATTCTTTGTCCTACTTCACTACTGTAGCCA
>NW_026595942.1:0-2915 GCF_907164565.1 Psammomys obesus
AATTGGCTGATCCAGTTCATAAAAGACCGGTTCTCTGTCATACAAGCTTGGTGTTGACCCAACAATATCATCAGCTCAAACAACAGGGGACAGAATTTAACTCTTCCTAGGCCCGAGAATGGAAGATTCCATTCTAAGTTAAAAGAAAATGGGGGAATGAAAGACCCCAGCCTCACACTAAGTTAAACATAGCTAATGCCATTTTGTGAGACACCACTGTTTTGTAAAACTCTGAAGGCCAGATGAGAAACTGGAAAATTACTGAGAAATCCTAGCTGTGTCACCCACTTGGGATATCTGTGGTCAGGCTGCCCCAGTCATACTAAAAACAGTTTGTGTTAATCACTCTCATAGATATCTGTGAGACTGTTTCAGCTAAGATAGGGAAAAACAAAATAACAGGTGGCGGGCCACGTCAAGGGGTCATCCTACCCCCCTTGACCACCCAGCTCCTGGAATCTTGGTGCCCCTGCCAAACTTTGACGCAAATTGTGGTCTCGTGTAAACGTACCAATCAGCCCCCTGTAACCATGCCCTCTCGTTTCTGTACCAGTGCCTCTGCCTCTAAAACCCTATAAAAACCCCAGCTTTCTACCTGGGGGCGCGGAAGTCTTCCGAATGACTTTTCGCCCCGGGTACCCGAGTATCAAAATAAAAGCCTCTTGCTGTTTGCATCCGAATGGCCTCGTTGATCCTTGGGAGGGGGTCTCTCTGACGGAAGATACCCTCCGGGGATCTTTCAATTTCTTTTTTTCAGTAGTAAGGATTTGGGGGCAGGTGTTCCTACTAAGACAGGCTGACCTTAATTTAAAATTTTGCTTCAGCCCTCTGAGTGCTGGAATTACAAATGTAAGCCACCATTCTTCAACTGTATGTTGTTGTTGTTGTGGTTGTGTTGTTTTGTTTTTAAGACAGTGTCTTTGTATGTAGTCCTGGCTATCCAGGGGATCACTATGGAGAACTTGCTGACCTTGTATTCACCTGCTAGGGTTAAAGCTACGTGCCACCATGCCTGGTTTTTGTTTGTTGTATTTCTTATGTTTGAGGAGTCCAGAAGAAGACATCACATCCCCTGGAGTTAGAGCTATAGGCAGTTGAGAGCCCTCTGGCTTGGGTTCTGGGAACTGAGTTTGGGTCCTCTGGAGGAACAGCAAGTGCTCTTCACAGGTGAGCAGCTGTCCAGCCCCTAGCTGTTGTTTGGAGACAGAGTGTTGCCCTGTGTCCTAGGCTGTCCTCACAATCTCAGCACTTGCCAAAGCATCTCAAGTGCTGGGATTACAACATCTACTGCCACACCTGGCTAGTGCTGAGGGTGGAACCCAGGGCTTCATATGTGCTAGGCAAGTCGTGTCCCACTAAGCTATACCCCCAGCTAAGGCACTCCTTTTATTTAAAAAAAGATTTTGTTTTTCTTTTTATTCATGCATGTCTATATGAATGGGGAGTTGCATGCATGCAGAAATGGGGGAGGGTGGGATCGGCAGGGGAGGAGGGAGGTGCTTATGGGGGGATACAAAATGAATAAAGTGTAATTAATATATAAAAAATGAATAACGCTAAAAAAAGATTTTGTTTTTATTTTTATTCATGCATGTCTATATGAATGTCTACCATATGTTTTTGAATCCCGTGTACCTGGAGCTGTTGTAAGCTATGAAATGTGGTCCCTGGAAACCAAATTCTAGTCTTCCAGAAGAGCAGTAAATCCTGCTAACCACTAAGCCATCACCCTAGTCGCAGGAATATTTTTCATAGCCAAAGATAGAAGCAGCAGCCAGAATATGGAAGCAGCCTAAATGTCCACTAAATGAGTAAATTCAGAAACAAAACTGAAAATATCTCTGGGATTGTAGCTCAGTGGTAAAGCCATTCATTGTCCCATTCATACCCTAAAAAAAAACAAACACACAAAAAAGTGTATTTTAATAAAAGAACTTTATAAAGCTTTAAACTGAAAGGAACATTTGATATGTTCTGCAGCATGAATGAGACTGATGGACATGATGCTAAGTGAAATAAGCCAGATACAAACGGACAATTTCCATATCAATTTCCACATGGAAGATGGACCCTGAAGCCTGGAGCTGAAGTTCAGTGATAGAACAACAGCCTTTAGTATTGGACACACTAACATGATCTTCAGCACTACAAAGGAAAAATACTCAGAACAGTCAAGTTTATGGACAGGAAGTTGAGTGGTAGTTGACAGAAGCCAGAAGCATGGAAGATTGTGACAGTGTTCTGTTAGTTTTTGAGAAAGGGCATATGCAAGGGCTAGCCTCTGACTCACTGAACAAGTGAGAATGTCCTTGAACTCTTTTCTCACCTTCCTGCATCCACCTGCCAAGTCCTGCTCTTACAGGCATGCAGCACCATCTCTGTTTTATGTGGCGCTATGGATCGAACCCAGGATTTGCACATGCTATGCAATCATTCTACAAACTGAACCATAGCCTCAGTTCAGCTCCTGTTTTTCCTTGTTTCTTTGTTTGTTTATAGGGTCTCATGTGATTCAGGTGTGACAAGAACTCAGCATAGAACCAAGGCTGGCAGAGAATTCCTCATCTTCCTCCTAAAATTACAAGTATGTAGCACTACTGTACATGGCAATTTTTGTTTTATTTTATTTTTTGAGACAGGCTCTTACTCAGCAACAAAAGCTGGCTTGGATGACTCTCTGTAACAATTGTGTTCTCAAATGCCTGGGCAATTCTCCTGCTCCAAACTCTTCCTCGTGTTGGGATCACAAGCATGATCCTTTGTGCCCAATGTAAAGAATTAGCATTGCATGAATGCACAATTTTAGTTTCCCAAATTGATATTGTTCTGAGAGTGTATGGTCACAGTATGGGGAATGTTCTTGCCACTACTGGACTTCTGGTGTTATTCTTTGTCCTACTTCACTACTGTAGCCA
>NW_026595943.1:0-1026 GCF_907164565.1 Psammomys obesus
ATAGATATTCAAAATTGTGATGTCCTCTTGGTGGATTTTTCCTTTGAATTCTAGGAAGTCTTTAATTTATTTATTTCTTCCTTAACCCAGCTATCCTTGAGTAACAAGTTGTTCAGTTTCCATGTGCCTGTCAGCTTTTTGTTACTTCTGTTTTTGTTGAGGTCCAGCTTTAGTCCATGGTGGTCAGATAGAATACAGGGGATTATTTCAATCTTTTTGTATCTGTTGAGGTTTGCTTTATGACCAACTATGTGGTCTATTTTGGAGAAGGTTCCATGAGGTGCTGAAAAGAAGGTATACTCTTTTGAGTTTGGGTGAAAAGATCTGTAGATGTCTATTAGGTCCATTTAATTTAGGGACTCTTTTAGTGTATTTATTTCCCTATTTGTTTTCTGTCTAGTTGATCTGACCCTTGGTGAGAGTGGAGTTTTGAAGTCTTACACTATTAAGGTATTAGGATCAATGTGTGATTTAAGCTTTAATATTGTTTCATTTACTAATATAGTGGCCGTCCTTATCTTTTTTGATTAACTTGGGTTGAAAGTCTATTTTATTAGATATTAGGATGGCTACTCCCGCTTGTTTTCTGGAACCATTTTCTTGAAAGACATTTTCCCAGCCCTTTACTCTGAGGTAGTGTTTATCTTTGTTGCATAGGTGTGTTTCTTGGATGCAACAGAATGATGGATCCTGTTTCCACAACCATTCTGTTAGTCTGTGTCTTTTAATTGGGGAGTTGAGTCCGTTGATGTTGATAGAAACTAGTGACCAACAATTGTTACTTATTTTAGATGTGGTGTTGGTGGTGTCACTGAGTTTCATTGCTTGTCTTCTTTTGGTTTTTTTGTTGTGTAGTTATCTATTTCCTCTGTTTCCTTAGATGTAGTTGTTTTCTTTGGTTTGGAGTTTCCCTTCTAGTAACTTCTGTAAAGCTGGGTTACTATGTAGATATTGTTTAAATTTGGTTTTGTCTTGGAATATCTTGAATTCTCCGTCTATGTTGATTGAAAGTTTTGCTGGGTATAG
>NW_026595944.1:158-965 GCF_907164565.1 Psammomys obesus
GACCCTGAGATATCACCTTACACCCATCAGAATGGCCAAGATGAAAACCTCAAGTGACAACACATGCTGGAGAAGTTGTGGAGAAAGGGGAACCCTCCTCCACTGCTGGTGGGAATGTAAACTGGTACAACCAGTCTGGAAATCAATCTGGCACTTTCTAAGACAATTAGGAATAGTGCTTCCTCAAGACCCAGCTATACCACTGCTAGGTATATACCCAAAGTTTGCTCAAGTACACAAAAGGGATATTTGCTCAACCATAAGTTTATAGCAGCTTTATTTGTAATAGCCAAAACCTGGAAACAACACAGATGTCCATCAAGGTTGAATGGGTACAGAAATTGTGGTATTTTTACACAATGGAATATTAATCAACAATCAAAAAGTAGGAAATCATGAAATTTGCAGGCGATCTAGAAAAGATCATCCTGAGTGAAATATCCCAGAAGGAGAAAGACAAACACAGTATATACTCACTTATATAGACCTATGAGATATGATAAACATAATGAAATCTGTACGCCTAAAAAAGTTAATCAAGAGAACGGACATGAGGTAATATGATCAATCCTCGTTCAGAAAGACAGATGGGATGTGCATTGAACATATGACAGGAGTCTACTGAGCACATTTGAAAGACTCTAACTAGCAGTGTTTTCAAAGCAACGACTCATGTCCAAACCTTTGGCAGAGTACAGGGAATCAAAAGAAAGAAGGGGAGTTAGTCTGATGGGGAAAGGATAGGAGCTCCACAAGGACCAAATGTATCTGGGCACAGGGTCTTTTCTGAGACTGACATTCAACCAA
>NW_026595944.1:1065-2934 GCF_907164565.1 Psammomys obesus
CCCCCTATCAGTGGACTTGGCAAGGGGCACGGTGGAGATCAGGGAGGGAGGGAGGGCGGGACTGGGAGGGAATGAGGGATGGGGACAAGGCTGGGATACAGAGTTAATAAAATGTAACTGATAAGAAAAAAATAAAATTCAAAAAAAAACTCAAAAAAAAAAAAAACGACAACAGACATTTCTGCTGCAATGCCACAAATGCATTGTGGAGAAAACCTTTTTTCTGTACAACTGTGCATTTGAAATAACAGGACCCTGGGAGGGTGAGGCTGGGGTAATTACTTAGGAGTCTGGAATTTTATAACAACACAGCTGTCACAGTTGTAATCATCTACAAGCCTAGGTCATTCCCCACTGGTGTTTGTGCTAGCATTGCACATGTCTGACTCTGCAGCCTTAGATTCTTCTTGAAGCTGTGTTCTTGACACCTACTTAATTGAAATGAAAAGCCTCTTTAAAAACAAAACAAACCTAAAACCCCAAACAGGAAATACACATGTTAGAATGGCTAAATTTTAACCATACCCTGCGAGTGTGCCAGGTGTTGGTGTGGCTACCTAACGACAAAACCTCAAATTATTGTTAGTGGGGATGCACAATGTTATACCCACTTTGAAGATGGTTGGCTATACTAACACAGCAAACTATATGTTTATCCTACTTCCCATTAGCATTATACCCAAATATTTACATAGCTCATCTGAATACCTTAACTTTCTCTGCTGGTCAATGTTTGCACCAAATTTACTGATGATCTTTAAACCAAGATATCTTTCAGTAATTAGTGACAGATGTGATCAAGAGACCCAAGAAGTTTGATAAACACCTTCAGCAAAGTGGCAGGATACAAAATCAACTCAAAAAAAATCAGAAGCCCTCCTGTATACCAAAGACAAAAGGGCTGAGAAAGAAATTAGGGAAACAACACCCTTCACAATAGCCACTAATAACATAAAGTACCTTGGGGTGACACTAACCAAGCAAGTGAAAGACCTGTTTGAGAAAAACTTCAAGTCTCTGAAGAAAGAAATTGAAGAAGATCTCAGAAGATGGAAAGATCTCCCGTGCTCATGGATTGGTAGGATTAACATTGTGCAAATGGCCATTCTGCCAAAAGCAATCTACAGATTCAATGCAATTCCCATCAAAATACCAACTCAATTCTTTACAGACCTTGAAAAAAAGATTCTCAGCTTCATATGGAGAAAGAAAAAAATCAAAATCTCCAAAACAATTCTGTACAACAACAGATCATCTGGAGGTATCTCCATCCCTGATCTCAAGTTGTACTACAGAGCAATAGTAATAAAAACTGCATGGTATTGGCATAAAAACAGAAAGGAGGATCAATGGAACCGCACAGAAGACCCAGAAATAAACCGACACACCTATGAATACTCGATTTTTGACAAAGAAGCCAAAACCATTCAATGGAAAAAAGACAGCATCTTCAACAAATGGTGCTGGACCAACTGGATGTCCACATGCAGAAAAATGAAAATAGATCTATATTTATCTCCCTGCACAAAACTAAAGTCCAAGTGGATCAAAGACCTCAACATAAAACCAGATACTCTAAATCTGTTAGAAGAAAAAGTGGGGAACAGGCTAGAACTCATTGGCACAGGAGACAACTTCCTGAACAGAACACCAACAGCACAGGCTCTAAGAGCAATAATCAATAAATGGGACCTCATGGAACTGAACAGCTTCTGTAAAGCAAAGGACAGTGTCATCAAAACAAAACGACTGCCTACAGATTGGGAGAGAATCTTCACTAACCCTTTATCTGAGAGAGGACTAATATCGAGTATATACAAAGAACTAAAGAAGCTGAAAAGCAGCAAACCAAGTAATCCAATTAAAAAA
>NW_026595945.1:0-1831 GCF_907164565.1 Psammomys obesus
GAAACACACCTATGCAACAAAGATAAACACTACCTCAGAGTAAAGGGCTGGAAAAATGTCTTTCAAGCAAATGGTTTCAGAAAACAAGCGGGAGTACTCATCCTAATATCTAATAAAATAGACTTTCAACCCAAGTTAATAAAAAAGATAAGCCCACGCGAATAGTGCCAGCATCACATTCCTTACTTAGGCAAAACTGAAAACACAGTGCACACTCCCAAAGCAGTGAACCTCTCTCTTCTTACTGAAAAAACAGTCCAGAAAACAGAAAGAGAGGATCATAGCTCAAACTACAATCTCAAGGAACAACCAGTGAGGATTATAAATAACCAGATGGCTAGAGGCAGACGTAAGAACACTCCCAACAAAAATCAGGACATAATGACCTCACCAGCAACCCCACAAAACAATGGACACTTCAATTCACTAGGTACACAAGAAAACGACCTCAAAACTATGTTTCTCCAGCTATTAGAGGCCCATAGAGATGAAATGAACAAAGCCCTCAGAGAAATAACCAAAGAAATTGAGACTAACCAAGAGGAAACAAATTGTGCTCTCAGAGAAATGACCACGAAAATTGAGGCAAACAGAGAAGAAATGCACAAAGCTCTCAAAGAAATGTCCACACAAATGAAGGCAAATAAAGAAGAAATAAACAAAGCTCTCATAGAAATACAGGCAAATATACCCAAAGAAGTAGAGGCACAATTAGTGATACACAGAGAGGAAACGGACAAAAAAATAGAAGCTATCATTGAAAAGCAGGAGTCCACATTCAAACAGATGAAGGAAACGGTGCAAGACGTGAAAACAGAATTAGAATCAATAAAGAAAACACAAATAGAGAAAAACCAGGAGCTGGAGAACATAGAGAAAAGATCAGGCACTACAAAGGTAAGCATCACCAACAGAATACAAGAGATGGAAGAAAGAATCTCAGGAGCCAAAGATACACTTGCGGAAATTGACACGTATCTCAAAGAAAAAATAAAATCAGAGAAGTTCCAAACACAAAACATCCAAGAAATCAAGGACACCCTGAAAAGACAAAACCTAAGAATAATAGGAGTAGAAGAAAAAGAAGACATCAGGCTCAAAGGTCCAGAAAATATTTTCAAGAAAATTATAGAAGAAAACTTTCCCAACTTAAAGAAGGAGATGGCCATAAACATACAGAGGCCTACAGAACACCAAGTAGACTAGACCAGAAAAGAAATTCTTCACGTCACATCATAGTCAAAACACTGAAACTACAAAACAAAGAAAAAATTCTAAAAGCAGCAAGGGAAAAAGGCCAAGTAACATGTGAAGGTAGACCTATCAGAATCACACCAGATTTCTCAACAGAAACTATGAAAGCCAGAAGGGCCTGGACAGAAATCATACAGTCCTTAAGGGACCACAGATTCCAACCCAGACTACTATACCCAGCAAAACTTTCAATCAACATAGACGGAGAATTCAAGATATTCCAAGACAAAACCAAATTTAAACAATATCTACATAGTAACCCAGCACTACAGAAGTTACTAGAAGGGAAACTCCAAACCAAAGAAAACAACTACATCAAAGGAAACAGAGGAAATAGATAACTACACAACAAAAAAACCAAAAGAAGACAAGCAATGAAACTCAGTGACACCACCAACACCACATCTAAAGTAAGTAACAATTGTTGGTCACTAGTTTCTATCAACATCAACGGACTCAACTCCCCAATTAAAAGACACAGACTAACAGAATGGTTGCGGAAACAGGATCCATCATTCTGTTGCATCCAAGAAACACACCTATGCAACAAAGATAAACACTACCTCAGAGTAAAGGG
>NW_026595946.1:0-1671 GCF_907164565.1 Psammomys obesus
TTCCATCTACCAAAATTAAGTCAAGATCAGGTAGAAAGACTGAATAGCCCTATATCTCCCAAGGAAATTGAAGCAGTCATTAACAGTCTCCCCTCCAAAAAAAGCCCTGGACCAGATGGCTTCAGCGCAGAATTCTACAAGACCTTCAAAGAAGTACTAACACCAATTCTCCTCAAACTATTCCATAAAATAGAAACAGAAGGAACACTACCAAACTCATTCTATGAAGCCACAGTCACTTTGATACCTAAACCACACAAAGATCCAACAAAAAAAGAGAACTTCAGACCTATCTCTCTTATGAACATTGATGCAAAAATACTCAATAAAATACTTGCAAACCGAATCCAAGAACACATCAAAGATATCATCCACCATGACCAAGTAGGCTTCATCCCAGGAATGCAAGGGTGGTTCAACATACGGAAATCCATCAATGTAATCCACCACATAAACAAAATGAAGGAGAAAAACCACATGATCATCTCCTTAGATGCTGAAAAAGCATTTGACAAAGTCCAACACCCATTTATGTTTAAAGTCTTGGAGAGATCAGGGATACAAGGCACATACCTAAAGATAGTAAAGGCAATATATAGCAAGCCTATAGCCAACATCAAACTCAATGGAGAGAAACTTAAAGCAATCCCACTGAAATCAGGGACAAGACAAGGCTGCCCACTCTCTCCATATCTCTTTAACATTGTACTTGAAGTCCTAGCCAGAGCAATAAGACAACTAAAGGAGATCAAGGGGATACAAATCGGAAAGGAAGAGGTCAAAGTGTCACTATTTGCAGATGATATGATAGTATACATGAGCGAACCCAAAGATTCAACCAGAGAACTTCTTCAGCTGATAAACACCTTCAGCAAAGTGGCAGGATACAAAATCAACTCAAAAAAATCAGAAGCCCTCTTGTATACCAAAGACAAAAAGGCCGAGAAAGAAATTAGGGAAACAACACCCTTCACAATAGCCACTAATAACATAAAGTACCTTGGTGTGACTCTAACCAAGCAAGTGAAAGACCTGTTTGAGAAAAACTTCAAGTCTTTGAAGAAAGAAATTGAAGAAGATCTCAGAAGATGGAAAGATCTCCCGTGCTCATGGATTGGTAGGATTAACATTGTGAAAATGGCCATCCTGCCAAAAGCAATCTACAGATTCAATGCAATTCCCATCAAAATACCAACTCAATTCTTTACAGACCTTGAAAAAAAGATTCTCAGCTTCATATGGAGAAACAAAAAACCCAGAATCTCCAAAACAATCCTGTACAACAACAGATCATCTGGAGGTATGTCCATTCCCGATCTCAAGCTGTACTACAGGGCAACAGTAATAAAAACTGCATGGTATTGGCATAGAAACAGAAAGGAGGATCAATGGAATCGCATAGAAGACCCAGAAATAAACCCACACACCTATGAATACTCAATATTTGACAAAGAAGCCAAATCCATTCAATGGAAAAAAGACAGCATCTTCAACAAATGGTGCTGGACCAACTGGATGTCTACATGCAGAAAAATGAAAATAGATCCATATTTATCACCCTGCACAAAACTAAAGTCCAAGTGGATCAAGGACCTCAACATAAAACCAGATACTCTAAATCAGTTGGAAAAAAAAGTGGGAAACAGCCTAGAACTCATTGGCACAGGAGAC
>NW_026595947.1:0-1671 GCF_907164565.1 Psammomys obesus
TTCCATCTACCAAAATTAAGTCAAGATCAGGTAGAAAGACTGAATAGTCCTATATCTCCCAAGGAAATAGAAGCAGTCATTAACAGTCTCCCCTCCAAAAAAAGCCCTGGACCAGATGGCTTCAGCGCAGAATTCTACAAGACCTTCAAAGAAGTACTAACACCAATTCTCCTCAAACTATTCCATAAAATAGAAACAGAAGGAACACTACCAAACTCATTCTATGAAGCCACAGTCACTTTGATACCTAAACCACACAAAGATCCAACCAAAAAAGAGAACTTCAGACCTATCTCTCTTATGAACATTGATGCAAAAATACTCAATAAAATACTTGCAAACCGAATCCAAGAACACATCAAAGATATCATCCACCATGACCAAGTAGGCTTCATCCCAGGAATGCAAGGGTGGTTCAACATACGGAAATCCATCAATGTAATCCACCACATAAACAAAATGAAGGAGAAAAACCACATGATCATCTCCTTAGATGCTGAAAAAGCATTTGACAAAGTCCAACACCCATTTATGTTTAAAGTCTTGGAGAGATCAGGGATACAAGGCACATACCTAAAGATAGTAAAGGCAATATATAGCAAGCCTATAGCCAACATCAAACTCAATGGAGAGAAACTTAAAGCAATCCCACTGAAATCAGGGACAAGACAAGGCTGCCCACTCTCTCCATATCTCTTTAACATTGTACTTGAAGTCCTAGCCAGAGCAATAAGACAACTAAAGGAGATCAAGGGGATACAAATCGGAAAGGAAGAGGTCAAAGTGTCACTATTTGCAGATGATATGATAGTATACATGAGCGAACCCAAAGATTCAACCAGAGAACTTCTTCAGCTGATAAACACCTTCAGCAAAGTGGCAGGATACAAAATCAACTCAAAAAAATCAGAAGCCCTCTTGTATACCAAAGACAAAAAGGCCGAGAAAGAAATTAGGGAAACAACACCCTTCACAATAGCCACTAATAACATAAAGTACCTTGGTGTGACTCTAACCAAGCAAGTGAAAGACCTGTTTGAGAAAAACTTCAAGTCTTTGAAGAAAGAAATTGAAGAAGATCTCAGAAGATGGAAAGATCTCCCGTGCTCATGGATTGGTAGGATTAACATTGTGAAAATGGCCATCCTGCCAAAAGCAATTTACAGATTCAATGCAATTCCCATCAAAATACCAACTCAATTCTTTACAGACCTTGAAAAAAAGATTCTCAGCTTCATATGGAGAAACAAAAAACCCAGAATCTCCAAAACAATCCTGTACAACAACAGATCATCTGGAGGTATGTCCATTCCCGATCTCAAGCTGTACTACAGGGCAACAGTAATAAAAACTGCATGGTATTGGCATAGAAACAGAAAGGAGGATCAATGGAATCGCATAGAAGACCCAGAAATAAACCCACACACCTATGAATACTCAATATTTGACAAAGAAGCCAAATCCATTCAATGGAAAAAAGACAGCATCTTCAACAAATGGTGCTGGACCAACTGGATGTCTACATGCAGAAAAATGAAAATAGACCCATATTTATCACCCTGCACAAAACTAAAGTCCAAGTGGATCAAGGACCTCAACATAAAACCAGACACTCTAAATCAGCTGGAAAAAAAAGTGGGAAACAGCCTAGAACTCATTGGCACAGGAGAC
>NW_026595948.1:0-1092 GCF_907164565.1 Psammomys obesus
CTGTCAGATAAAGGGTTAGTGAAGATTCTTTCCCAATCTGTAGGCAGTCGTTTTGTTTTGATGACAGTGTCCTTTGCTTTACAGAAGCTGTTCAGTTTCATGAGGTCCCATTTATTGATTGTTGCTCTTAGAGCCTGTGCTGTTGGTGTTCTGTTCAGGAAGTTGTCTCCTGTGCCAATGAGTTCTAGGCTGTTCCCCACTTTTTCTTCTAACAGATTTAGAGTATCTGGTTTTATGTTGAGGTCTTTGATCCACTTGGACTTTAGTTTTGTGCAGGGTGATAAATAGAGATCTATTTTCATTTTTCTGCATGTGGACATCCAGTTGGACCAGCACCATTTGTTGAAGATGCTGTTTTTTTTTCCATTGAATGGTTTTGGCTTCTTTGTCAAATATCGAGTATTCATAGGTGTGTGGGTTTATTTCTGGGTCTTCTATGCGGTTCCATTGATCCTCCTTTCTGTTTTTATGCCAATACCATGCAGATTTTATTACTATTGCTTTGTAGTACAACTTGAGATCGGGGATGGAGATACCTCCAGATGATCTGTTGTTGTACAGGATTGTTTTGGAGATTCTGGGTTTTTTGTTTCTCCATATGAAACTGAGAATATTTTTTTCAAGGTCTGTAAAGAATTGAGTTGGTATTTTGATGGGAATTGCATTGAATCTGTAGATTGCTTTTGGCAGGATGGCCATTTTCACAATGTTAATCCTACCAAATCATGAGCATGGGAGATCTTTCCATCTTCTGAGATCTTCTTCAATTTCTTTCTTCAGAGACTTGAAGTTTTTCTCAAACAGGTCTTTCACTTGCTTGGTTAGTGTCACCCCAAGGTACTTTATGTGGTTAGTGGCTATAGTGAAGGGTGTTGTTTCCCTAATTTCTTTCTCGGCCCTTTTGTCTTTGGTATACAGGAGTGCTTCTGATTTTTTTGAGTTGATTTTGTATCCTGCCACTTTGCTGAAGGTGTTTATCAACTGGATGAGTTCTCTGGTTGAATTTTTGGGGTCACTCATATATACTATCATATCATCTGCAAAAAGTGACACTTTGACCTCTTCCTTTCCGATTTGTATCCCCTTGATCTC
>NW_026595949.1:0-922 GCF_907164565.1 Psammomys obesus
CTGTCAGATAAAGGGTTAGTGAAGATTCTTTCCCAATCTGTAGGCAGGCGTTTTGTTTTGATGACAGTGTCCTTTGCTTTACAGAAGCTTTTCAGTTTCATGAGGTCCCATTTATTGATTGTTGCTCTTAGAGCCTGTGCTGTTGGTGTTCTGTTCAGGAAGTTGTCTCCTGTGCCAATGAGTTCTAGGCTGTTCCCCACTTTTTCTTCTAACAGATTTAGAGTATCTGGTTTTATGTTGAGGTCTTTGATCCACTTGGACTTTAGTTTTGTGCAGGGTGATAAATATAGATCTATTTTCATTTTTCTGCATGTGGACATCCAGTTGGACCAGCACCATTTGTTGAAGATGCTGTCTTTTTTCCATTGAATGGTTTTGGCTTCTTTGTCAAAAATCGAGTATTCATAGGTGTGTGGGTTTATTTCTGGGTCTTCTATGCGGTTCCATTGATCCTCCTTTCTGTTTTTATGCCAATACCATGCAGATTTTATTACTATTGCTTTGTAGTACAACTTGAGATCGGGGATGGAGATACCTCCAGATGATCTGTTGTTGTACAGGATTGTTTTGGAGATTCTGGGTTTTTTGTTTCTCCATATGAAGCTGAGAATCTTTTTTTCAAGGTCTGTAAAGAATTGAGTTGGTATTTTGATGGGAATTGCATTGAATCTGTAGATTGCTTTTGGCAGGATGGCCATTTTCACAATGTTAATCCTACCAATCCATGAGCACGGGAGATCTTTCCATCTTCTGAGATCTTCTTCAATTTCTTTCTTCAGAGACTTGAAGTTTTTCTCAAACAGGTCTTTCACTTGCTTGGTTAGTGTCACCCCAAGGTACTTTATGTGGTTAGTGGCTATTGTGAAGGGTGTTGTTTCCCTAATTTCTTTCTCGGCCCTTTTGTCTTTGGTATACAGGAGGG
>NW_026595949.1:1022-1126 GCF_907164565.1 Psammomys obesus
AGTTCTCTGGTTGAATTTTTGGGGTCGCTCATATATACTATCATATCATCTGCGAATAGTGACACTTTGACCTCTTCCTTTCCGATTTGTATCCCCTTGATCTC
>NW_026595950.1:0-1293 GCF_907164565.1 Psammomys obesus
GCTATTACAAATAAAGCTGCTGCAAACATGGTTGAGCAAATGTCCTTTTTGTGTACTTGAGCCTCTTTTGGATATATACCTAGGAGTGGTATGGCTAGGAACCTACTACAGAGGGCCTCTGAAAGCCAGAAGAAGAAAACAGGAAACAACCTCAGAACCTGCCACAGAGGGCCTCTGAAAGCCTCTGCTGTGCAGACTGTCAAAGCAGATGCTGAGCCTGATGGCCAACTGTCGGGCAGAGTGAATGGAATTTTATGTAATGGAATTTTATGAATGGAATTTAGCTACATAAACAGTCACATATTTGACATCAAAAGGGCTGGAAAAAATGCATTCAAAATTTGTTATTGTTTACCCTTTAACACAGGCATATTTCCTAGTTATACAGCCAATTAATTTTTCCAATTTATCTCCTATAAACATATTTATTCACATAATTAAAGACATTTATGTGCTTACTGTTTAATTTCACAAAAATTTTGCCAATTGCAATATACCGATGTGCCAATACTTTGTTCACATTTAACCATAATTTTTCAGTGTTTAACATAGAATAAATGGCCTATAAGTAACTTGTACCTCAACTTATTTTGATAAGTTCATTTACTGAAAATAATTTTATACTTTGTATAAACTTCCTGAACAGAACACCAACAGCACAGGCTCTAAGAGCAACAATCAATAAATGGGACATCATGAAATTGAAAAGCTTCTGTAAAGCAAAGGACACCGTCATCAAAACAAAGCGACTGCCTACAGATTGGGAAAGAATCATCACCAACCCTTTATTGGACAGAGGACTCATATCCAGTATATATAAAGAACTAAAGAAGCTGAAAAGCAGCAAACCAAGTAATCCACTTAAAAAATGGGGAACAGAGCTAAAGAGAGAATTCTCTGTAGAGGAATATCGAATGGCAGAGAAGCACTTAAAGAAATGCTCAACCTCATTAGCCATTAGGGAAATGCAAATCAAAACAACCCTGAGATTTCACCTTACACCCATCAGAATGGCCAAGATGAAAAACTCAAGGGACAACACATGCTGGAGAGGTTGTGGAGAAAGGGGAACCATTCTCCACTGCTGGTGGGAATGTAAACTTGTACAACCACTCTGGAAATCAATCTGGTGCTTTCTCAGACAATTAAGAATAGCTCTTCCTCAAGATCCAGCCATACCACTCCTAGGCATATACCCAAAAGAGGCTCAAGTACACAAAAAGGACATTTGCTCAACCATGTTTGTAGCAGCTTTATTTGTAATAGCCAGAAGCTGGAAACAGCCCAGATGCC
>NW_026595951.1:0-1821 GCF_907164565.1 Psammomys obesus
ACCATCTCTTACTTCATCTCTAAAGGTAAATGCCTGACCCTTAGGCAGTGCTGTGTAGGTGGCTGTTATTAAGTTTTATCAAATATCTCTGTTCAGTCTCCATGTTAGAAGAAAGCTTTATTTCAATTCCACTGTAGGGGTTGCAACATACATCTGAGATATACATTATTCTCACTATATCTTATAGAACAAACCCCCAGGATTATGTAACATGCTGCATTGATTGAATGTAAATCACACAGCAAGGTTTGGAACTATGGGCTGATTCCCACATTGATCCTTTCTGTGATCTGTTGTTTCCAGTTCAATGCCAAGTTCTTTGACAAAAACATAAAGAAATATTATGCACAACTCCTGCCGTTATGAGTCCTAAAACTCCAGAAGTCATTCATAGCTTCCAGCAATGTATTCATCTTCCCTGATCACTAGGGAAAACAAGAGAGGAGCAGCTGCAGGGATTTTGGCTCAACAAGAAAAGCCAAACTCTGAATATGATGGAAAGTAGCTGCCCTGGGTTTCCCTGAAGAGCAGTGAGCTGTCAGGTGCAGAGATTCCATCCCACAAAAGTTCAGGCTGTCTCCCTTCAGAGGTCTGATATTTGATCTTAGTTCAGTTCCATTCTTCCAATAAAAGGTTGCAAGAAGGATTGCCATGGATGGTTGATTTCCCTAAATAACTTGCAGTCATTACAGAACAGATATTTTTAAAACTTCCAAAATAATGGTTTACATTTCAATAATACTTCATTGGAAATTAACTATTTCTTGAACTTTGGCCTTCCCTCTGATATTCAATACTATATTTTGAATGGTTTTCTATATAATATCTTTGAAAACTAAAGTAATACTGAAGCTTACTTCCTCAACAGATCTTATCATCAGCATTATTGTCAGAGGCCTTGCTTTTCCTTCCAGAAAACAGGTAGGTGCTGTTGAGGTCAGGTAGGTGCTGTTGAGGTCTCCTACCTCTCTGTCTCTCTTGTCTTTCCCTTTTCCTCTACTTCCCTCTTTTTTTCTCCTCCTCCTATTTTCAACTCATTCTATCTCGTAATTACAACCATTTTAATGCACCACATTTTTTAAAGACAACACTCAGATTATAACTAATTTTTATGTGTGTGTATGAGTGTGACAGATAGAGCACTGAAATGACACAAGGAAGTACATTGATGGCACAACAGGACAAAGTGATGGTACATGAAAGAACTGTAACAGCATAATAGAAAACAGTCATGATTTAATAGGGCACTGAGAAACCAAACCAAACAAGAACAAAATAAACAAACAAGAAAAAACAAAGAGCAGAGTGTTATCACCATAGGCCACAATCATGGCACAAGAGGGAACTGTGATGGCACAGAAGAACACAGTGATAACATAGTAGGGCACTGAGATGTCAAAAAAGAGCCCAGTAATTATATGATAAGACACAGTGATAGCTAAACATGGCAATGTTATGACTCAATAGGGTACAAGAATTACTTGGCCAAAAAAAAAAGACATGACAATTTAAGCATGGTCCCGGAGTTGAAGAAACAGCTCAATGTTTAGAATCACTTACTGCTCTTATAAAGGTATTTGTTATCATGCACCCACATTAGACAGTTCCCAGCCACCTGTAACCCCAGGTCCAGGGTATCAAATGCTGTCTTCTGGGTTCCTGCCCACATGTGATGCAGGCACACTCACAAACTCATACACTCACACAAAAATATAAATATTTGATAAAATATTTGATATTTGATAAAACTTAATAACAGCCACCTACACAGCATTGCCTAAGGGTCAGGCATTTACCTTTAGAGATGAAGTAAGAGATGGT
>NW_026595952.1:0-3563 GCF_907164565.1 Psammomys obesus
AGCGGTTGAAACCTGCCCATAAGCTCCCCATTCATAGTTGGTCTGATTGTTGGCATATTGACCTTGTCCTGTTAAGAGATCAAAGGTCCATTCTCTCTGGGGCCCCACTTCCAAGGCATTAGTCTGAGCTTGAGCTCGACAGGCATCATACCATAGTGCCTGCCATTCCATATACTGACCCATGTTAGGTAAGGCAGCTTTAATAGTGGTCTCCCAATCATTAGGAGTCATAGCCATGGTGGCAAGTCTCTCTAGCTGCATAATGGTAAAATTAGCATCTATACCATATTTATTGACAGATTCTGCAAGCTCTTTGATCTGAGGGTAATCTACGGCTACATGAGTGTGTCCTCCTTCAACATTTTCCCATACAGGGTACTCGAGAGAAATTGCCTTCGAGCCTGGGAGGACATAAATGTCTCAAAGCCTCCACCCGGGGAATAAGGCGGGGGAGCAGAGGGAGTGGCAGAAGCAGCGGGCCAAGAAGAGACAGCACCCCGACTTCCTGCTTTTATTTGCTTTCGATTTTTCCAGGGCGGTGGTCGTCTGGGTGGTACCTCTCTCTCCCTTAGCGAGCTGCTTCCTCTTCTAGATCCTCCTCCTCAGAAGGGGAAAGTCCCTCTGAATTGGAACTGGAAAGTCCCAAAGCCTCTAGTTCCTTTAGTGAATACAAAGGCTTCTTTTTACTAGTTTTAGCTGAAAATTCCTCCTTATCTTTCTCTCCCAGGGCATCCTTTCCCTTATCTTTCTCCTCCTTGGAGGGGTTTAACTGCTTATCCTTACGTCTTTTCTTTCAGGCCCCAAGACGTTCACTCCGCTTTGTTTCTGACATGCTATCCTGCAGTTCCCATAAAACGGCTTCTCCCTCTAATATAGCGTGGCGGCAATTTGAATCTTGCAAGCAAGAGCAATATCCGCCCACACAAAACAAAAGCCAAGAGAACCACTCCTATAGCCATGAGGGGCTCAAGGAACATGTCTCTCAGAGCTTACCTGAGACTGCAGTTCTGAATCCTCCCCGCGGTGGGGGGGGTCTCCTCAGCGCCGACGATGGTCGATGGTCGGTAGCCCAGCATCCCAGGTTTCGGCACCAGTTGTAGCCCGCGTAGTCGTCTCGCCAGCAAGAACGCACACGGACACCAGGATTCTTCTGCAGCAAGCGTTTATTCAGCAGTAATGAGAGGAAGACCTAGAGCCCCAAAATGGCACTCCTTTTATACCCTAAATGGTGACGTGTTGGTTCCTGATTGGATGCAGCCCATCAGGCCATCTTACATCACTAAGTGAGCCAATCCCAGGCTCGAATTCAGCTTTAGTGCATGCGCATAGGCAGTTGTTTACGATCTCACACACCGGATGCCGGCGCCATCTTGTAATGGCATTTGCTTCAGGCTCTTTACATCTCCCCCTTTTTATTTTATTAAGACACAACGGCCAAAGGTAGAGGTCCAATCCCCGGTGCAGATGGCTAATGTACTGGTACAGTCTCCGAACCCTACATTCATCGACTGTCCTGACCCAGCCCGTGTCCTTTTTCCAGAGGGAGGGTAAAACTTAGACACAACCCTCATGCAATTAGACATGCCTTTCAGAGAGCCTATCAAGGCGATTTAGAATTCTCTGTGCAATGCTTAGCTTGACAGACCGAGTGTAAGGTAGGCAACTCAAGCAGGCGCGACACCCTTCCCATGCAATGGAGTTCAACGTCTCCTGGGAGTGCAAGGGCTGTTCACAGCCTCACTTGCGAAGTAAAGAAAGCCAAACTTCAGGGGAGGAGCCTTGCTCTATTGCAACAAGCGCTTGAGTAATAATGGCCTCATCATGGGCGTGTTGGCTTCTGAGCCTACAAAGCAACCAAAGAACCAAGACCAATCCACCACAGAGCATAGTGCCAAATAAACCAACCCCCACTCATTCTTTGAAGAAAAAAAAGGCTGAAAAAATCCACGAGGAGAGTCCCCTCGTCAGTGACAGGTCCACTCGTGTTGAATTAATCGTCACAATTGCTGCTCTTAATACCTCCAGCATGTCATCAAATCCTTCTGACCAATTTCCTACAAGGTATAAAGACAATTCTCTGGACAGATTAGCAGTAAAGTTTTCATATTGTATCTCAGAGGATAAAGGCCACTGAGGAACCCATACGGCTTCCCCTGCAAGCCATGGTATGGGTATGGAGCCCTCAGTGGCAGCTAGGAAAAACCCAAACCTTGTCTCCCCTTATTGCCTTCTTGGGGAACAGGGCTCAACCTTCTCTGCTCCCTCTTCCCTAACCCTTTTCCTTCTTTATATCCCATCTTTTTCATCATGTCTCTGGATTGGTGAGAATACTCATTAGTTAAAGTAAGGCCTAGGTCTTGTAAAACATCTCTTCCCCAGAGATTAACAGGAAGAGGAAGTACATAAGGCACAAAACTTCCTGTTCGACCCTCTGGATCCCGCCAAATCAAAGAACGGGAACTAACTGTGGGGCTGGCTTCATATCCCAGCCCTTGTAAAGAATGAGATGACTGCGTAACAGGCCACGCCTTAGGCCACCAGTTGGAGGAAACAATACTTTTATCTGCTCCTGAATCTAAGATTCCAGTAAATTTTTTTTCGTCTATTGTTAATTGTAAGGTGGGCCTAGTTTTGAGATCAACTACTAAGTGGGCAAAATCAGTTTCAGAAGAGCCAAGCCCATTGGAGCCCCTAGACACCTCAGCAGATGGAAAATGATCATGTAAACTTGGAAGTAGAATCAACTGAGCAATCCTATCCCCAGGTGAGATAGAAAATATATATACCCTGTGGACAGGAGCAGAGAACTTGAAGCTTTCCAGTAAAGTCTTGGTCTAATATACCAGGGTGGATCATAAGTCCCTTCAATGTAAGTGAAGAGCGGCCCAAAATACGGCCAACAGTTCCTTTAGGCAAAGGGCCAGAAAATTGTATCGGAACTGGTTGAACTCCCATATGGGAGACTAATAAGAATTGGGAGGTGGCACGGAGGTCCACTCCTGCGGAGCCTCTTGTGACTCGGCTGCCGCATAAGTCCCCCTGGGGTTGATCTGTGTCCCGTATCTTTTTGGGCCCTGAGACCTGGGGCCCAAAGGCCTGTTTTTTGGAATAGTTTCATTTTTCTCCTCAGCTGGGGCATCATGGTAAATAATTTTTCCTTGAATATCCTTAACCGACCTACACTCATTGGACCAATGGCGTCCTTTTTTACACTTTGGACGGAGACCAGGGATCTTTTCCTGCTGTTTAGTCTGACATTCTCGTTTGAGATGTCCAGGTTTTCCACAGTTGAAACAAACTCTAGAATTCTTTGATTGACCTTGGCTTCTGCTTTGTAAAATAGCTGCCGCTAAACCAGCATTTGTAAGAGGTCCTCCCAGTCCTCGGCAGATTTTTATCCAGTCTGTTAATCCCTTATTTTTCCTTGGGAGGATAGCTGTTTTACATTCGGGGGAAGCATTTTCATAGATTAATTGTTCTATCATTGGCTTAACTCGTTCCGGATCACCAAAGATTCTGCCTGCTGATTCCGTCATTCGGGCCACGAAATCAGCAAAAGGCTC
>NW_026595953.1:0-1420 GCF_907164565.1 Psammomys obesus
CATTGAAGAAAATTTCCCCAAGTTAAAGGAGAAGCCAATAAGGATACTTGAGGCCTACAGAACAGCCAACAAATTTGACCAGAAAAGAAAATCCTCCCGCCACATAATAATCAAAACAGTAAGTATACAGAACAAAGAAAAAATACTAAAAGCTGCAAGGGAAAAAGGCCAAGTAACATATAACGGCAAACCCATTAGAATCACACCTGACTTTTCAACAGAAACTATGAAAGCCAGAAGGGCCTGGACAGATATCATGCAGACCCTAAGAGAACACAGATGTCAACCCAGGCTACTATACCCAGCAAAACTCTCAGTCCTCATAGACGGAGAAAACAAGGTATTCAATGACAAAAACAAATTTCAACAATACCTACACACAAATCCAGCATTACAGAAGACACTGGAAGGGAAAATACAACCCAAGAAAATTAGCTTCTGTCAAGAAAACACAGGAAATAATTAACCTTACTACAGCAAAACAAAAAGCAACCAAGCACACAACCTTATGAACACAGCCAACAGCAAAATCAAAGGATCTAACAACTACTGGTCATTAATCTCTCTCAACATCAATGGACTCAACTCTCCAGTAAAAAGACACAGATTAACAGAATGGATACGTAAACAAAACCCAGCAATCTGTTGCATACAAGAAACACACCTAAGACACAAAGATAGACATTACCTGAGGGTAAAAGGTTGGAAGATGACTTTCCAAGCAAATGGACCGAAGAAACAAGCAGGAGTAGCCATTCTAATATCTGATAAAATAGACTTTCAACCAAAATTAATAAAAAGAGATGAGGAAGGACACTTCATACTCATCAAGGGAAAATTCCACCAGGAAGACATCACAATCCTGAACATCTATGCCCCAAATACAAGAGCACCCACATTTGTAAAAGAAACATTGATAAAATTTAAACCACATATAGATCCCCACACATTAATAGTGGGAGACTTCAACACCCCACTCTCAACAAAGGACAGGTCAACAAAACAGAAATTAAACAAAGAAACAATATCTCTGACAGAGGTCATGAATCAAATGGACTTAACAGAACTTTACACCCAAACACAAAAGAATTTACCTTCTTCTCAGCACCTCATGGAACCTTCTCCAAAATAGACCATATAGTTGGTCACAAAGCAAGCCTCAACAGATACAAGAAGACTGAAATAATCCCTTGTATCCTGTCTGATCACCATGGAATAAAGCTGGACTTCAACAACAACAGAAATAGCAAAAAGCCTACACACACATGGAAACTGAACAACTTGTTACTAAATGACAGCTGGGTCAGGGAAGAAATAAAGAAAGAAATTAAAGCCTTTCTAGAACTCAATGAAAATGAAGACACAACATACCCTAACTTGTGGGACACAATGAAAGCAGTGCTAAGAGGAAAGTTCATAG
>NW_026595954.1:0-1030 GCF_907164565.1 Psammomys obesus
CTGCACTCTGCCGAGGGTTTGGTTATCAGTCTTAGTATCTACTTTGATACACTGCTAGGTAGAGTCTTTCAGATGCCTTCTGTGGTAGACTCCTGTCATACGTTCAATGCATATCCCATTTGTCTTTCTAAATGAGGATTGATCATCATACCCCGGATCTGCTTTCTTGATTATCTTCTTTAGGTGTATAGATTTCATTATGTTTATCATATCTTTTAGGTCTATATAAGCGAGTATATTCCATGTTTGTCTTTCTCCTTCTGGGATACTTCACTCAGAATGATCTTTTCTAGATCCCACCATTTGTCTGCAAATTTCATGATTTCCTCCTTTTTGATTGCTGAGTAGTATTCTGTTGTGTAAAAATACCACAATTTCTGTACCCATTCCTCCATTGATGGACATCTGGGTTGTTTCCAGGTTCTGGTTATTACAAATAAAGCTGCTACAAACATGGTTGAGCAAATGTCCTGTCTGCTCAGCTATGTCTAGAATATTTCAGCCTCTGATATTTACTGCTAAATAAACTCTCCCTTTCTAGCTTTTTCTGAACTCTGGCTAACTGGTTCAACTCAGATGTTCTGGATCAAATTCCTGTCTAAGATAATTCATTCAATCGAATTTCTCTTGCTTTCAGACTCATTGTTCTGCTTGGCATCAAACTTACTCTGGCAATTTCTTCCAATCTGGCTCGTTCTTATTCTCTGGCTTCAACTGCCTATGCTGGCCTGCACTGAACTACATAAACTCACGAACTCTTTGCACTCAAAACCCTACCAAAGTTCCTGAACTACACGGAATTAAACTCAACTGTACTGCACTCTTTTCTACTGACCTCTCTACTGTACTGAACTCTACTTTATCTATTGAAATGCCTTCTCTATCTCTACTGTTCCCTTGTCTACTGTCTCAACTCGACTGACTGTATTGCCTTTTTAAAAAATTAATTGTTATTTATTACAATTTATTGACTTTGTATTCCAGCCACAGCTCCCTCCTTTGTTTTTTTTTTTTTTTTTTTTTTTTTTTT
>NW_026595954.1:1130-2572 GCF_907164565.1 Psammomys obesus
TTTTTTTTTTTTTTTTTTTTTTTTTTTTTTTTTAATCTTTTATTTATTTTTTATTAATTACACTTTATTCGTTTGGTATCCCCCCATAAGCCCCTCCCTCCTCCCCTGCCAATCCCACCCTCCCTCCCCTTTCTGCATGCATGCCACTCCCCAAGTCCACTGATAGGGGAGGTCCTCCTCTCCTTCTTTCTGATCTTAGTCTATCAGTTCTCATCAAAAGTGGCTGCATTGTCCTCTACTGTGGCCTGGTAAGGCTGCTCCCCCCCAGGGGGAAGTGATCAAAGAGCAGGCCAATCAGATTATGTCAGAGGCAGTCCCTCTTCCCATTACTATGTAACCCACTTGGACACTGAACTGCCATGGGCTACACCTGTGCAGGGGTTCCAGGTCATCTCCACAAATAGTCCTTGGTTGGAGTATGAGTCTCTGGGAAGTTCCCTGTGTTCAAATTATCTTGTTCTGTTGCTCTGCTTGTGGAGTTCCTGTTCCCTCCAGCTCTTACTATTTCCCACTTCTTACATAAAATTCCATTCACTCTGCCCATCAGTTGGCCATCAGGCTCAGCATCTGCTTTGACAGTCTATACTGCAGAAGCTTTAGAGGCCCTCTGTGGCAGATTTCAAGGTGGTTTCCTGTTTTCTTCTGGCTTTCAGAGGCCCTCTGTAGCGGGTTCCGAGGTTGTTTCCTATTTTCGTTTTCTTCTGATGTACATCCTCTTTGCCTTTCAGGATGGGGATTGAACATTTTAGTTAGGGTCCTCTCTTTTGCTTAGTTTGTTTAGATGTACAGCTTTTAGTGGGTTTATTCTATATTGTATGTTTATATGAGTGAGTATATACCGTGAGTGTCTTTTTGCTTCTGGGTCAACTCACTCAGGATGATCCTTTCCAGGTCCCACCATTTACCTGCAAATTTCATGATTTCCTTATTTTTCATTGCTGAGTAATACTCCATTGTATAGATGTACCACAGTTTCTGCATCCATTCTTCAGTAGCTCCCTCCTTTGTATCCTCCCAATTCCACTCTCCCTTCCTCTTTTCTTCCCATGCCTCTCTGCCAGTCCACTGATAGGGGAGGTCCTCCTCCCCTTCCACCTGTGCCTAGCTTATCAGGTCTCAACAGGACCTGCTGCATTGTTTTCCTCCGTGGCCTGGTAAGGCTGCTCCCCACTCCAGGGGAGGTGATCAAAGAGCCAGACACCAAGTTCATGTCAGAGAGAGTCCCTGTTCCCACTACTAAGGAACCCACTTGGGCACTGAGCTGCCATGGACTACATCTGTGCAGCGGTTCTAGGTAACATCCATTAATGGTTCTTGCTTAAGTATCAGTCTCAGAAAACATCACTGTGTCCAGTTTTTGTTGTTGTTGTTCTCCTTCTGGAGCTCCTGTCCCATTCAAAGTAGATACTAAGACTGATAACCAAACCCTCGGCAGAGTGCAG
>NW_026595955.1:0-1057 GCF_907164565.1 Psammomys obesus
TCCCACACCAGGTCAGGAACTCATCTCTCCCATCTCTCATCATCGCCCTTGGCGTATTACACTGTGCTGTTGCCCACACAGGCACAGCTGATTGCCCCACAACTTGAGCCTCACTCTGCCCATATGCCAGCCATGTTTCCTCAGCTAATGGAGATTGGTTTGGGTCAGTCAGGAGAAAAGGTCACAGAATGACCCTGCTCAGCTGGGATCCAATATCCATAGGCTTTCAGCTAAGAATGGCCAACTGAGTTGGTTCTGTGCCTGACCTCAGATTTCTGTTAACATGGCTGTCATCGAGAAACACTCAGACGCCACCAGATCTCATCATCGGTCCCGGGATGGGCACCTCTCTCTGGAGCCATCGGGATTGGCTCACTCAGTGGCCAGCGTGAGGTACTCGGGAGACCACACAGTAGGAGCCTGCTGCCCTGTGCTGGGGCCTGGCCTCCTGCTCTACCGCTATCACTTGGCTAATTCTCTTCCAGAGTCTGCTGAAGCCCCAGCGTTTTTGAGGAGACTCTCCATACCTATAGGCAGGTGCCGGCAGGAGCAGCGACGCTGTAGCCCTCTGGCCACCATGGGTTCCACTTGTGGCCATGGCATCCCAGGAGATTTCCATCACAGCAAAACTTGGCCATCACTTGGATCACTTTTCTTGAGGGGAGAAGGCACAGAAGGGAATAGAAATATTGAGACTGGCTGCCAACGTTTGACCACGGTTCCCAATTTTTAGGAGTGGCTCTTTTCAGGTGCTGCTTATGGGCTTTCTCTCTCAGGGAGTGGGCATGGTAGAGTTTTTTCAGCCAAGGCTGACTCAAATTCCCAGGCAGACCACCGGATGTGCTGCCCTTGGTTCTCAGTCACATGACCAAAGAGCCCTCAGGACCTTGCCTAGCACCCCGTGTCCACAAGGGACAGGCACATGCTACAGGCCTCCATCCACAGCTGAGCTGGTCAGGCTGTGCACATCGGGAATGACCTCAGATTTCTGGATACCTGGCGTTCATGGAGTATCACTCAAACGCCACCAGATCTCATCATCGGTCGTGGACGGTGG
>NW_026595956.1:0-1266 GCF_907164565.1 Psammomys obesus
TGCGTGTCCTGGGTCAGCCCTTCCGGGAGCCCACCATGTGCACGGCCCAGGATGGACACTGAGGGGAACCAGACATACCCACAGAACCCCCAAAACCAAGGGGCACAGACAGAGGGACTTTCAGGCCTTCAGTCTGGTGTAAGGGAACAAACTGGAAGCACCCTCAGAACGGAACCTGGGCCCGGCCTCTCCGGTGTGCTCCCGGGGGAAGGTGGGTGTCCTCCCCATGCCAAGGGCAGAAAGAGTAGCTGTGAAGACTCCCTGGAAGCTTACCTCAGGGCGCCATTTTAACACGAGGCAGCTGGGCCAGTGTGCTCTGCGCCAGCTACTGCACTGGAGAGTGGCTGTAGCCACAGCCCGGCCCTCGGGCCTTATGGGAAGTGCAGTCATAGTCTGGGCTCCACAGACACCCCCTGCAGAGCCAGGGTGAGCTCCAGCCTGCAGCCCTCTTCATCCAAGCAGGCATCCTCATGCAGCTGAGGCTTGAGCACTGGGAGAGAAGGCTCCTGGGAGAGCGTAGCTCAGGGAGAGCCGTGCAGAGCTGGCACTCATGAGCCACTAAAGCTAGCACAAGGAAGAACTTCCCAAGGTTAGCCAGCAAAGGCATCGGGAGTGGCATGCCTGGTGGCAGGGAGCTGGGGTAACAGGCAGCCTGGGGGCCAAGAGTCCGGTTCCTGCGGTGAGATAAGACCCCCGAAGACCAGCGCTCTCTCCCTGCAGTCAGTCAGCTCCTGCACCTTCAGCCCACTCCTGAGCACAAGGTGGGTGGAGCAGCAGGCACTTCGGCACAGACACGGCGCCTGTTATTCTAATTGTGCTGCTGCCGCAGGGTTCCAGGAACGGGCACACACTCGCTTCACTCTCCGGAGATTGCAGGCTGCCTTTCTAAATGGGCCCAGCCGTCCCCTCGCAGGCCGGCTGTCTCAGCTGCGCTGCTGTGTTATCTCCTGGGGTAGCATGGCTCTCCGCACCTTATAAAAGTTGCCTTAGCCGCTCCACCCTGCAGAGGGCTGAGCACCCTGTCCAAGGTCATGAACTAAGAAGAGGCAGCTGAGTCTGGCCTGGTTTAAGCACTTGCAGTGACACCAGATGAATTGACTGATGTTAGCTCTGGGGAAGGAGTTCCAGGTTACCTTGAGAACACACACACACACACACAGGAACTCACACGCCTCTGCCCTCTGATCCTGCAAGAGTCAATTCTCAGACTTTAATTCTGCATGGCAGGTGCGCTTCCTGGAGCAGCAGAACAAGCTGCTGGAGACC
>NW_026595957.1:0-2493 GCF_907164565.1 Psammomys obesus
TGCTGAACAATTATCTTTAAAAGTAAATCTTTTTATTTTATTTATTTATTTTTTTTTTTTTTATTTTATTTTTTCTTTTTAGTTACATTTTCTTAACTCCGTGTCCCAGCTGTATCCCGCTCCCTCATTCCCTCCCCAACCCCACACTCCCTCCCTGGTCTCCTCCCTGCCCCTTTCCAAGTCCCCTGATAGGGGAGGACCTCCTCCCCTTTCATCTGTCCCTGTTTTATCAGGTATCTTCAGGGCTGGCTGCAAAGTCCTCCTCTGTGGCCTAACAGACTGCTCCTCCCCTGGGGGGAGGTGTCAAACAGCCTGCCCTTGAGATCCTGTTAGAAATAGTCCGTGTCCCCCTTACTTTGGAAAACTACTTGGTTACTGAGCTACCACAGGCCACATCCGAGCAGAAGTTCTAGGTTATATCCATAGATGGTCCTTGGTTGAGTTTCAGTCTCAGAAAAGACCCTGTGCCCAGATATATTTGGTCCTTGTAGAGCTCCTATCCTTTCCATATCATACTAACTTCCCTTCTTTCATATGATTCCCTGCACTCTGCCGAGGGTTTGGTTATGAGTCTTAGTGTCTGCTTTGAAACACTGCTAGGTAGAGTCTTTCAGATGCCTTTTGTGGTAGACTCCTGTCATAAGTTCAAGGCACATCCCATTTGTCTTTCTAAATGAGGATTAATCACCTTCGCCTGTGTCCACTTTCTTGATTATCTTCTTTAGGTGTGTAGATTTCATTATGTTTATCATGTCTTGTAGGTCTATATAAGCGAGTATATACCAAGTTTGTCTTTCTCCTTCTGGGATACTTCACTCAGAATGATCTTTTCTAGATCCCACCACTTGCCTGCAAATTTCATGATTTCCTCCTTTTTGATTGCTGAGTAGTATTCCATTGTGTAAAAATACCACAATTTCTGTATCCATTCCTCCGTTGATGGACATCTGGGTTGTTTCCAAGTTCTGGCTATTACAAATAAAGCTGCTATGAACATGGTTGAACAAATGTCCTTGTTGTGTACTTGAGCAAATTTTGGGTATATACCTAGGAGTGGTATAGCTGGGTCTTGAGGTAGCACTACTCCTAGTTGTCTGAGAAAGCGCCAGATTGACTTCCAGAGTGGTTGAACCAGTTTACATTCCCACCAGCAATGGAGGAGGGTTCCCTTTTCTCCACAACCTCTCCAGCATGTGCTATCACTTGAGTTTTTCATCTTGGCCATTCTGATGGGTGTAAGGTGAAATCTCAGGGTCGTTTTGATTTGCATTTCCCTAATGGCTAATGAGGTTGAGCATTTCTTTAAGTGTTTCTCTGCCATTCGATGTTCCTCTTTCGAGAATTCTCTGTTTAGCTCTGTTCCCCATTTTTTAAGTGGATTACTTGGTTTGTTGCTTTTCTGCTTCTTTAGTTCTTTATATATACTTGATATTAGCCCTCTGTCAGATAAAGGGTTGGTGAAGATTCTTTCCCAATCTGTAGGCTGTCTATTTGTTTTGATGACAGTGTCTTTTGCTTTACAGAAGCTTTTCAGTTTCATGAGGTCCCATTTATTGATTGTTGCTCTTAGAGCCTGTGCTGTTGGTGTTCTGTTCAGGAAGTTGTCTCCTGTGCCAATGAGTTCTAGGCTGTTATATGATAGTATACATGAGCGAACCCAAAGATTCAACCAGAGAACTTCTTCAGCTGATAAACACCTTCAGCAAAGTGGCAGGATACAAAATCAACTCAAAAAAATCAGAAGCCCTCTTGTATACCAAAGACAAAAAGGCCGAGAAAGAAATTAGGGAAACAACACCCTTCACAATAGCCACTAATAACATAAAGTACCTTGGTGTGACTCTAACCAAGCAAGTGAAAGACCTGTTTGAGAAAAACTTCAAGTCTTTGAAGAAAGAAATTGAAGAAGATCTCAGAAGATGGAAAGATCTCCCGTGCTCATGGATTGGTAGGATTAACATTGTGAAAATGGCCATCCTGCCAAAAGCAATTTACAGATTCAATGCAATTCCCATCAAAATACCAACTCAATTCTTTACAGACCTTGAAAAAAAGATTCTCAGCTTCATATGGAGAAACAAAACACCCAGAATCTCCAAAACGATCCTGTACAACAACAGATCATCTGGAGGTATCTCCATTCCCGATCTCAAGCTGTACTACAGGGCAACAGTAATAAAAACTGCATGGTATTGGCATAGAAACAGAAAGGAGGATCAATGGAATCGCATAGAAGACCCAGAAATAAACCCACACACCTATGAATACTCAATATTTGACAAAGAAGCCAAATCCATTCAATGGAAAAAAGACAGCATCTTCAACAAATGGTGCTGGACCAACTGGATGTCTACATGCAGAAAAATGAAAATAGACCCATATTTATCACCCTGCACAAAACTAAAGTCCAAGTGGATCAAGGACCTCAACATAAAACCAGATACTCTATTTTATTTATTTTTTATTAATAACAGTTTGTTCACTTTGTGTCCC
>NW_026595958.1:0-2694 GCF_907164565.1 Psammomys obesus
CACACTTGCAGAAATTGATACTTCTCTCAAAGAAAAAGTAAAATCAGAAAAATTCCAATCACAAAATATCCAAGAAATCAAGGATGCTATGAAAAGACAAAATCTAAGAATAATAGGAATTGATGAAAAAGAAGACTCCAGGCTCCAAGGTCCAGAAAATATTTTCAAAAAAATCATAGAAGAAAATTTTCCCAACTTAAAGAAAGAGATGTCCATAAATATACAAGAGGCCTACAGAACACCAAATAGACTAGACCAGAAAAGAAACACATCACGTCACATCATAGTCAAAACACTAAATCTACAGAACAAAGAAAAGATATTAAAAGCAGCAAGGGAAAAAGGCCAAGTAACATATGAAGGTAGACCTATCAGAATCACACCAGACTTCTCATCAGAAACTATGAAAGCCAGAAGGGCCTGGGCAAGCATCATGGAGACTCTAAGAGATCACAAATGTCAACCCAGACTACTATACCCTGCAAAGCTTTCAATCAACATAGATGGAGAAAACAAAATATTCCATGACAAAACTAAATTTATGCAATATCTATACAGCAAACCAACCCTACAGAAGATACTAGAAGGAAAACTCCAATCCAACGAAAACGAATTCACCCAAGAAAACAGGGCATACAGATAATGTCCCAACAAAAATGAAAAGAAAACAAGCAATGAAACAAGGTAAGATCATCAACTCCATTACAAAAGGAACTAACATGCATTGGTCAATATTATCTATCAATATTAATGGACTCAACTCACCAATAAAAAGACACAGGCTAACAGAATGGTTACGGAAACAGGACCCAACATTCTGTTGCATCCAAGAAACACACCTATGCAACAAAGATAAACACTACCTCAGAGTAAAGGGCTGGAAAAATGTTTTTCAAGCAAATGGTTCCAGAAAAAAAGCTGGAGTAGCCATCCTAATATCTAATAAAATAGAATTTCAACCCAAGTTAATCAAAAAAGATAAGGAGGGCCACTATATTCTCATCAAAGGAAAAATCCAACAAGAGGACATCACAATTTTGAATATCTATGCCCCAAATACAAGAGCACCTACATTCATAAATGAAACAATATTAAAGCTTAAATCATACATTGATCCTAATACCTTAATAGTGGGAGACTTCAACACCCCACTCTCATCAAGGGACAGATCAACCAGACAGACACCAAATAGGGAAATGAAAGCACTCACAGAATCCCTAAATCAAATGGACCTAATAGATGTCTACAGATCTTTTCACCCAAACTCAAAAGAATACACTTTCTTTTCAGCACCACATGGAACCTTCTCCAAAATAGACCATATAGTTGGTCACAAAGCAAGCCTCAACAGATACAAAAGGATTGAAATAATCCCTTGTATACTATCTGACCACCATGGACTAAACTGGACATCAACAACAACAGAAACAACAAAAAGCCGACACGCACATGGAAACTGAACAACTTACTACTCAATGACAGCTGGGTCAAGGAAGAAATAAAGAAAGAAATTAAAGACTTTCTAGAATTCAATGAAAATGAAGGCACAACATACCCAAATTTATGGGACACATTGAAAGCAGTGCTCAGAGGAAAATTTATAGCACTAAGTGCCTACAAGAAGAAATCCGTAACATCACATACAAACAACTTAATGGCCCAACTGAAAAACCTACAAAAAAAAGAAGCAGATACACCCAAGAGGAGCAGACGGCTGGAAATAATCAAACTAAGGGCAGAAATCAATCAATTAAAAACAAATAAAATTATCCAAAGAATCAATGAAACAAAAAGCTGGTTCTTTGAGAAAATCAACAAGATAGACAAACCCTTAGCCAAACTAACTAAAAAGCAGAGAGAAACCATACAAATCAGCAAAATCAGAAAGGAAAATGGGGACATAACTACAGACACTGAGGAAATCCAAACGATTATTAGGTCATACTACAAAAGCCTATATGGCACAAAATTTGAAAATCTAAATGAAATGGATAACTTTCTTGACAGATTCCATCTACCAAAATTAAGTCAAGATCAGGTAGAAAGACTGAATAGTCCTATATCTCCCAAGGAAATTGAAGCAGTCATTAACAGTCTCCCCTCCAAAAAAAGCCCTGGACCAGATGGCTTCAGCGCAGAATTCTACAAGACCTTCAAAGAAGTACTAACACCAATTCTCCTCAAACTATTCCATAAAATAGAAACAGAAGGAACACTACCAAACTCATTCTATGAAGCCACAGTCACTTTGATACCTAAACCACACAAAGATCCAACAAAAAAAGAGAACTTCAGACCTATCTCTCTTATGAACATTGATGCAAAAATACTCAATAAAATACTTGCAAACCGAATCCAAGAACACATCAAAGATATCATCCACCATGACCAAGTAGGCTTCATCCCAGGAATGCAAGGGTGGTTCAACATACGGAAATCCATCAATGTAATCCACCACATAAACAAAATGAAGGAGAAAAACCACATGATCATCTCCTTAGATGCTGAAAAAGCATTTGACAAAGTCCAGCACCCATTTATGTTTAAAGTCTTGGAGAGATCAGGGATACAAGGCACATACCTAAAGATAGTAAAGGCAATATACAGCAAGCCTATAGCCAACATCAAACTCAATGGAGAGAAACTTAAATCAATCCCACTGAAATCAGGGACAAGACAAGGCTGCCCACTCTC
>NW_026595959.1:0-1301 GCF_907164565.1 Psammomys obesus
ATCAATCAATTAGAAACAAATAAAACAATTCAAAGAATCAATGAAACCAAGAGCTGGTTCTTTGAGAAAATCAACAAGATCGACAAACCCTTAGCCAAGCTAACTAAAAGGCAGAGAGACACCACCCAAATCAACAAAATCAGAAATGAAAAGGGGGACATAACTACAGACACTGAGGAAATCCAAACAATCATTAGGACTTACTTCAAAAGTCTATATGCCACAAAATTTGAAAATCTAAATGAAATGGACAATTTTCTTGATCGATTTGACTCACCAAAGCTGAATCAGGACCAGGTAAATCAACTAAATAGTCCTATATCCCCCAAAGAAATAGAAGCAGTCATCAAAAGTCTCCCATCCAAAAAAAGCCCAGGACCAGATGGCTTCAGCGCAGAATTCTACCAGACCTTCAAAGAAGAGCTAACTCCAATTCTCTTCAAACTATTCCACAAAATAGAAACAGAAGGAACATTACCAAACTCATTCTATGAAGCCACAATCACCTTGGTACCTAAACCTCACAAAGACTCAACAAAGAAAGAGAATTTCAGGCCAATCTCCCTTATGAACATTGATGCAAAAATACTTAACAAAATACTTGCAAACCGGATCCAAGAACACATCAAAGATATTATCCACTATGACCAAGTAGGCTTCATCCCAGGTATGCAGGGGTGGTTCAATATACGGAAATCCATCAATGTGATCCACCATATTAACAAACTGAAAGAAAAAAACCACATGATAATCTCCCTAGATGCTGAAAAAGCATTTGACAAAATCCAACATCCATTCATGTTTAAAGTACTGGAGAGATCAGGGATACAAGGCACATATCTAAACATAGTAAAGGCGATATACAGCAAGCCTATAGCCAACATCAAACTGAACGGAGAGAAACTTAAAGCAATCCCACTGAAATCAGGGACAAGACAAGGCTGCCCACTCTCTCCATATCTCTTCAACATAGTGCTGGAAGTCCTTGCTAGAGCAATAAGACAGTTGAAGGAGATCAAGGGGATACAGATGGGAAAGAAAGAAGTCAAATTATCACTATTTGCAGATGATATGCTAGTATACATGAGTGACCCCAAAAACTCTACCAGGGAACTCCTACAGCTGATAAACACCTTCAGCAAAGTGGCCGGATATAAAATTAACTCAAAAAAATCAGTAGCACTCCTGTATACAAAAGACAAAAGGGCTGAGAAAGAAATTAGAGAAACAACACCATTCACAATAGCCACAAATGACATAAAGTACCTTGGTGTAACCCTAACCAAGCAAGTCAAAGACTT
>NW_026595960.1:0-39021 GCF_907164565.1 Psammomys obesus
GGGGGGGATAGAAAAATGTCTGGTGTAATTGAGGGACTCGAGGAGCAGGCTCAAGTTAGCCAATGTGAGGGACAAGGACAGAGCAGACAACTCATAAGGAGAGTTGAACAGAGATAAGTTAGCCATGCAGAGACAGAGTATGCTATAAGGAGAGAGTTGAGAGATGAATGGGAGAGGGAGCTATGTGAAGAGTTGCTTGTTTGGCAAGCTGCTTTGTTACTGAGTATTCACCGAAAAACATTTTCAGCCTGGCTTTTACCTTGAGACAGAAATAAGCAGGATGTCTTGCCAAGCTTCTTTAATTTGTTTGTGTGACCTTGGACCTTTTCTGCTATACAGAAAGGTGGTCTGAAAACATGTTTGACTTCTGATGAACCCCTTCCTTTTGCTGGTGTGCCTTGCTTTGCTTTGGCTATAAAAGGAGCTGTGGAATAAACTCGGGGCTGCTACAGTTTTTACTGATAGTCCTCTCGAGCTGATCCCTTGTGTCTTGCTTTATTTCAATCCCCACTCTCCACTCAGGTATACAGTTCAACTTTGCCAGTAGGCTCCTACAGAGCCTGAAGAGCAGAGAATGAAGATGACCAACAAAACAAGTGACATGTCTTGCTGCATCCTCTACATGAAATCAGTTCTGAGACTGGCTAAGGCATGAAAAGAAAATATCTCTGCATGGCCAGTAAATCTTGTTGGCTACAGGGTCCTCGATATTTATCATATAACACTTGGGTTACACAGTCCAAATTGACTAATAAAGAAAGACAAATACCTTTCACCTGCTCAAACAAGGAGCATAGAATGAATTTCAGCTAAACAGTGCACACTGCACATTCCATACACTTGATTCTGTATAAGAGCATATTGCCTGTGAAAGTTTACATGTTTACAGAACAAAGGACCTGACATCAATGAAATTGGAGCATCCCTGACAGGAGTCATCCTGGAGGATGCTGAGATACATTTGTCCTAGCAGTCTGCTTGCTCCAATCACAGACTGGCTCAGTAGCTGTTTCCTCAAAAATCTGCATCCAAAACAACTTAAAATGGCTGGCTAGATCATTCAGCATCATAGCCTACTCCAATCAAGACTCCAGTGAAGCCCTACAATTTCACAGCACAGAGAGACTGGACAACAAATGTTACAGGGAGCCTTCTTGAGACTGACCAATATCTCAATTTTCATGCACCCCCCACCCCAAGGAGAACAACGCCCTCAAACAGCAGGCAGCAATTTTAAGAGAGTGATGCCCCATTTTCCAAAAGTGGTGTGGGTGGGTTTTGGTCATTAGGTTCATTGCAAGTTGATAAATGATCCTGATTAGGGAGAAAACAAGGCATAGGAGCTTAGAATAGGTAATTTCTCTTTTGTTTTCTTTCCTATATACTTTTTTCTTTCTTATCTAGTACTGGGAGAAAGAGGAAGAGAGGGAATGAAAAAAAGGGGGGGATATAGGAATAAGAGGATAAAAGGATTGAGTCTACTCTTAAACTAGAGAGCTACTACTAGCCAAAAATCTTACAGTGGTATAGATCTTTGTATATTTGATATAAAATTAAGGTTATTTTTGTTACAACACACTGGTTATACGTTTCAACCCTTGTATAAGGTATTTTGTGCCTAGGCAATTCATTTAAAGATGCAATGTGAAGTTCTAGTCCTTGAAAGCTGCTATTATAAATTGTTTAAGATAATCAAGAAATGCAGGTTAGTACTCAGGCAGTTAAACTTATGGTCTTGTTAGATATTAGGCAAGATAATTACAGAGATATGTTTCCTAGGGTGAACAAATAGTAAGTAGATAAAAACAAGTGAGACTTGCCTATTCAGACATACTACAGATAAATAGATGGTCTTTTAAAACCTCAGAGATGCACAGAATATGACATTTAAGATGTTTTGATAATAAAAGACTTTTTTTTGGCAGTGAGACATGTCAGCTCCTGGAAGCACCCCGATTTGACTTCAAAGAACATGGGAGTTGAAGAACTTCCACATGGAGTTCATTTCAAGTGTGGCAAGCTAGTCACTGGGCAAGAAATTGCTCTTGCTTCAACTACAGACTGCATGTTGCTGAAGCTGTAGACAAACAATGTGGGGAAGGTGACTACAAAGTTTTGCCAAGATAAAGTAGGCAGTCCTTCATAATTCCTGCTTCACAAAATGTCTGTCATATACTGAGCCAGAAGACCAAAGATGATGCTCCAGTGTTGCTGAGGAATATTGGGTGGCTGTCTCAGCAGCCAGCTGCCTCTGTCATTTCTATAATTTTGGAAGCTGCTTGTTTTGTACTTCTGCATACTCAGGCAATACTTTTTTCCTTCTTAAGTCTCTGATGGGGTTGAAGACTAGATAGTTACTGTTTAAAATTAAATTTAAGTTGTTTGGGATTTAAGAAAATGTTTTAAAAAGATACTTTTAGGACTAAGTAGATTTTTTTTAGGTTGATAAACACAAACTGTGATAGAAAATGATTTCAGTATCAAACTCTGAATTCATCAGGATAGGATAGATAATAATGTACTTTCTCTAAAGGTGACAAATACAAATGGACTGTACATTATGAATGTAATTTTTACATGATAGTTTTCATAATTGTTTTATTATTTATATTTTATTATAATAAAAAGAGCTTTTTATTGGTCTAACAGAGAGAAATGTAGAAAGAATATATTGTGTATATTCTGAAGACATCAAATCGCAATAAAAACCCAATGGCCTGTTAGCTGAGGTAGGAAATAGGAGGTGGGAGTTGCAGCAGAAAAAGATAAATTCTGGGATAGAGTCAGAGTGGAGAGATTTGCTCCAGACTCTGAGGAACAGATTCATGAAACTCAGAGGAGGTAACTAGCCATGTGGCATTCATAGAATAGGTTAAACAAGCAAAATAAGTAATGAACTAGTCAGGAAACAAGCCAAAGCTTATGGCCTGAGCATTTATTCATAAATAATAAGTCTTGGAGTCATTATTTTGGGAACTGGGGCATGGGGAGAAAAAAAAAACATGGATGAAAGGTTACAGGAATGCACTAAGCTTGCTGTCTCAGAAACATGAGGAAAGATGTGGGTCCTTGGGGTACTTCAGTCAGCAATTAGCTCCAGTAGCCAGAGGGCATCCTCCTGGTTTGAGGGCTCTCTCTGCCACTGCTGCTCTGCAAAACAACTTTTGTAAGAACTTATCAAAAATGTAGAATTGAATTCATTTACTGATAGTTCTCTTTCATGAGATGAAAACAATGACATTTTGGGGCAGAATATTCAGTTACCTGCCATTCATGCTATAATTGAGAGTTCTAATTTTCCTTGGATTAAATCTGCCCAGGTAGCTAAAATCAGAGCCTTAATCAGAGCGTGCCATTTAGCAGAAGAGAAAACAGCTAACATTTATATAGATAGTCACTATGAATTTGGAGTGGTACACAACTATGGCATTGTGTGGAGGCAAAAAGAATTTATGAGTTTCTCTGGCCAGCCTATCTGAAATAGTCAACAAATCTCAGAATTACTGGAAGGTACCCATTTCCCCAAACAATTAGCTATCCCTAAAATACTGTGACATTCTAAAGCAAATACTGAGGAAACAAAAGGTAATCATTTGGATGATAAAGCAGCAAAGAGGACATCACTACAAAAAACTCAATGTCCTGAGAGAGACTATCTCATTTGTTATTCCCACTCTATCTCTGACCACCTCGTTCCAGCTCAACAGATGTTACAACTCTTGTGGCATTCAAATCCACTGGGAAAAACCAAAGTCTTGGACTCAATTTAAATTTAGATTAAATACATTTGCTTTTAGGGCTAGCAGAAGGACAGCAGCCTTAGAGACAAATATGATGTTCAGAAGCTGGCTAAAGGAAGAGCATATAAAGGTGGGTATCAATGGTGCACATTACAATTATATGGATTCCACAGATGGGACAAGAAAATTGTTTTTAACTCTCCTCAGTTATTTCTCTTTTCTGATGTATAGTAAGAAAAAGACCTCCTCATCCCAGTTCCATAACCATAAGGGAGTTTATGAAAGGAAAAAGCAAGTGGTTAAATACTTCACAGGAGGAACAACATTATCCTAGGGTTATCTGACCTGAAGGCCTCTGGGAGTTTAGAAGTCAGGGTGCAAATAGTATGATTAAGAAAAGGAGGATAAGAGTTAAGAAGGGCATTATCCAATTCCATATTAGACTGTCAATGATCCTCTGACCAGAGGTATCAAATTGTTTCTATGTTTTTGGAGATCCATCTGGAGATGTGTTGTCCTTTGAAATACCTGTTTCACATAGAGACAACATTCCTCCCTGAGGAAGAAACAAAGACCACATCTCTCGGGTGTTGGTAAATCTAATCCTTGCCTATTTTCTTGCACTACAGTGGCCAGTGAGTCTACTTGGCTCTGGAGGGTAAGGGTGGTCTCAGGCGAAACGGATGAACTGAGAGGAAAACTGATGGTAACTATCTAAGGAACTATTCGGTCCTGCTGCTCCAGTGGCGATGCCAACAGTTATATCCAGGACTGCAACAAAGGGTAAGAACTGAATCACTTATTTTTCATGCCATGCCATAATAAACCCTGTGATGTGAACTGGCAAGGGTTCTTCATCAGGTACCACTCTAATTTTGGAAAAAGGAACATCAGGGTACAAGTCCCAGACTACCTAGAGTGTAGGCAATGGTAAACCTCAGTGCAACAGAGTAGGATAGAGGTGTTGTGAGCGTTCAGACATAAGGGCTGGGTGACAGTGCTCAGAGTCAAAGTATGATTACAATCTAAGGGATCCTGTATGACCTTGGAGCCTGTCCCTAAGGAGTTAAAACAGTCTAAAATGAGAGAGAGAGAGAGAGAGAGAGAGAGGAGAGCTAAGGGGTGGTTGTTATATTTGGCAAGGTGAGAAAGTCAAGTAGTCCAATGGGTGAGGCTACATATGGTGGTCAAGACTTTGATCCAGGAGGGACCTACAATCAGAATCCTCCACAGCAGCCAGACAGAATGTTATTTAGTAGCTGATATGCAGTTAGGATGATCCAGATTTGTCTCATGTTATTTCCAGGACCATGGGTAACTTCTTTAAGTTTACATCTCTGGGCACTTTTTACCACAATCTTCCTTTTGGTCATAGAGAAGAGGACATGGACAAAGGAGTTTCTGAGACCATATAGAGCAATTTCCTGACCCTATTAGAACAGGCTGAATGTTTAGAGGTAGAGGTCTCTTGGAAATTAAACATCCATAGCTCCTGCAGACAAGTGAAGTAGGAAAAAAATAGAAGAGGGGAGAGCAAGTTTAGATATCAAATGAGCATTCTGAGTCAGTCAGCATCCTCTGCCAATGCTACCTGAAGAGAGAGAACTCAGGAGTGGGAAGTGTTTGGAGACCCTTGTGTTAGAAGGTGGGGCAGATGGTGAGGACAGAAGACAGTAATAGGTGAACCAAAGGTTAATTTCTCTTGATTCACATATGAGAAGTTAGGCTGCGGCCAGAGGTACATTCTTCTTTTACTGTTTCTGTGTGATTTTCACGCATTCACCTCAATACCATTCATCTCCCCATTCCTCCATATCTGTTCTCTACCCTTGCAACCTCCCTCGCCAAAAAATAAAACAAAAACACGATACAAACAACAAAAAATAAAAATAAACATCTCACAGTGGAAGCTGCTCTGTGTCACAGTGTGTCACACAGCACACCATTTTGTCCAAACCACTTTATGGGCAAACGTTCACTGCAATGAGTCATTGGTCTGGTTTGAGACCTCTGGCTTCTGCTACACTATCAATATTGCATCCTAACTGGACTCCTAACTGGACTCAGATATCCTGTGTTTGCCCTGTATCATGGAGATCCTGCAGCTTTGGATCTGCACCATGTACTCCAGCAGTTCATAGATGGGGTAGGTGTTGGAGTTGGCCAACACAAAGCCCTGGGTCTGACCCTGGGTGGTGGCTGTGCTGTTCAGCCCACTGTCTCTCCTGTGCCCAAACCACCAGAGCCAGCTCTTCTGCTTTGCCCAGGCAAGGGGAAGGGCCAGCTCTACTACTTGCAGCAGCAGACAAGAGGCAGGATATCCTCTCTGGTGCTCAGGCCATCTGGGACAGCTTTCCAGCGTTGTCCCCACTAGGGGCAGGACTAGCTCTGCTGCTGTCATACCCTCTGGCCCAACTCTCCCATGCTGCCTGGGAGAGGATCAAAGCAGAGATACATTTTTGTATATGAATTCACAGATGTGTAGCTTTAATACTTCAGTAAGCAAGCAATTTTTAAAAATCCTATCTTTCATAAGTTGAATCTTGTGATCAGGAAGCCCAGAGATAAATTCTGAGCTCTGGCCATCAAAGCAGCCATAACACACAGTGGTAGCAGTGGTAGCTAGCGGCTGGCAATGGCAGAGAAAGCAAAAACAAAACCAGTAAGAACAGAACCCAGAAAGCTCACACGCCCAAAAAAAGACAAGTCAGAAACCAAGCATGTAGTGACCTCCATCATTCATACATTCGACTGAGCCTGATTTCGATCTCAGCTCCTATGTTAATAATAAAACCTATACGTACACCAGAAAACATAGACTCATCTGTACACAGAATATAGACAGACAAAACTTACTAAACAACCAGAATCCGGCAGCCAGCCTACTCATGCCTTTTGTCCTGGATGGGAGTGAAAGAGTTTTGTAATTGCATGAGAGGAGAATGATTTTTGACTACCTCAAGGTTTGGGGTGTCCCATACCAATACTGGGAAGCCAGTAAGGCGGAAGGTAAGTCAGATCGTGTGGTTTGGAGGAGAAGGAGGAGGCAGATAGCTCAAAACCCTGGGGGAACAGGGAGTAAAATAGAGGCTCCTATTGTAGCTAGGAGGGCCCTTCCAAGCAAGGAGATGGGATAGGTTGCTACCTCTGGGAAGAAAAGGGTAAGTGGGATAGCTCTAAGAATACAGCTAAATTGGTGGGGTTTGGTTAGGCTGGTAAGACTGTCCCCTTACCCCAACCTTCTAGGGGAACAAGAAGAAAAAGTAGATCCCCAAAACTCCATCAGGACTGAAAAAGTAGCTTCAGTGTCAAGACAGAAGGAGACAGATCACCCTGATACTGTGATGACTACCCATGATTCCCTGTCAGCAATGGCGTTGGTCAGGCCAAAGGATCCCATGGCCAGACTTAAGAGGTCACCTGGAGGGTGAACTGAGCTTGATGCCTTCACACTGAGGAGGATAGGAGTATAGTCTATGGACCAATATCCCTCTTGATGGCACCGTGGGCAGAGTCAGAATGGTTTGTGAGGGTTTGGACAGATGTAGGCTCAACGCCCTCCTGACTGCATTTGAAGAAGAGACCTGGAGCTTCTCAGGCTTTGGGAGGCTGGGCAGCTGCTCTGGCCTGCTGAAAGGTCTTAGGCATCATCACGTATTTTTGTCTTTGGGTTTTTTTTTATCTCTCTCATGGTACACCTTGAAGGCCACTTCTCAGAGTTCTGCCTGAGGAGTCAGGGGTCCTTTCTCTAGACTGTTAAGTTTCCCTAATATCAGGGAAACTCTGGGAGAAGACGTAGCTCATGAGGAATGACTTCCAGAGAATTGAGATTGCTATATTGCAAGAGAACCATTGTGAGGCAGGCTAGGAATTGAGATGGGTTTTAGTGACTGACCCGGATGAATTCTCCGTTATGTTGTTGTTGTTGTTGTTGTTTTCTTGTGTTTTGCTTTTTTTCCCATAATTTACCACTTTGAGGGAGGCCTTGCAGCGTCCAACCAGAAGGCAAGTTATAAAGTGATCCTTAGAAAGGATGCCCCTGGCATATTGTAATTCCATTCAGGGTCCCAATTGGGAACTGCCTCAGCCCTGACTGGGTGGGCAGCATTAGTTTGGTGGATTTTGTCTGCATGAACCCTAGCCTGGTCCTAGACTTGACTGTACTCCTCTGGATGTTGGTGAGAATCCTATAAACGTCATGAAAGGTAAGGTTGTAAGATTGGGTAATATTTTGGAATTTTAAAATAAAGGTGAAGATAGTAGCAGTGTGGGGTGCCAATCTTTTCTCTGTTTGAAAGAGTTCACTTAATGAGAAGGCTATGTATACCCTGAGCAAGCAGGTTTAGGCCCAGGTAGAGGGAGGTAAAGGGAGTCCTTTGGCGGAACAGGAGCAAGTAGTGGAAGGACAAAGGGCTGCCAGTGGGCTGAAAGGGGATGTTTGAGAGGGTTGATTTAGGTGGTCTATTGCAGAGGAGGGAGAAAGGGAGACCAGAGAGGTCAGATAGGGAGAGATGGGAGTGTGGGTGGAGGCTGGTAAGAGGGAGGCTCATTAGCATACTTAAAATAGTAGAGGGATCATCTGGTTTGGGCTTCATAGCTAGGGGGAGTTGTTTTTTTCCTTGGTTGGCTTATGCCATATGTTCACTTTTAATCAAGATGGGAGTGAAGTCACATGGCAAAGTTCATCCTTTCCAACCCCAGCAAAGATGGCCATCAGCCACATGGCTGCTTCCATCCTGATGGGGAAACAGCAGCTAAGATGACAGCAAGCCACTTGTTTCCTGTAAGATTACCTATGTGTAAATTTTTAACTACCAACCCTAAGGTTAAGAGTTTTAAATTAGTTGGGCAAGGTGGGTGGGGCAAGCCTGTAATCCTAGCACTCAGGGAGCAGAGGCAAAGGGATCACTGTGGGTTTAAGGTCAGTCTGCTCTACGAAAAGATTCTATGGCAGCCAAGACTACACAGAGAAACCTTTCTGTCTCAAAAAAACAAAAAACAAAAAATTAAAGAGTTTTAAGTTAGCCTTTTTTTTTGTTACAGATTTTACTGGTTTTATTCATACCCAATATGCTTACAAATCTTGAGGTAAAGTTTATACCTTAGCAAACTTTTAGAGTTAAACCAAAACCAAAATAGTGTGAGATGAATAGCAACAGTCCTCATTGGCAATTGGCAACAAAAAATTGTCCTTTTATTTTGATTTGCTTTCCTTTCCCTGCCACACAGTCAGTGGCTTCCCTGATACACAACAGAGATTTCTAAGGAAACCTTTTAAACAAGCACACTTGAGTCTGCTTTTTGAGGAGCAGAGCCATCCCCCACTGCCAGAGCCAGCGTTTAACTGAAGCAGGGCAGCATAAAACAACAGTCTAATGTCACTCCTACCTGAGAGATACCTGAATGCTTGTAAATCTGAATCCAGGAAGCTGAGACCAAGAGTTTACGTTTTTGTTTTTGTTTTTGTTTTTTCCTGCTTTCAAGCTCACACACCAGCATACTTTTGCTTTATGGATGTTGACTGAAGATAGGAGACTCTTGGGTCAGAGTTAGTCATAGTTTGTGCTTGTGTTAGCTGCTCCTTGCCATCAACCTCAAATTTCACATGAGAAGTGAAAGGTGCCCATTCCATTTAAATATTGCCAGGCAAACTTTATTCAGAAGGCACTTGAAAGCAAAAGCTCTTCTGCGAAATGTAGAAAAGCCAGAATGGCTCTTCCCCACAGTATCCAGCACGTTTTCTACTCAGTCTTAGTTTTTTGCAAAAAAAGATGTCTATAATGATCTCACTGACTTCAAAACTCATCAAGGAAAACTACATGACCACCAGATGGCAGTGTGACATCAGCAAGCAGCAGAGCATTTACTATTGAATGGTATTATTGCAACAGTTTGTCACATTTGATATATAGCAGTGATGGTATTCAAAAAGTATCAAACCAGGACTTCCTAGGACCAAGGTCCCAGCACAATGGAGATTTGTTTTCCCTGTAGGAACAGAGGGAAGGGGATAAGAGATAAAAACAGTAGGAGGAGGAGGAGGGAGAAGGAGAAAGCAGACAGGGGTATTTGTCCAGGAGGGACAAGGACTGCCTGAAGATAGAGAGGAGACATGTGTGGCACATGGCCAAAGGGCAATTTATCAAGGTACCAGGGGAACCCCATGTTAGGACGAGGTGTTTCATTTTCATTGGGTAGGTTGATTTGGCGAGGCAAAGGGGCCCTCATTTGCCGGACTCCAATACTTTGACAGCCAGACATGGTAGTGAGCCTCAGGAGGAGGAAGTGACCAAATAAGGGAAGAGGCCTTGGGGGCTAGCTTTAGGAATATGATCTGCTGGTTTTTAGCAAGGCAGAGGGAGCGGGGTAGAAGGGCAAGGCCTGTCAGAGCTCAGCACACTCCAGCTGGCCAGACTCCCTTCAGCTGTTCCTAAAATGAGGCATGCTAGAGAGTAGCCCCCTACTTGTTGGGTTGGTGGCAGAAACTGGTGATAATGAGCATCTTGAGATTTGAAACTCAGGGTGGCTCCATGGTGTTTGGAAGGGAAGCTATGAGCCACAAGCCTTACTGTATAGCGTGCCTCAGCCTTTCTGACTCCCAGTAGGCAGGAGAGGTACTGTAGACAGTCGTGATGTCTCTGGATGTGCCAGTGGCACTGGAAGACCCAAGAGGTGATTTCTCTTGTTCCCAATATGACTGCATGGATTTCCATACAGACCTTGACAGTTACTAGGTACAAATCACCAGAAACAAGGGTACTGACCACCAGGGTCAGCTGACCACTAATCAGAGTATAGCTGACTTTGTGAAGATAGGAAATTCTTATGTAAGGAAGGGGTCAGCCACGGTACATGGTAATGGAAGTTTTGGTTTCTTAAAAACTCAGTTATGTAATGCAAATATATTTCTGTTTTGATCCCAAGTGTGGGATTTTAGTTCATGCTTTATTTTGTTCACATCTGGTAATTGTGTTCTGCAGGATGTGGGTTTTGCCAGCATGGTCATGCAGCACAGAGAGTGGCATGGTCTAGGACTCTGAGGGACATAAATACAAGAGCCCAGAAAGAGAAGTTGTGGTAGTTTGTAGAGACCAGAGATGGATGGTGTGGCAGCTCAGAAGGGACAGATGGGAGAGACACGTTTCAACTCAGCAGCTTGGAGGAGACTGCTTGCTGAGTTTGCTGTTGACAGAGGTTGGTATAGCTCCAAAAGAACCCATCAACCCTAAACACCTGGATGAAGTAGAGGGATCTGAGTCTCTTTTCACACTAACCTTCTCTCTGTTACCTAGAGTTAAAGGATTGGTGGAAGGGAGGTAGAGGCTTAAATACCCAAAAAATAAAATAAAGTTGAAAAATCAGTGCAACAAACGGGATAGACATCAGAAGTAGGAGAAGACAGGTTACAGGACAGGAGTCTTCCACAGAGGGCCTGGGAAAGATTATACCCAGAAGGGTGTTGAAGCAAATGCCGGGACACACAGCTAAACTTTGGGAAGAGCCCAGGGAATCTTATGGAAGAAGGGGGATGTAGAAAGACCTGGAGTGGACAGGAGCTCCATGAGGAGGCCAAGAAATTGGGGACCATGGGACTCTGCAGAGACTGATACACCAACCACCATGGACCACCAGGACCATGCCTGAAGAAGACTTAGATTTCCTGCATGGATAGGCATCTCAGTCTTCATGTGGGTTCCCCAGGAAGGGGATCAGGGCTCTCATTGACCTATACTCTGTTGCCTGCACTTTGACTACTTCCCACTAGTGAGGGGGCATTGCCAGTCCACAGAGGTAGAAGATGGAGGCAGTCCTGATGGGAATTGACAGGCTGGGATCAGATGGTAGAGGGGGAAGGCTTCACCTTTCTGAGAAATAGGGTAGGGGAACAGGGGAAAAGAAGGAGGGAGGGTGGGACTGGGATGAGACAAGGGAGGAGGCTACAATCCAGATATAAAGTGAATAAATTATAAAAAATAAATTTAAATTAAGAAAGATTTTTAGTAAGAGAAAACTAAAAAAAAACATTCATGAAAGATGAATGGCATTACTAATCCAATAAATTCTTATAGATGAATATAGTTCCAAAATCAGAGGGAGGTTTGTTTTATTTCAATGGAGGCATATCTTATGAGCAAAGAAGTTTCATAGAATCATGAAAAAAAAAAGTTATCTATGATGAAAAAAATGAGTACAATAGTACATAGGTTTAAAAGTTAGAGTTCTTCTTTGTCCAGAAGCAAAGGACTAGCTTGACTCTTGGATATCAGTTTAAGGGTGTTACTGGATGCTGGGAATCTGTTTCCACTTTCTAGGTGTCCAGATAAGGTAAAAATCTGCTTCGTGGTGCCCTTCGTAGAGTTCATAAACAGGAAATGAGGATGCTTCTCTCTTCACACAAAGCTGACTCATGAGCTTTGATTATGCTGGGTGATGAGCAGACCCAGACAGAGAATGAGGCAGACTCGGGTTCCCTATGCAGACTGAGAAGAGGCTAGGCTCTTGATTTTCTGTGAGGGAAAAGGAATAGCTGAAAGTGTCTGGGCCCTGGATTATCTGTGGGAGAGAAGGAAGCAGTGAGAGCACAAGGAAGGATTCCTTTTGTGTAGGTGTGTTCATGGCTGGGCTGCCATGAAGCCTTGTAATTGTGCAGTGATTGGTATTGGCACATTCATCAGCAGAAGCAGCAGTATCTCTGTCAGTGGCCTGTTTGTTGAAAATTAAAATACAGTGGATGGATTTGTGCTTTGCCTTCATGGCCTAAATATAACTATGACTGTGATTTTGGGCTACCTGGGATGTTGTTGTCCTTCAAACTTTCCCAATTGACTTAATTTTTGAATCACATTATATCCTCCTAAGGTACCTAAAATGGCAGTACCATAAACTCGCCAGGGAAATCCTGGACAGAGATGTTCTGCTGTGCCTGTGTTGCATCTTCTTTGCAGAGGATGGGAGCTGCAACCGGACTAGTTAACTTTGGTAGTCCCAAAGGCTAAAAGTAATTTGGGGGGACTAGAGGTGTGGCTCACTGAGTTCTCTTCCAGAGGATGGCCTTGGTTCTCAGCAGCTACACCAGGCATCTAACAATGGCTGCCGTCCCAGGGAATCCCTTTCCCTCTTTCTGTCTCCCCTGGGTCCACACATGACAGGCACTCACACACAGACAGATAATCATTTGAATACAAGTTTAAAAAACCTTTGAAGAGTTCCCTGGGTTCTATTCTCAGCACACTAGGGCAGCTGACACCTGCTGCTGGCGTCCAACAGCGCTAAGCATGATCTTGCCCCATGCAGGCAAAACACACCAGCACACATAGCTTTTGTTTAAATTTAAGTATGTTGTTCCCTAACTGGTAGCATTAGCAGAGGGTGATAGCTTCAAGGGTAAACCAAAGTGTGTCTAAGTGTTACTATGCCATCAGGACAGTTCCTGCTGCCTCAGAGGCAGGCTCAAGGAAAGGTACTTGATTTCGCCGCTTTGCTGTGGACCCATCCTTCCCCACAGGTCTAAGTCTGCACATTTCTGCCATGCAGTATCATCCCTTGTGGCTGTGTGTCCAAATCTCTCTGCTGCCTTGATTCCTCCTTAAGACTCAACTAATTTCTCATTAGCCCCAAAGCTCTGACCTCTTGGGAGCTTCACAGTTAAGGGGGTGAGATGGTCTACCCCAAATTTTAGGTACTGGACCTCCTTCAAGAGGCTAACCTGCGTTGGCGGTTTGGTTAGCTCATCAGCTTAATGTTGTTTCCCACATCCCATGTTCTAACTTTGCTATGAGCTAAGTTACCATGTGCAGGGATGAGCAGAGCAGGAGCATTAAAAAGGTTCATTTCTCAACTACCAACCACATTTGCTTATCCCAAATGTTTGGGCCTTTTCCTTGCCAGATTTCATCTTGACCTTGTACTGACGAGGTAGTCAATCCATTATTCACTGGTCAGCAGTTGACAAAAAAATAAACCGTAGGCAAAAATTGTTGCTCAAGATACTCTATTCTGCATGCAGTCTGGCAAATTGGGCACTTTGTTCTCCCTCATATAAATTGGGCTGTCTTCCTTCATCCTTGTGCTTAAACCATTGAAAAAAATAAAAATAAGCAGTACTCTTCTTGTTTCAAAAAATGCTGACTATCCTCTGCCCTGCCCCAAGGAGGCCTAGGCTAAGCTCAATCATCAACACATCATGTTAATTCCAATAAACAGGACTTTGTTGCCAATCCGATATTATGCTCATTCCTTTCCCTGCCCGAGGCACAATAGAAGACTTAATCCAGAGAGCAAATGCCCTGGTAGGACTTTGGCTTTGACAAGTACTTTGTTTGCTGCCAGGGTGTGTCTCTCTAGTAGTGACAGCTTTGGACTGAGTCTGGGAGCTACTTGAAGCAGAGTCCCAAAAGTAGGAAGGTATGTATCCATTTGGCCCTGAAGCTTCAGGCAGCATATTTGAGGGTGAGAAACCCTTGTTGGAGAGCCAAAGTAGTAACCTCCTGTTACTCAGCTAGTGCCTGTTGCTCAGATCCATGCAGCAAAGAGAAAGATTTGCCTGTCCATCAACAGCATATTAAGGAACAGCAAATGCCTTAATAGAGGACTGGGTAGTGTGAGAATCCAACCCTTGCTATCAAATGTTGTGTCTTCTTTATCACTCTAGTCTAAGGGAGTAAGGGAGGCTTACCTCTTAGTGGCTTGTCTGTTGTTGGGTTAGTAAGAGATCTCTCACCTGAGTTCCAAATGAATGTACTCACCTACCAGCAAACTTAACAGACTTGTACTAAGTCTGGCTTCAGTACTTACCCTCTTCCATTTATCTATTTATCTACCTATTTATTTATTTAATTTATTTATTTTCTATCAATCACAGGTTATTTGCTTTGTATCCCAGCCATAGCCCCCTCACTCATTCCCTACCAATTCCACCCTCATTTTCTCCCTACCCCCTTCCAAGTCCACTAACAGGGGAGGACCTCCCTCTTTAGACAGGTTATTTACTCATTGTTTAACTGAGAAATTTGCCAGTTGTTGATGACCTTCTGGAGAAGTCATAGAATAATGACATTCGTGGGACTGAATAACAAAGGGCACAGTCAAGACCCACAGGCTGCTTCCAAGATTCTGATCCCCTAACTTGATGTCGGGGGTGAGTCTTGTCTGGATGTCTTTCTTTAGTGGATATTTTATTGCCCACGACTCTCCAGGGAAGGGGAAAACATCACATCCTAGAGGTTTCCAAATCCTCCTTCCAGCCAGGTTCAGGTTGCTTTTGCTATTGGATTAAGGGGAGGTCCATTCTTTGCTCTTGAGGCTTGTCCTACTCTTCTCCCTCTTCTGCTCAGGTGCACACATCTTTCAGACAGATGCCCACCTGACTGAGGACTGGGGTGGGCATCTTTTCTCCTTTACTGGGTGCCTCGGTTTCTCTGTCCCCAAAGGTCAGCTCTAATGATATGTGTTCACACATCTTTGGATGCTATTCCTCTGTGGTATCAGTGAGACATGGATGGAAACAGGAAAAGAAAATACTGTGCAGCAGTGAAGCAATGGGAGTCACCAGGCCATTGACTCAGAGCCATTCGAAACATCGGGTCTTGGCATCTATGGTCTCCCAGGATTGTTATGCCAGTTGACTCTCATACAGACTGGGCTAATTTCTTGTTCCTCTTCACCACTCCAGAGTTCCAAGCTTTGAGGACTGAGCAACTAAAATAGCTTGACCACCAGATGGCAGTATGACACAATATATTGTCTTTGACTGTGCTTTCCTCTGTTGGTAGAGAGGGCGATTCTGTAAGACCCTTCAGAGAAATCAGCAGAAGTCCCCACCATAAGGTTAAGGGACCAAAGTAATTCTAGGGAAAGAAGGGAATGGAGGAGGCCTGCTCCCTCCATCCTTGACAATAGTCAGTGACTTACTTTTCTGCCTCCAGAGTGCTGAGCATCATGTGAGAGGAGGATAAAGGGAAAGTAGCCTCACCAGCTGCTTGAGTGAATTGAGTGAGTGAGTGAGTGAATGAGTTAGTGAGTGAGTGAGGTGTGTGCGTGTGTGTGTGCGCGCGCGCGTGTGTCTGTGTGTGCATGTCTTTCTCACACAGAGGAGCGCTCCAGTAGTGCAGGACTCCAGTAGGTCCATCCTCCATATGCCAGTTCCTATTTAGTGAAAAGGTTGCTGTCACCAGTCTCGTGTTATGGGCACCTTTCTCCAGGGCATAAAGGGAATTCTCACTCCACATGGTAATTAGTAAAACAGTGCTGGAGCCTGCAGACAGAGTTGAACAGTTCTTGAGTGGGGTGTGAGGAGTGAAAGAACATAAAAAACCAACACACTACCATGGGGTTAGTTCAAGTGGGCTGCCAGTAGAAACTGGCCCACCTGGTGTATTCCACAATTCCTTTTAATTGTCAGAACAAAAACCTTGCTACAAAAAAGGGCTTCATGAAGAAGTCAAACTTGTTCCCCTCGACCACCTGTCTGTATGATCCTCACACAAACAGAAGGAAATGAACTTGACAAGACATTCTGCCTATCCCTGTCTCCAGGTGAAAGCCAGGATGAACAAATGTTTTCCCCTGAGAACTCAGTAACAAAGCAGCCGGGCAAAGAAGCAGCTCTCCAAAAAACAGCAACTTAGAACCTGTGATTTTTGTTTGTTTTGTTTTCTAGAAGATATTGAGTCCTTACATGGACCCACGAGGCAACTAAAATCAGAATGGAGGTCTGATCTCTCTTCCTTCACCTCTACTTTGGCTGAAGGAGCTGAGATGCCTTAACCTTTCCTCCTCCTGAGTGACAGTGTGTAGCAGGAGCAGCAGAACCTCTCAGGAAGCCTATAGTCCCACAACAAGGTGGTCATCCAGGAAGATGAGGACCACACACGAGAAGGGAAATAATCCTTATCCTACTAGTAGTGGAGGATGAGGAGCCGGAACCAGCCATATTCTGTAACCAGGCAACTTCCAGTGATGGGGCTGGGACACCAACCCAGCTGCAAAACCATCGTCCTACAATCTATCCTGCTTGTAAGATGTGCTGAGGCAAAGGAGGTGCAGAGCTTGTGGGAGTGGCCAACAAACGAGATGTTCTAAGATGAGGCCCACATCCTGAAAGGGAGCCCATACCTGACATTGCCTGGGTGACCAAGAACTTGGAGGCGGCATAGCCCAGATCTAGGATAGAAAAACATATGGTGATTTCTAATGATATTCTATTATACTCATAGATTGGTAGCTACACTAATTAAACAGGCTTGCTCCGGCACCTCATGGGAGCAGATGCAAAAAACACAGAGGCAAAATTACCCAGAGGGAGAGACCAAATTAGAGAACTCCATTGGGTCTGTCCCCTTGCAGCTCTTGAAAGCACACATAAGAGGCTGAGGAAGAATTGTAGGAGACAGAGGGGTCCAGGAGACCAGAATCAGCTAAGTAGGGCTCATAGGGGCTCAAATAGTCTCAAGTGGCTGTCAGGAAGCCTGCATAAGTCTGAACTTGGTCCTCTGAATCTATGTTATGGTTATTAGCTTGGTGATGTTGTGGTATTCCTAACAATGGAGTGTGTTTGTGTGTTTGCCTGACTCTTTTGACTGCTTCTGGGGCCCTTTTCTTTCTACTGTCTTCTTTTCCCCAGCCTTGCCATGTGTGTTTCTGCCTAGTCTTATTGTATCCTTTTATGCTACATTTGTTTGATATCCCTCGGAGTCCTGCTTTCTTTTGAAGGGAATCAGAGGAGGAGGATTGTGTCTAGCGGACAGGGAGGTGGGGTGTAATTTGGAGGTGTGGAGAGATGGGAGGCAGGTTGGGGAAGGCTGAGAGTGGTGAAGGGAGGAGAGGCTGTGGTCAGGATGTGTTGTATGAGAGAATTAGTCAGTCAATTGATCAAGCAACCAGTCAGTGTAGATAATCCTCATTGTGGTACAATGAAGAAAAGAGTCCTTCTGAGAGGTAACAAAGCCCTGAGAACAGAGCTCAAATGAATGGGTATGTGCTTTCTAGAAGAGATTCAGGAAATTGGCCTCATTTGCCATTTCTACTTCTGACATGCAAGGACAAAATAGTCATCCCTTCCATCTTATAGAATTGTGATAGTTATATTTCAGTTATGTATAAACTACCCAAGTCTGGTGATACATCACAATGGAGAAGGTTAATTCAGATACCTTCCTTGTTTGATTAGGTTTCCCATCACTTCCTGAGCAATTTTCTGCATTAATTCTTTGTTATTTAACATATTTGGGGCGATTTATGGTTTTCTGTTTAGATTCATAAAACCACACCATGTGGATGTCATAAGCACTTGAAAGAACAGCAAAGGTACAAGCTCTCACAAGAGGTGAGCTCTCTGGATCAGAGAACTCTGTGGCAAACAATGGCATGGGGTCTCTGTCATCCCCATGAGCTTGTTTTCTGCATACATACCAAACATTGAAGTAGAAAGGCAGGCATTCTCTAAATAATTATAACAACGGTTCTTGGGCTATACTTAGGAATGTCACATGTGTAAATTTTTGCATTTCATGCTGGAGGGTTTTGAAATAAAGTTCCAAGCCTACAGCAAAAACGTAATCAACACAAATGCTAATATACAGAAGCCATCTTCGTGCCGGCCTACACCAATATGTCAATCAGGCACTTTAAAAACGTGGTCAACTATTGGTAAAGAGAGGATGGCTGAATCTCAAAAGTGGTATGCTGCATTTGAACACAAAAGAGTGTATCATGTGTATTTCCATAGACTGATTTTCTAGAAAGAGGAGGGAGAGGGACAGTGAGAGAAACTACATCAGTGGTTTCCTGGAGATGGGGATGGGGATAGGAAAGGAAGGAAACAACACAAAGACAAAGAAGAAAATGTGTGGACCTGGTGGGTATGATCTCCATTTTGTTCGTGGTATGGGCCAATGAGTGCCCGAGTTCTGGTTTGTTTCTTTGTTCCTACCTTAAAAAATATCCACATGTGTGCCTTGAGTCAAGGAACCCACAAAACAGGACTTTCAACCTGCAAAGTGAGCATCTGATAATTCGTTACTAGACTAGCTTTACATTGCTTTGCTTTTTAATTCGTTACAATGGCTTACAAAATTATCATAATAGTAATATCAGTGAAAAGAAAACATACAACAGGTATGTCATTACATGAAGGCATAGGACAGTTTGACTCTCTAAACACCATAACATAAAGATGCTGAAGACAGCTAGGATGAAAGCAAAAGAGAAATGTTCAAAATTACCTCTGGGGTCAGGACTGTGGAAGAAAAGTTGTGTGGTTAAAATGTAACAGAAGGTGTGACATCTTAGAGGTGGCTGTATCTGTATTAATTATCCCCAATTTCTGGAGGAAGAAACCACTGAGTCTCCCTGATCTGACCTGCCCACACCATGTCTACCATCCAGGCTCATTTCGTGCCACTTATCCTGAGCTCTGGCCCAGCAGGGTGAGTATGCCTGAGCGTAGACATGCTTCGCCCTCCCCAGATCACAGACATACCCGGAGCCCCACAGATAACAGCCTAGCTTAACCTGGTGAGCACTATTTGCACCATGGCACACCTCCAGCTTGCTCCTGGTCTACCATTTTGTAGCACACCAAACTAGCAAGAGACTAGTGCCCCTGACTCCAGGCCACCTGCACCCGCCTAGGCCCCTGCCCTAGCCCAGGTTACATACCCTGTGCAGCAGCCTCATCAGAGGCATCCTGCATGCACCTTTCCCAGCACACACGCTTGGACTCACCTGGCACATCCTGTCCATCAGTGATCAGTCTGTTTAGTCTGCCTGACCTTAAACCCTCCTATATCATGTACAATGGCCAGGCTTAGCCTGCTTGACAAGTTCTTTTGCTGTTGCTGTTTTGAAACAAGGTTTCTATGTGTAGCCTTGACTGTCCTGGACTTCCTTTGAGGCCAGGCCTGCCTCTGCCTCCCAAAGTACTGGGATGATAGGCCTGCGCCACAGCTCCAGGCTGCTTGACAAATTCCTTGTGCTGGTCTGATGGTCTACTCTGCTAAGTGTCCACAAATCAATGTGAATTACCTAGATGAACCCCAGGACACAGAAATGAAAAGAACACTCATGAACTTCAACAAAGAATTCAAGGAGTTTTTATTCTATAAGTTTTAAAGATTAAACACCTCAATGTACTTAAAGAGAATAGCAAAATGCCTGAGCAGTGCCCATGAAAGCAGTAACTTATAGCTGAATGAAATGTTGAAGACAATTCAGAAATGAAGACTGAATCCAGTGAACAGATAGAAATACTGAACTTAGTGTAACCTGGGATGAATACAGATTTTAAAATCCCAGTAACACAAGTCAACTCTGGAAAAAGCCACCCAAGCAGAATGGATCAGGAAGAGGGTACACAGCCAGGACATGAAGACAAGGTAAAGGATTTAGACCACACAACCGAAAGAGAAGGAGGAAAAGAATGTTAAAGGAAAAAAATGCACACATGAAGGTCACATGCAGGAAATGTGGGAAACCATGAAAAGGACAAGTCTTTAGATTACAGGCATAGAAGGAGGAGGAGAAAGCCAAATCACTGGCTAAGACCAGCTCTTCAGCAAGATCAAGAAAGAAAACTTCTGCAAACGAAGGAAAGACATATCCATATGGGGTGGAGGATGCTCCAAGAGCTAAAATAAGTCTATCACAAAGCTCCGCTATACCACTCATTGGCAAATACCCAAAGATTTGATATCCTGCTCCACAGACACTTGCTCAGCTGTGTTCATATCCCATGCTAGTCACAATAGCTAGGAAACAGAAACCACCAATAAATGCCCTTCAAATGATGAATGGATAGTGAAAATGTGGCACATATACACAATAGATTTCTATTCGATTGTAAAGAAAAAATGAAAATTTCAGATAAATGGGTTGAAGTAACATACCATATTGAGTAAGATAATTGAGACTCAGAAAGACAAAGGCCACAGGTTCCCCCACATTGTGGAGTCTCACTGCACATCTTCAGATGTGAGCATATACCTGGATTAATGGCAGAAGCCAGGAAACTTAAATGTGACCATGATGGGGAAGGGGCAGAAGGAGATTTAAAAAAGAAACACAGGTGTCAGGAAAAGTGAAATGGTAAAAATGGGGTGTGCATATTCAGGGGAAGGAGGGAGACATTGAGGGAGAGAGAAGAAAGACAGATAAATACCTCCAGGGATGACTGAAAAACACTTAGGAAAAGATTATTTTTATCTTTCCTTAAAGTACATACATAATATGTGAAAGTACATCTATATATCTATATATCTATCTATCTATCTATCTATCTATCTATCTATCTATATATATATATATATATATATATATGTATATATATTTAATAAAATTATGCCACTTGAGGCATGATGCCCTTTCAAAGAGCCAATGATGGACTATGTAGCAAAAGCCCCTATATTACAAATAGAAAAAATGTGTTTATTATTAATGACATCTAAATGAGGGGCAAACAATGTGATCAATCAAAGAAAGATTTGACAGAATGAGTCAGAGATAAGATAGGCCCAACACTCAAAAGAACAAATAGGAAAGCGAGGATATATAAAAATAATGAGGCCAGCCTGGGCTATAATGCAAGTCCAGGATTGCCAAGGCTATAAAGAGAAATTCTGTCTTGAAAAACCAAAAGAATACAAAGCAAATGAGTAGTGCAGAGAGAGAATGAGAGAGAGAGAGAGAGAGAGAGAGAGAGAGAGAGAGAGAGAAGAAAGTTGAGTTTGGTACACTTAATATGAAAGCAGTTGAGTTTGTGCAGTTCTGTTCAAATCTGTTCAGTTCATGCATCACTGCTGTTCAGGTCGTGGAGTTCACTGGCAGGATTTTTTAAGCAGAGCAATTCAGTGAGAGGCCAAAAGAAGGCAGTTTGAAGCAGTCAGCTTGGAGAGGAGTTTGGAATCAGGACAACTAAGTTGAGTCTACCAGGCAGAATTCAAAAGTAATTAGAAAGGTTCAGCTTATTCAGCACTAAGGTTTGGAGGCTGAAACATGCTGGGCCTAGATTAGTAGATGGAAGCTGGAAGCTGAAGCCTTCAAGATCCAGGCTTGCAGAAAATTAGATTGTATTGAGGCTAGGAGCTTCCAGGCCTGGGCCTAAGGAAATTGTGTCTTCCCACAGCTTGGGTATGGCTTTCCTTTCATCTTCTCACCAGAGGAAATAAAAACAACATTTACAGCACATGATATGCATTGTCATTCCAAAAGGTAGGGTAAGCAGCAGAATGAAGAAATATTAAACCAAAGCAAGACCAAAAATCAGCTGGGCAAACTCCAAAATCTGCTTCACCATGTCTGATGCCAAATCGCTCTGCAGATCTGCAAATCCTTTCAGCATTGTTGAATTCAACACACTTCTTTTTGTTGGGCTGGTTCCACTCCCTGTTAGTAGTTCTCTACAGCAAGGACCTTGGAGCTTTGGCATTCCTCCAAGGCAATCCAGGCTCAACATTCCCAGCTTTACAAAATGGCCTCTCTGGCCATTCACACAGGAACACTGCTGCCACACACCTGGCTTCAGGGACTATCCTTAATCATGGAGGGAGAAGAAGACAAACCCCTCTGTTTAGCCTTGACTCTAAAGTGACAACCACATGGCTGAAGCCACCAAGTTCTGCTCCTCTCAGGACTAGAACATGGCCCACTCTGGCCCACTCTTCAATTACGTCTCCTCCAGCTTTCTGTTTTTGATGGTTACCTTCACTACTTAAGCTTGGAAGTCCCTGCACTCACTCTGTAGGCGAGGTTGCGCCAAACTCAGATCAGCCAGCCTCTGCCTTCCAAGTGCTGGCATTAAAACTGTGAAACATCACACCTGGCCCTAAGCTTTTCTTTAATTCCTTTTTGCTTTTAAAAATATCCCCTTTCATGATTTTAAATTTTTTTTCTGAGGTTGGAAGTTTAGCTGCGGGGTCTGGCCCTAAGGTCACTACTCTCTTTATTTCATTAAAATCTAGCTTTTCTTTAATCTTCACATGTCCTTGAACACAGGATTTACCTCCATTCCACTTCCTCATATGTTTTGCCTCCTCAGATTTTACATTTTGTGTCTTTCCTTGCACAGCTTGCTTCTTTTCATTGTAGATCTTCATAGGCATGAACACTGAAAACCACATGAACGTGTCAATACTAGGCTCTTCTGAAATGTCTTATTCCAGAACTCTGCAATTTAGCCTCAGGAAAATTTTAGAAAAGGGCAAAAATCAACCACATTCTTCATCCAAATATCACAAAAAAAGATCTCTCTTGGTAACATATCAAAATTCTTCTCTGAAACATCTTGTTCCAGGCCTACACAGTTCAAATCACCCTCAGTGCCATTGTTTTTCATTCTCCTACTCTTATGGCCCATTAAGTTCTGCTTAAAGCGATAGCCTGCTTTTCCAATCCAAAGTCTCAAATGCCACTATGCTAAAAAAAAAAAAAAAGTTAGGTCTATCATAGCAATACCCTTGTCTCTGGTAACAACTTCTGTCTTAGGATTTCTCTTGCTGTGAAGAGACACCGTGGCCATGGCAAATTCTATAAAGACAAATATTTAATTGGGGTTGGCTTACAGTTTCAGAGTCTTAGTCTGTTATCTTCATGGCAAGAAGCATAGGTACATACAGGCAGACATGGTCCTGGAGAAGGAGCTGTGAGTTGTACTGCATCTTGATCCACAGGCTGCAGAAGGAGACTGCCACACCACGATTAGCTAGAGCATATGAGAGTTCACAGCCTACCTCCAAAGTGATATACTTTTTCCAAGAATGCCACCCCTCCTATTAGTGACACCCCCTATGGACCAAGTATTCAAACCTATGAGTGTATGAGGCCATTCCTATTCAAACCACCATGACTCTTATAAGTCAAACTCAAGTTTGCATTGCTGAAGACAACACACACTTAAAACACAGAACTTGGAGGACTGGAGCTGGAACTGACCTGACTCCTCCCCTTTGGAGACTATGAAAGCCCATGAATGTGCTCTGCAAAAGGCTGGGAGGGATTAATTAAATCTCCTAGCCTGTAGAAAAGCATATGTGTCACACTTATGACCAGTATGGATATATATACCCAAGGGTGAAAGATTAGTTGTTTTATCTTAGGGGTAATCAAGAGCCTCCTAATTGGACTTCAGATCCACTCAATAGGAGGGAATTCATGTCTTGTACTGCACACCTAGCCAACTACCTAGTCAACTACACTTGACCTAAACCCATTCTACCACATTCCTAAACCAGTATAATTCCCAAGCGAATTCTGAATGCCTGTCTTCATGTCCACAGGAAAATGTAGCTCTCACTTCTCATCAATGAAACTTTGCCTTGCAACAGTCAGATCATGGCAGGAATGCACACATGTTCAAAATGCAGAGAACAACTGACACAGTGGTGTCCATCTCACATCTATAAATCAACCTCATACCCAAGGCTCTTGAAACATTTGGGGGCAGGCTTTAGGGGATCATGGGGGAGGGCAGTGGGTTTAGGGTGTCTGAAAATAGCTTCAGGAATTGACTGGATTCACTAATCTCTTCCCTGCCAGTGTAAGCACTAAAAGCTGAGAGTAGCTCTTAGACAAGACAAACAGCAAAGAAGACTCAGACCAGACCAGATGACTGGACGAAGCAGAAAGCAGCTGAATTGGCTGGAAGAAATTGAGACCAACTGAGTCACTTTGACATTCTCTAAAGTGCAGGCTGTATGTTGAGATCCAGGTTCCCATCTACGTGAGCTGTCACACAAGCTATGATGGGCCTTGGTGATGCAGCTGTCTTTTAGTCATTTCTGCTTCTGTTGTTAGTAACCCCTCACCCATATTCTTGTAAGGAGCCACCATAAAACTCATTGGTTCACTACATTGGACTTTAATGAGAGCCAATTATTTGGCCTTCCATGGGCTTTCCATTGGGGATAAATGGACGTGTGTGTAGGACTTTCTCAGGGAAGGATTTTTTAACTTAATCGGGGGGGGGGGGGGGAGGATATATTTGGGAGAATAATTAGTCTTAGATCCAGAGGACCAGGATGACTCGTAGGAGATTGTGACTTCTCTATATGACAAGAGTTGCAGCCATGTAATGTTAACAATATGGATGCCTAAACATGACCTGCAGATTAATAACACCAGTTAACACCCACCACGGCTGAGGGAAATCACATAAGGCTCACCCCTAGAAGAATTCTAGGGACAACTCATAGTCATTGAAAGGAGAATCAGTATTCCCAGCAACAATTCCGTGAGAGTTGATGCCATAACAATATTCATCCCTAAACAAAGAGAAATATCTATGACCAACACTAAAGACTCTCTCTGTGCCTCTGTGTCTCTGTCTATTTCTTTGTCTTTCTTTCCATCTCTGTCTCTCTCTGTGTGTGTTCCTCTCTCTCCACTTGTAATCAAAGAAGAGGTCTAACCTTGTGAGGTAGGGAAAATGGAAGTGCAGGGAGTTGCTGCATGGGGAGAATGTAGTGGAAAGAATGCAAATACAGTGCAAATTAAGTTCTCAAAAATATTAACACAATAAATGATTTGTAAAAGAAAGAAATTTCAGGCAAATTTACTGAATCACAGAAAACTAGAAGAGGCTGGAGCTAAGCCCAAGCTGTTTGTCAGGTTATGCTTTGCATGAGTATTTATTTATTTCAAAATATACCTAAGAAACCACAGAAAGTGCATTCACCTTCAAAAGTTAGTACAGATATGAATCACAAACACTAGATAAAGTAGAGTGTGTGGTCCTCTGTCCAAATTCGGTGGCTATAACTCCATGAGTTTAATTCTGGACTTTCTATCCTGTTCCATTGATCTAAATGCCTTGTTTCTGTGCCACTATCATCTCTGTTTTGCTGTTAGGATCTGTGGTGTAACTTTGATTTCACATATTTTGATACCTCTAGGATTGTTGAATTCAAGAATGCATTGTCTACTTCTGGTCTTAGTGCTTACACATGAATTCTAGAGGCTTTTTTTCTACTTCTGTGATTATGAATGGCACTGAGATTTTGAAGAGTATTATAGTTCATGTACATTGATTTTTGTACTGTAGCCATTTTCACCATATAAATTCTGCCAATTTATAAACATGGAATGTCTTCACACCTTCTCATGAAATGTCCAGTTACATTCCTAAGTGCCCCCCGTGTGTGTTTGTGTGTGTGTGTGTGTGTGTGTGTGTGTTAGCAAGGACTGAATCCAATACTTTATATAAGACAGGTGAGATTTTGATCACTCATCTACATACCTAGTTTTCCTTTTATTTTCATTTGAGACATTAAGTCTAACTACATTCAAAACCTGGCCTTGAACTTGGGATCATTTAATCTGAGCCTCTACAGTGACAAAAATGCAGGTCTGTACCATCAAACAAGTTTCTACTATTTTTTAAAGTTTTCGTCGTGGAATTCATTTTCCTCAGTTATGTTTATTCCTAGATGTCATTTTGTGGAAAAAAAGACCCTACAGTCTTGGCAAGAGTCTGTGTAGTTTGGCATATCCCGTGAAACCCCTTTGACCAACATCCCACGTAGATGTAACCCACTCCTGGCACTGGAAGCCTTGTTTGGTGACAAGAGGTGACCAGTTGGGGCTCTGTCTCCTCCATTATTTGGTGATTTCATTTAGATCAACAGTGCATTTGCATATATTTTCAGAAGTTTCTATTATATTAACTTTCCATACTACTATTCAAATGCACCTTAATTTTGGATGTATCTCCATGTGAAATCCCACAGAAGAGGAGGCATAAAGACTGTAAGAGCCAGAGGGGATGGAAGACACCAAGAGAACAAGACCCTCCAAGTCAACACGATGAAAGCTCATATGAACTCACAGAAACTAAGGCAGCATACACAGGGCCTACATGGGTCTGCACTCGGTCCTCTGACTATATATGATGGCTTCCAGTTTTGTGTTTACAGGGACTCCTGAGTATGCGAAAAAGTGGATCTCTGACTCTTGTACCTTCTCTTGAGCTCTTTTCCTTCTCTTGGTGTGTCTTGTACAACTTCAATGTTGTAGTTTTTGTTTTATCTTATTATATTCTATTTTGTTATATTTAAAAAATAATGAATGAATGAATATGTAATATTAGCCATAGTGTAAATGTTAACAACCAAAGGGTCACTTATACTTGCTAGGGGAGAGAAAATCTGTTTTCCCCAATGGAATAACTCTAGGTATAGCAATCATTCCAGGACAGACCTGTGCTCAGGAATAGTTGACCAATATTTGATGGACTCTATAGCTATTTGTGTACTTTTATTTGGTCTCTTGCTTTTGTTTTTATTTTCTTTTTCGGTGGTGTTTCATATTGTTTGCTTGTTTTTGAGGATTTTGTTGTTTGTTTGTTTTTTTTTTTTTTTTTTTTGGAAAAAGAACTTAAGGTTGGGTGAGTGGGTAGGGAGAGAGTTTCTGGGAGGGATTGGAAGAGGGAAAGAATATGATCAAAATATATTGAAATTTAAAAACTTTTAACCAAAATATAATAATGAAAATTCAAACAAAATGATTATTCCTAGGTATTTTATTTAATTTAAAGTTATCTTATTTATTTATTTTGAGACTACTGCAATAGAACTTTTTACTGTTACCTTCCTGAGCTTGTTAGTTATTGGTATAGAGAAAGCAGAGTTATTTTGTATTTGTATGTTGTCTTTCTATCAGACTCTTTACCAGGTCTAACCCTTTTCAGGTGGAATCCTGAGGGTCTTTTAAATATAGGATCATATCATCTTCAAGTAAGGATAATTTGACTTCTTTCTTTCCTAATTCTATTTCTTTTGTTTTTTTCCCGAGAAAATTTTTTTTCTAGTAAAAAAAAAAAAAAAATCAAATGAACACTGTAATGTCTGTCCTTGAGTCTGTTTACATTGGTGTCATTTTGGGGAGAGTGAAAAATATCACTGCCTCTAAGATGAGACAGTACCAATGGTCCAGAAATGACTCATTCAAACTCATCTCTAGAGTAAAATTTGCTTATCGTTTATCAGGGTTTATTTGCAGAGTGTTGGGTAACTAATAGATAGTTGTGTTTTCTCAAAGTCTCCCATCAGCCTCTAAACTACCACCCACAGCTTACTGAGATCCTAATTCATGTGACTAAAAGTCTATAACAGAACATATATCAACCTGCCTTCAGAGCGTTATATACCAACTTAAGCAATAGAGATGACTAGAGACTCATTTGACATAAGACAAAAAAAAAAAAAAAAGCAAGACTCTGGTGATACATTTTTATGCATGTTAAGGGTTCCTCTTTGTGCTGCCTAAGACAGTCTTGGGAAAGGATGCTTGTTTTGCTACTGTCTGGCACATAGAACAGAATAATGATGGCTTGATTCAAAATAGAATTACTCTAGCTAAAATCTGGAGGGGTAGCTTCAATACACAAACAAGTATTGTTTCATGTTTTTTGATACGCACACACACTGAAGCATCCTTACATCCCTGGAAAGAAATTAGTTTGGCCACGTTGTAGGCTCTGATTTAATACATCACTGAGTTTGATCTGCAAGTTTATTATTATCTATCATCATCATCATCATTTTTAAGAGTATTTGTGCATATTCATGGGGTAAATTGGTCTGTAAATTACTTTCCTTTTTCTCATGTAGTTTGAGTATCCTGCTAATACTACTTTCAAAAACTGTGGTTGATATTGTTCCTTCCTTACCACTTTCAAAAACTGTGATTGATATTGTTCCTTCCTTACCCATTTCATGGACTCATTTGAGCAGTAGTGCCCTTAATCCTTTTATGGCCTAGTAGAATTATAGGCCATAGGTAGTAAACTTCTCTGCTCCTGAGCCTTTCTAAGTTGAAACTTGGTATTTTTTTTTGACTCCATGCTTGCCACTTATCTGTGCCCATCACCTATATCCACTTGGTTTCACTTTGGTCAATCAGCTAGAAGTAGACATATATCCAGTTCTTCTAGATTGCTTGAGAGGCTGTGAGGGGCCAACGTGAGAGCTGGAGAAGGGAATTTGGGATTAGAATCATGAAAATATAGTACTCATGAACGAAAATCTCAAAGAAAACAGTAAATGTCCTACAATAAAAATCTCCTGTCTGGTGCTCAGTAAGAGTCACTATCGTAGCCTACATCCGGCTAGGTTCCATCATCAGTGTGATGGCAGTTCACATTTTCCACCCACATAGTTCAATGTTCAAAAGTCTGAAGGTCTGTGTGCCTCCATTTGGTTTTGCAGCTGCATAGTCTCCTCCTATGCGTGTTCAGCTACCTTTAAAAATGCATTGCACTTATTTATTTGTTCATTTGTTTAAATATTTGTGCACATTTATGTCTATGGGTTTGCGTGTATGCCCATGTTTATGTGTATGGGCACATCATGGTGTACATGTGACAGTCAGAGTAAAAGACCTGGTATTTGGTTCTCTTCTTATGCCATGTGGGTTCCTAGGATCAAGCTGAGGATGGGAGGGGTAGCAAAAGACTTTGTGGTCAACACCCTTACCTGCTGGGCCACCTAAGTGACCCCAGACTGCTGTTTGCCTACATATGTTTGTGTTTACATCACCAACTTCCTGTCCAGGTTACTGTCAGTTTAGTCATTCACTTCTTATTCTCTGCATGGAGGCCTATTTGGAAATCTGGAGAGTAAAGCAGTTCTGAAATTTATGTTGTTCCCCAGCAGAAAGACAAGACTGTAGGGTTTCTCTCTGGGTCAGTTCCCTCCTGAGAACAAAAGTTCCTGGAAAGAACGGAAACTTACTCCAAAACTTCTGAAAGCCTATTGACTGATAAGAATTTCCATAATTCTAATCAGAGGTTGGGATGTTTCAGGTCCACAGATGTAAAAGTAATTTTTAGTCAACAGATGTACGATTGTTGTCTCAGTAGCTAACTGCTGAACAAACTTATCCTTTCTAGTTCTTTCTGAGCTCTGGCTGGCTGGCTCTACTTAGCTGTTATGTATCAAATGCCACTCCAAACTGACTGATTCAAACTGGCTTCTCTCAGCCTCTGCCTGAATTACTCTTTTTGGCTTCATACCAACTTCGGCCATGTGTTCTAATCTTCTGGCTCCTTCTTATTCTCTTGCTTGTTCTGTATTCCCCTGTGTCTAGTCTGTCTCTGTAAAGCTATATGCTAGATCAAACTCTCCACTCTCTCTCTTTGTCGGTCTGTCAGTCTGTCTGTCTCTATCTCTCTCTCTGTCTCTGTCTCTCTTTCTCAAGTAGCCTCTTTTCTGTGCAGTTCTTGTGTGAGTTGAGCATATCTCATCTCTGACTCTTTCTGTCAGATCTTTCTCTGATTCCTCACTTTGTCTGTGCCTTAGTTAGACATCACTTTCAAACATGGCTGCTTCCTTTTACAAACTAACATTACCTACAGAGTTTGGATTGTGTACTAAGGGTGTGTCTATATTCCAGCCAGATCACATAGACCTGTAGAAAGTCTTTTGATGTGATCCCTTTCCAGAGCAGCCACATTGCTGGGTTAAAATTGCCTCCTGTATGAACTCACATCCTTGTGACTAACAGGTGACTAAAAAGTGCAGTAACTTAGCAAACCACTGGCTTGCCGGAAGCTGAGGGCCAAGTGTCACCAGATAGTATCTCAGGCCTATAGCGGAGATTTCCCCACTTTGTTCTAATCTAACTGATGTCTCCAACAACGTATTTGAAAAATGCCTTGACCCATTCCTGTTCTTTCCTCCCGTATTAGAAAAACTTTATGGGCCTTTGGACATGTTGGAATGTGGAATTTGAGGTAACCTTGAATTTGAGTTAAATTTGAATTTGTGTTCAAGGGCCATGGTCACTCATATTTAGGTTCAGAAATAAACAAACAAACAAAGAAACAAACAAACCAACAACCTGGCTCTTTTCCCCTTTGAGGTGAGAGTTGTTTTTCTTCATGGACCAGCTTCTCCACCACCCTCAGTGGTAGAGAGTTAGGGTACCCACTTTTCTCTGTCTTCTTATTGCGATTTCCTTTAAACACAGATAATACATCAGAATCCTGATAGCTTCAGTAGTAAATATTTGTTTACCTTCATGTGTACTTTTTTTTTTACATTTTGAGTCATATTTTCAAAATATTTGTTCACTTTCTATGAATATGCTTTTTCTTCACTGTTAACAGTGAGTATCTCACAAGTACATTAGGTCCTGCTTCCCACTCGATGAATAGGTGCCTGCTTGACTCAGATGTGAACTGTAAGTACATGTAAACCACCATCTTTAAGTGACACTCTGGAGTAGGCTCCTGTTGCTGAGAGAGTGAAAGGGTAGTGAGCAGCTAATGCAAATAACACTGGATGTTTTCAGTTCTCAAAGAAGTTAACTGCTCAGATTGTTCCATTGCCAAAAGCTGCCACTAATTCTGTTCACACAGTTTTTTTTTTCCCCTCCTTTCCAAACACACCCTGCTTCTTCAAGGTCTCCTATCTTGTTAGATCTTGGGAAAGGGCTTCTGTTTTGCCACAGTCAGGACAGACCAAGGCTAATGTCTCCAGTGGAGAGGTGGAGGTCAAAATCAGAGTTCTCATGCTGGTCTGTCCTGCCCTAGAGAATTTGGAGAAGCTGCAGAAAAGATGTTCATTTAAGTAGACCGGCTTTGGAATGGAGACCTTGTGCCTGCATGCCTGTGATATGTGATTTTAACAGCAATAGCTCCAGGTAGAGTCAAGGCAGCTGTAACTCAATGTGTTTCTACTGACAAAGGTGACTGTCTGGTACGCCAGACATTTGCCTCTGATCTGACCAAGAGCACACAGATCACCTCACACGGAAGAAGGAACTGAAATGACCAAAGGAGGATTCCTGACCATGAAGGTGGAGGGGTGAGGCTGTTATTTAAGACAACAGTCAACTGATTAGAGGGTGAATACAGAGGTGGACATGCTGTGATTAAGAGCTGTGAGTCTCCTCAAGTCTTATTAGTGTAGACCTAGGTTCCCAAAAATGTGTGCTAAAATATTTGGTAATCTAAAATACATTCTCCAGACAGGAATATGTGTGAAGTTGTTCACAGGCTCGAGGGCTGGAGCTGATTTTCTGCAAACTTCCCACAATGAGCAAATAACTGCTAAGTTTACCATGCTGATCCCACTGGTGACAGTGAGGAATTCCCCTAGGGAAGTCTGAGACCCTCAGTCCCTGCTGTATTTTCTGCTTCCTGAGAGATGCTGCTCAGAGGACCTTGTCTAAAGACAGAGTAGAGCAAAAGAGGTCCTCTTTGAAATTATTGATAGTTCAACAGATAATGGGGAGTTGGTAAATGGAAGGAACCCGATACTGTATCCTCTGTGGTGTTTTCATTATGAAGGAATGAGGAGCACTGGGAAACACTATGAAGGCAAAACCTAACCAAAACAACACCAAAAATAACAAAAACAACAACAAAAAAAAAACCACATTTAAGTAAAACTGCTGTGAATGGAACAGAGAGAGGTCATTTGCTGAAATATCTATTTTTTTTCCCTTATAAGTAGATAAAGTGTATTTTGGTTGATTTCTGTAGTCTAGAAGTTGGCAGATCCTCAATAAACACAACTGGTTCCTGCAAAGAAACATGGAAGTATCTCTTCTGCTTACCAGCATTCTCTAGGGAGAATGTAGCTAGGGAGGACCGGACACTTGAATCAGCAGGAACTACTAGACCTTGGCAGTACCTAAGAGTCCTTGGCTAAAGTCAGGTAGATTCTTAGAGTGTGGGACAAAGAACAGCAATGGCACCTTTTTCTGCCTTTGTGTACGATGAGTTCAGGAAGATCCAGGTGTGGGACACCCAGTTTGTGAGTGCAAAGATGCAAAGCAAAGTGGATCCATCTAGGTCCATGACACAGGGCCATCTTTATATTCTTCTTTTCCCTCCCACAGGGCCATCTTTAGATTCTTCTTTTCCCTCCTTCAGAAAAGGCGGTTTGGAAGCATGTCATTCCAGAAAACCTGGTTCTATATCTCTTTGGTTCTAACAAGGGAGACCTGCACATTGACAATTTAGTAGAAGCAGAGACCCAGGGAACGGGTCTAAAGGGATGCTCGTGATTCCAGTTTCACATTTCCGACTCACCACTGCCAGAGTGGCATTGTACCAGGCCAGAGCAGGAAGCAGCATTTGAAAGATAAACTCCTCTCGATGGTACAGTCTGGGATTAAGTTCCCATCATCTCAAGGAAACAAAATGCAAACATTTGAACCTGAGACAATTGTCACAGGAATGACATCAGCCCCTTGGCTTCATCAGCCAACCTCTTTAACTGGAAAATAAAAACAGCATCAAGAGTATCCAAGGTTTGCGAGGGGGGTAGTCAGAAAATAAAGAAAGAAGGAGAAAAACAAACATGAACACAAACAAAACAGTCCAAGAAGGGATAGAATGCTCTTTTTCCTTTAGAGAAAAATACTCTTGGAGATGCCAGGAAGAAGGAGCAGGCATGAAGAGAGAGCATAGCCTGCCTCCAGACTCCACCCCAAGTAGAATGCAGTCACTTGGCCTCCAGCTGGTCTAGCACATGGAAATCTATCTTTTGAGTCCTGTTTTCTTTGTCCCTAGTACACCCCCCCCCATTTTCCATGGGTTACTGTAAATTCACAGGAGATTTCCAAGTTTAGCTATTCCAAACTGTCAGCTGCATTTGATAGATGGCTACAAAGTCTCTAAAAACCTGGAACTATATCATGTGGAACAATGTCTCAGAATTAAAAGAAAACAAAGCTATAAAATTAAAAGCCAACAACAACACAGTAAGCTGCCATGGAAATCTTGTGCACCTTTCTTAGTATGAAATAAAGGGAAGGGTGACAGGTAGCGCTCATTTTTAAAACTCTACTTTGTTTGGAGTGTTTAGGCCTGAAGCTCCCTTCCAACCTCCCAACCCTATGTAGGAGAGAGAAGGTTAGTGGGGAGAGAGGGTTTCTTTTCTTCTCCCTGCTGTTTAAGGTCCAAGGATTCTTTTAGGGCTATACCAATCTCTGTTAACAACTTCTTCAAGCAGCCAGCATTCTTCTTCGAGCTGCTTTGCCCCAGAGCATTTCTCTCTGTCTGTCTGCTCCAAGTTGCCACAGAGTCCACCCCTCTGGTCTCTCCTAACTGCTCCTTGCCACATGCCAACACTGCATGCCGACACTTCTCTTATTTGGCTCTCAAATTATATCTTCAGAGTCCTAGACCACACCCTCCTCTGTGTTGGAGGTCAAAGGACATTACCAGCTGATAAAAGGCATGCCCCTCAGGAGACAATTAACAACTGTGGACAAACTATAGCCCAACTCAAATCCCACACTTGGGATTAAATCAAAAACATATTTACATAACATAACTGAGTTTACAAAGAAACCAAAACTTCCATTACAGTCACTGGCACTGGTAACTTTGATAGCTGCTTGCATTTTGGTTCATGCCATGTGGTTGCATTAACCCAGATGGCAGTGAAGTCACAGGACCTTTGCTATCTTCATGATGTCACTAACCAATATGGTGCCCTGGCACGTGGCCGTCCCCATCTTCAGGATATTGCCACCCAAGGTCCAGCCAAGCCAGACAGCTGCCTCCATCTCAATGAGCTCACCTACCATGTCGGTGACAGGCCTTATGGTATTTTTGACTATGGTGAGCTCAGCTCAGCAATAAAACGAGCCTGCTTGTTCATCAGGACACAAGTCCCTGTGGGATTGATACTTCTGAAAGAATAAATGTGGACAGCCACACCTTCTCCTTCAAATTGACACTTGAATTAGGTTAGCATGGATAGAGGAGGAGATGGTACCTGAGTAGCCTTGTCATTAAGACCAAAATAAGAAATCCAAGAAGCAGGGAGGAATTTTATGTTTCCAATTCAAGAAAGATGAGTCCATACGTCTTTCCACACAGACTTTAACTGTGGGTGCCAAAGGATGTCATGTCAGCTTTTCTTTTGACCTCACTTCATCTCCTAGGCAGAGCTTGTGACTGTGAAGGAACATGAAGGAACAGACAGGAAGGGAAAGGTGTGTTTACTGCCCACAGCTGGGGCTGTTGCTCTGGAGCAAATGGAGAACCTGAAGGAAAACAGTATCCTGGCATCATGTTGTCTTAGTTGACCACAGTGTACAGCATGACCAGACAGATCTGTGCCCCTCCTAGTTGGCTGGAACATAAGACCTGTAAAAACCAACTTCTTTAAAGAGTTAAGCCAAGTACACCTAAGGAAGCTAATCAAGAAGGAGGACTCTGGGTAAGATGCTTAATCTTCGTTCAGAAAGGCAAACTGGACTGACATCAGAAGAGGGAGAAATGAGTAACAGGACAGGAGCCTACCACAGAGGGCCTCTGAAAGATTCTGCCCAGCAGGGTATCAAAACGTAGGCTGAGAATCATAGCCAAACTTCGGGAAAGAGTACAGGGAATCTTATGAAAGAATGGGGAGATAGAAAGACCTAGAGTGAACAGGAGCTCCAGAAGGAGAGCAACAGATCCAAAAAATCTGGGAAGAGGAGTCTATTTGTGAGACTGATACTCCAAACAAGGACCATGTATGGAGATAACCTAGAACCCGTGCACAGATGTAGCCCATGACAGCTCATTGTCCAAGAGGGTTCCCCAGTAATAGGAAGAGGGACTGTCTCTGACATGAACTCATGGCTGGTTCTTTGATTACCTACCCCTGATGGGGGAGCAGCCTTACCAGGCCACAGAGGAAGACAATTGTTGGGAGCTGTGACTCCAGCGGCCTGCTTTGATATTTAAATCTCAGCAGAGAGATGGCTTTTAGGAGGCCTTTACTAATGGCAGAGAAGAACTTGCAAGTCCATCTCCTTTTGTTTGTGATAGCAGGTGGGATAGCTTGTGAGGGTTACACCTCTTCCTCAGGCTCCTTGTGGAAATTAACCCATTGTTCTGAGATGTTTTACTGGCTAAAAGAAACTCCTCACAAATAAAGAGGTCAGAGGGCTGGAGGCAGAGGAGGAGGCAGAGACTTGAGACTGGCTGCTCAGCTGCTTGCTGCAGCAGCCTGCCTTTTGCTGTGGCTGTCGAGTCTGGACCTTTAAAAAGTTTCCTGTGTGCTGTGTGTTTATTTTATTAATTTTAATCCTCACTCCCTACTCAAGAACCATTCGAATCTGCTGGCTGGCCCGGGCAGACAATGCAGTCAGTCAGTCCTGATGAGACCTGATAGCCTAGAGTCAGATGGAAGGGGAGAAGGTCCTCCCTTATCAGTGGACTAGGGGAGAGGCATAGGAGAAGAAGAGGGATGGAGGGTGGAATTGGGAGGGGGTGGGGGATGGGGCTACAGCTGGAATACAAAGTGAATAAACTGTAACTAACAAAAATAAAATTAAAATAAAAAAAGAGTTAAGCCAATGTTAAAGCCTTATTAGCTTTGTGTGGCCCTTTGACACAGTTAGAGAAGCAGCTGCCTGGGACCATATGGTGTAACCCTGTGCAATCCTCCCAGAAACCTGATCCAAGATAGCCCAGGATCTCTGAGGGAACTGGGTAAAGAGGAAAAGAAGGGAGAATCCCAGGCCAGGAGAGAGACAAGACAGAGAATCAAAGTGAGGCTTCATGGGTCTTTTGCACCATTCAGTCTCACCTGAGTTGGGTCAAGGAAGGGTAGACTTAGAGGGTGGGTGAGCCACTGGGCTACCCAGAGAAATTGATTCCTCCCTGTCCTGGGGCATCTCTTCCCTTTCTTCATTTTTTTCAGTTTTGCCTGGATACTTCATGTTCTGACCCTCAACTCACAGAAGCTTAGTCTTCCCCTAACCCATCCCTAAAAAGGACATTTTTTTTTCATGTACATCAAGAGTCCCTTAGGTGTGTGGATCAGTTTCTTTCTATGACTGTGATAAGATAATACAACCAAAGCAACTTAGAGATGACAGAATTTATTTGGGTTTAAGGTCCCAGAGGGTTGGATTCCATGATTGTGGGGCAAAGGCACAGCAGCAGGAACAGCTGAAAATGCACATCTCAGACCAGAAGCAGAAAGGAGAGAGCACACTGGGAAAGGCCTGAGTCTTTTGAAGCCTAAAGCCTTGCCTGCACACCTCTGTGCTGTCTGGTTTTGTGGGACCTTGATACAAACTTGAGTCATCTCCATGGAGGAAACCACAATTGCGGAAATGTCTTTGTAAGATGGGGCTGGAAGCAAGCCCAGAGGGCATCTTCTTAATCATGGCTTGAAGGGGAGGCCCTGGTCCATTGTGAGTGGTACCAAACCTGGGCTGGTGGACCTGGGTTCTATAAGAATGTTGGCTGAGCACAAAACATGGAATAAGCCAGCAAGTAGTACACCTCCATGGCCTGTGCATCCAAACCTGCCTCAGGGTTCCTAGACTGTTTGCGTCCCTGCCCTGACTACCGTTTTGATGATCCTGGCTGATAAAGAAGTCAAAAGCCAAATAACCCCTTTCCTCCACAAGTTGCTTTTAGTCATGTTGCTTTCTCAGCAACAGCAACCCCAACTAAGACAGAAATCTTTCCCAAGGTTCACAGACATGCCTGTGACATGCCTGACCATGATGTTTCTGGACATCTGTAAAGATTATGGAGGAACTCTGAAACTTTGGGCCAGAGAAGCCATTGAGTGTTAAAGGGTTCAGGGGGATGTTGTGAAGTATCTTGGAAGGTAAGAGTGGTGAGAGCAATGCAGACCATGATGGCTTGGCTCATGAATTTTTCCCAGGGATGTTTGAGAGTGCCCTTAAGAGTCTCTCCGGGATCCTGTAATTTTCAGCTAAGAATCTATGACCTGAAGCCCCCACTGTCCTCGTTGGTCCTCATGTGGGTCTCCTAACAATTGGACCAGGGGCTGTCTCTAACTCTGTTGCCTGCTTTTGGATCTCTTTCCCCTACCTAGGCAGACTCCCTTGTCTGGCCTCAGTGGTGGAGGGTGCCCTTAGTCCTAATGCTGCTTGATGTGACAGGGTGGGTTGGTACCCCCAAGGGAGGGGGTTCCTCTTCTCTTAGGAAGAAGGGAGGGGGTGGGGGAACCTGGTGTGAGGGTCAGAGTGAGAGGAGGGGAACTTTGATCAGGATGTAAAGTTAATTAATTAATTAATTAATGGGGGAAGAGCTGTTTTTTCTGGTCAACTGAGCTGTGATCACCAACAGACCAGTGTTGGTGCTATGTATTTCAGTGCGAATTGCTGGCCCCCAAATTCTGGTCCCTGCCTGGACCATCACATTGTAACCTATGCCTGTCCTCGTGTAAACCTTGCCTAAGAAATTACTTCCATTTGACCGATAAAAAGCCCACACCTGGGCAAGGCAAAGGTGAGGTTTGCAGAGCTAAGGTTCTCTGGCTTCGAGGACAGACAGGATCTTGGGAAACAGGCAGACAGAGGGAGAGCTGGAAGGAAGGATGGAGACACTGTGGGTGAGCGTGGGGAAGGAAGCACATGGGCTGTGAGGAAGGACTCTGAGAATGGCATGGAAAGGAGCAGTCCTGATGAAGAATGAGCAAGTATTTATGGGATTGTGCCTGGGAGGCAGCCCACTAAAGAATGATTAGGCAGCTGGAATGGGATGGGGGCTGGGACATGTGAGGTAGCATAGGTGGGATAATCCGCCCCTCCCAAGGTGAAATAAGACAATTTAAAATCCAGTAAGTGTTTGGGACTTCTATTGTGATGGCAGGTGAGATAATACCGCCATAATAATCAGAGGGCAGATAATAAACATATTTAGCCCAACACCTTTCATTTTCAGAAACATAACGCCATCACTGAGGTGAAATTTTCTGGGGAAGTATTTTCTCGGGTCAGTATTCAAAAACTGTTTTCCAGAGATTGCCAAGGCTGTGCCTCACGGTGGCATCCACGCTTGCTAGTGTGTAATGGTCTTCCGGATGGTACTAAATGTTTTGAAGGCATGAAGAGGTCAGTGAGAGCCAGTGAGGCTTGGCACTGTGAGAGCTCAGAAGAGGCTATCGGAATGTACAGCCACAGCGGCTATTGAAGTGCAAGCATGGACGGGGTGACACACAGAGTTGAGGGCAGTCACCATGAAGAGATCTCCGGAGAAGCTCTTGGGAGGAAGCACAGCCCAGGTGCAGCAGTAGAGTCCAGCGTTTGGAGGATACCAGTGCCACCTGATGACTGACAAGGACGGCAACAGTCCTGGAGCCAGCCTGAGCCTGTGAGACAGTCTGTGTGTGTGCTGTGGAGAGCCCTGAAGGAGCCCTGAAAATCATGGGTGAAGCCTGGCCATCCGACACTGAGCTTTAATCCTGTTGACATCTGGTCTTGTTTTGTGCAGATGGTGACTGTGCCCTGGTCCCTCCCTCTTGGAATTACAAAGCCTTTAACTCTTCTTGTGACTTGACAGGGGACCACAGTCTTT
>NW_026595961.1:0-1217 GCF_907164565.1 Psammomys obesus
CCCACCCCACCTGCCACCCCCCAGCCTGGTACTTAATCCTCTTTTTTTCACATTTTTCCTCAAGGAAAATTTTCCTATTCACAGTTGTTTCCCATTAAGCTAGTTAAAATAAAAACAACCATCCCTCATTCCAACCACAAAAAAAGTAGAGACACTTCCAGTGAACACCTGCCACCTGACTGGTGTCTTCCTACATCACGGAAGCTGAGATGTGCAAAGAGCTCTTGATGAACATGATATTGCTCAGTAAGTTTTCAGGCTTGCACAAGCATTTTGTGATAAGGACATGGGATACTCTATAGTTTGCTTTTTACTACTTTGTGGGTTCTTTTTCCTACCCTTTATCCCCCAACCCTGTTTCACCTCCTGTCACTAGACTGAGAAAGAAGGATAGAGGGAGAGAGAGAGAGAGAGAGAGAGAGAGAGAGATCCTTAAAGCTAATTTCTTCTTGTTTCTTCTTTGAGCACAACTACTAACAAACCACAACCAACCCCGCTGAACAGCCAACCACCATCAACCATGTCTCTCCAGGGCCCTAGCATTTATTGTAGAATTATTTGGAATTCCCAGAATTCCAAAGGCACTGGCTTTGTACAAGCCTAGTAACCTGAGTTCCATTCCCAAGACCTCTGTGAAGATGGTAAAGAAGACTGACCCCACAAGGTTGTCCTCTGACCTCCACATATGGGCCTTGGCTTGTACATCCCCCAAGGCACACATTAATGATAAATAAAAAGTTCAGCTGGGCATGGTGACTCATGCCGGCACTCTGGAGGCAGAGGCAGGTGGATCTCTGTGAGTTCAAGGCCAGCCTGGTCTGCATAGTGAGTTTCAGAACAGCCAAGGCTAGCATGAGAGCCTACCTGTGACCACCAGAACACAGCAGAAGGCCAAGCATGGTGGTGCATGCTTGAAATCCCAAGATTAAGGGCATGAGTCACCATGCCCAGCTGAACTTTTTATTTATCATTTATCATCTTCACAGAGGTCTTGGGAATGGAACTCAGGTTACTAGGCTTGTACAAAGCCAGTGCCTTTGGAATTCTGGGAATTCCAAATAATTCTACAATAAATGCTAGGGCCCTGGAGAGACATGGTTGATGGTGGTTGGCTGTTCAGCGGGGTTGGTTGTGGTTTGTTAGTAGTTGTGCTCAAAGAAGAAACAAGAAGAAATTAGCTTTAAGGATCTCTCTCTCTCTCTCTCTCTCTCTCTCTC
>NW_026595962.1:0-1976 GCF_907164565.1 Psammomys obesus
CCATGGACTAAAGCTGGACATCAACAACAACAGAAACAACAAAAAGCCGACACGCACATGGAAACTGAACAACTTACTACTCAATGACAGCTGGGTCAAGGAAGAAATAAAGAAAGAAATTAAAGACTTTCTAGAATTCAATGAAAATGAAGGCACAACATACCCAAATTTATGGGACACATTGAAAGCAGTGCTCAGAGGAAAATTTATAGCACTAAGTGCCTACAAGAAGAAATCTGTAACATCACATACAAACAACTTAATGGCCCAACTGAAAAACCTAGAAAAAAAAAGAAGCAGATACACCCAAGAGGAGCAGACGGCTGGAAATAATCAAACTAAGGGCAGAAATCAATCAATTAGAAACAAATAAAATTATCCAAAGAATCAATGAAACAAAAAGCTGGTTCTTTGAGAAAATCAACAAGATAGACAAACCCTTAGCCAAACTAACTAAAAAGCAGAGAGAAACCATACAAATCAGCAAAATCAGAAAGGAAAATGGGGACATAACTACAGACACTGAGGAAATCCAAACGATTATTAGGTCATACTACAAAAGCCTATATGGCACAAAATTTGAAAATCTAAATGAAATGGATAACTTTCTTGACAGATTCCATCTACCAAAATTAAGTCAAGATCAGGTAGAAAGACTGAATAGTCCTATATCTCCCAAGGAAATAGAAGTAGTCATTAACAGTCTCCCCTCCAAAAAAAGCCCTGGACCAGATGGCTTCAGCGCAGAATTCTACAAGACCTTCAAAGAAGTACTAACACCAATTCTCCACAAACTATTCCATAAAATAGAAACAGAAGGAACACTACCAAACTCATTCTATGAAGCCACAGTCACTTTGATACCTAAACCACACAAAGATCCAACAAAAAAAGAGAACTTCAGACCTATCTCTCTTATGAACATTGATGCAAAAATACTCAATAAAATACTTGCAAACCGAATCCAAGAACACATCAAAGATATCATCCACCATGACCAAGTAGGCTTCATCCCAGGCATGCAAGGGTGGTTCAACATATGGAAATCCATCAATGTAATCCACCACATAAACAAAATGAAGGAGAAAAACCACATGATCATCTCCTTAGATGCTGAAAAAGCATTTGACAAAGTCCAGCACCCATTTATGTTTAAAGTCTTGGAGAGATCAGGGATACAAGGCACATACCTAAAGATAGTAAAGGCAATATACAGCAAGCCTATAGCCAACATCAAACTCAATGGAGAGAAACTTAAATCAATCCCACTGAAATCAGGGACAAGACAAGGCTGCCCACTCTCTCCATATCTCTTTAACATTGTACTTGAAGTCCTAGCCAGAGCAATAAGACAACTAAAGGAGATCAAGGGGATACAAATCGGAAAGGAAGAGGTCAAAGTGTCACTATTTGCAGATGATATGATAGTATACATGAGCGACCCCAAAGATTCAACCAGAGAACTTCTTCAGCTGATAAACACCTTCAGCAAAGTGGCAGGATACAAAATCAACTCAAAAAAATCAGAGGCCCTCTTGTATACCAAAGACAAAAAGGCTGAGAAAGAAATTAGGGAAACAACACCCTTCACAATAGCCACTAACAACATAAAGTACCTTGGTGTGACTCTAACCAAGCAAGTGAAAGACCTATTTGAGAAAAACTTCAAGTCTTTGAAGAAAGAAATTGAAGAAGATCTCAGAAGATGGAAAGATCTCCCGTGCTCATGGATTGGTAGGATTAACATTGTGAAAATGGCCATCCTGCCAAAAGCAATCTACAGATTCAATGCAATTCCCATCAAAATACCAACTCAATTCTTTACAGACCTTGAAAAAAAAGATTCTCAGCTTCATATGGAGAAACAAAAAACCCAGAATCTCCAAAACGATCCTGTACAACAACAGATCATCTGGAGGTATCTCCATTCCCGATCTCAAGCTGTACTACAGGGCAACAGTAATAAAAACTGCATG
>NW_026595963.1:0-1860 GCF_907164565.1 Psammomys obesus
TGTCTTTTGATGTACCACATTCCAATTTTCATAAAAATCTATTTTGCGAAAATAGATCCATACTTATCACCCTGCACAAAACTGAAGTCCAAGTGGATCAAAGACCTCAACATAAAGCCAGACACATTAAATCGGCTAGAAAAAAAGTGGGGAATACCCTAGAACTCATTGGTACAGGAGAAAACTTCCTGAACAGAACACCAACAGCACAGGCTCTAAGAGCAACAATCAATAAATGGGACCTCATGAAATTGAAAAGCTTCTGTAAAGCAAAGGATACCGTCATCAAAACAAAGCGACTGCCTACAGATTCAGAAAGGATCATCACCAACCCTCTATCTGACAGAGGACTCCTATCCAATATATATAAAGAACTAAACAAGCTGAAAAGCAACAAACCAAGTAATCCACTTAAAAAATGGGGAACAGAGCTAAAGAGAGAATTCTCTGCAGAGGAATATCGAATGGCAGAGAAGCACTTAAAGAAATGCTCAACCTCATTAGCCATTAGGGAAATGCAAATCAAAACAACCCTGAGATTTCACCTTACACCCATCAGAATGGCCAAGATGAAAATCTCAAGGGACAACACATGCTGGAGAGGTTGTGGAGAAAGGGGAACGCTTCTCCACTGCTGGTGGGAATGTAAACTGGTACAACCACTCTGGAAATCAATCTGGCGCTTTCTCAGACAACTAGGAATAGCGCTTCCTCAAGATCCAGCCATACCACTCCTAGGCATATACCCAAAAGAGGCGCAAGTACACAAAAAGGACATTTGCTCAACCATGTTTGTAGCAGCTTTATTTGTAATAGCCAGAAGCTGGAAACAACCCAGATGCCCCTCAACTGAAGAATGGATGCAGAAACTGTGGTACATCTATACAATGGAGTATTACTCAGCAATGAAAAATAAGGAAATCATGAAATTTGCAGGTAAATGGTGGGACCTGGAAAGGATCATCCTGAGTGAGTTGACCCAGAAGCAAAAAGACACTCACGGTATATACTCACTCATATAAACATACAATATAGAATAAACCCACTAAAAGCTGTACATCTAAACAAACTAAGCAAAAGAGAGGACCCTAACTAAAATGTTCAATCCCCATCCTGAAAGGCAAAGAGGATGTACATCAGAAGAAAACGAAAATAGGAAACAACCTCGGAACCCGCTACAGAGGGCCTCTGAAAGCCAGAAGAAAACAGGAAACAACCTTGAAACCTGCCACAGAGGGCCTCTGAAAGCTTCTGCAGTATAGACTGTCAAAGCAGATGCTGAGCCTGATGGCCAACTGATGGGCAGAGTGAATGGAATTTTATGTAAGAAGTGGGAAATAGTAAGAGCTGGAGGGAACGGGAACTCCACAAGCAGAGCAACAGAACAAGATAATTTGAACACAGGGAACTTCCCAGAGACTCATACTCCAACCAAGGACTATTCGTGGAGATGACCTGGAACCCCTGCACAGGTGTAGCCCATGGCAGTTCAGTGTCCAAGTGGGTTACATAGTAATGGGAAGAGGGACTGCCTCTGACATAATCTGATTGGCCTGCTTGTTGATCACTTCCCCCTGAGGGGGGAGCAGCCTTACCAGGCCACAGTAGAGGACAATGCAGCCACTTTTGATGAGAACTGATAGACTAAGATCAGAAAGAAGGAGAGGAGGACCTCCCCTATCAGTGGACTTGGGGAGTGGCATGCATGCAGAAAGGGGAGGGAGGGTGGGATCGGCAGGGGAGGAGGGAGGGGCTTATGGGGGGATACAAAATGAATAAAGTGTAATTAATAAAAAAAATAAAAGATTTAAAAAAAAATCTATTTTGCCTGGTTTTGTTTTGTTGCCTTTTCCTATGATG
>NW_026595964.1:0-1596 GCF_907164565.1 Psammomys obesus
GATATGATAAACATAATGAAATCTATACACCTAAAAAAGATAATCAAGAGAGCGGACATGGGGTAAGAGGATCAGTCCTCATTTAGAAAGACAGATGGGATGTGCATTGAACGTATGACAGGTGTCTACTGAAGGCATCTGAAAGACTCTAACTAGCAGTGTTTTCAAAGCAGATACAAAGACTCATAACCAAACTTTCGGCAGAGTACAGGGAATCATATGAAAGAAGGGGAGTTAGTATTATGGAGAAAGGATAGGAGCTCCACAAGGACCAAATATATCTGGGAACAGGGTCTTTTCTGAGACTGACATTCAACCAAGGACCATCTATGGATATAACCTAGAACCTCTGCTCGGATGTAGCCCGTGGTAGCTCAGTAACCAATTGGTTTCCCATAGTAAGGGGAACAAGGACTATTTATAAAAGGAACTCAATGGCTGGCTCATTGACCTCCCCACCTCACAAGGGAGGAGCAGTCCTGTTAGGCCACAGAGGAGGACTTTGCAGGCAGCCCTGAAGATACCTGATAAAAAAGAATCAGATGAATGGGGAGGAGGTCCCCCCCACCATCAGTGGACTTGGAATGGGGCAGGGTGGCGATGAGGGAGGGAGGGTGGGATTGGGAGGGAATGAGGGAGCAGGATACAGCTGGGATACAGAGTTAATAAAATGTAACTGATAAAAAAATAAAATAAAAAAAATAAAAATTGAAGAAAAAAAGAATATTTAAAAAAGGAAGAGGTTAGTTTACCTAAGAGTGATATCAGCATATCCCTAAGAAAGACAAATGTGCCATTTCCTAGGGAATACTATAGCTGAGAAATTCCAGTTTTGCATCATCTCTTTCCTTGATGCTGTCAGAGGGATCACACAATCTTTACTCACAAACAGTACCAACCACAGGATCAACCAACCACAGCGCAAGGAGGCACAAGTCACCCTGCTGACTCCTGAGATACCCACTTAGCCATCAGGTTGATGCAGCTGGACCTGTGTGACTTTTGCCCAGTCTGGGGATGGCAATGCACTAGAAAGTGTAGGTCCTGCTTATCAAGAAATGACAGTCTCCATCTCTCTGTGTCCCAGCAGTGTTTTCAACTGCCTGCTTATGAAGAGGATGTAGGAATAGTCATAAGCCCTAAAGAAAAGCCATGGGAAGAGGATGAGAAGGAGTTGGCTAGTGAAAGATAGAAACATCCCAGATGAAGAGGGCCTGAAGAGGCCAGGCAATGTTGTGCAGTGGGGTCTGCTCTGTGATTGGCTCACAAAGGTCAGACTCTTCAGAAGCACAGCCCTTTCACAGAGGCCGTTTTCAGCATTACCCAGAGCCATCCAAAAGGTGGCCTCACTCAAGGGGCAGGTGGGGAAAAAAAAAACACTACTCTTAAAGCTGAATCATTCTTCTGCTCATAAAACAGGAAAGCCTGAACAGGGCTCGTCTGCATATGTGTGTGCACAGGAAAGCGTCCTTTCTAGCATCCTGCTCATAGCATCTGGCTATCTCATAACCTTATTAAACACAGGGCACTTTAAGGAGGTTTTCCTGCTCTTCCAGTGGTTTTACTGCAAAGAATCCAAGCTTTGTTCCCAATTTA
>NW_026595965.1:0-1851 GCF_907164565.1 Psammomys obesus
TTTTGTTGAAAATATCTTCTAGGCCTTGGAGGAGGGAATCTTTTTTTCCTCTATTCTTATTGTTCTTAGGTTTTGTGTTTTCATGTTGTCTTGGATTTCTTGGACAGTCTGTGTCAGGAATTTTTTTAGATTTAACATTTTCATTGATGGATAGATCGATTTCTTCCATTGTATCATTCACACTTGAGATTCTTTCTTCCATCTCTTGTAGTCTATTGGTTATGCTTACCTCTGTAGTTCCTGTTTTCTTCCCTAAGTTCTTTCTCTGCACAGTTTCATCCATTTGTGTTTCCATTTGTGTTTTCTAATTTTATCTTTAGATCTTCAGCTGTTTTGTTGATTTTCTTCCTCTGTCTAACTGTATTTTCCTGTTTTTCCTTCAATTTCTTCAGCTGTTTGTTTGAACAATCCTCTGTTTCTTCTGTTTCTTTCAGCGATTTAAATATTTCCTCTTAATGGATACAGAAATTGTGGTATTTTTACACAATGGAATACTACTCAGCAATCAAAAAGGAGGAAATCATGAAATTTGCAGGCAAATGGTGGGACCTAGAAAAGATCATCCTGAGTAAAATATCCCAGAAGGAGAAAGACAAACACGGTATATACTCACTTATATAGACCTATAAGATATAATAAACATAATGAAATCTGTACACCTAAAAAAAGATAATCAAGAGAATGGACATGGGGTAAGATGATCAATCCTTGTTTAGAATGACAGATGGGATGTGCATTGAACGTATGACAGGAGTCTACTGAGCGCATTGGAAAGACTCTAACTAGCAGTGTTTTCAAAGCAAAGACACATGACCAAACCTTTGGCAGAGTACAGGGAATCATAAGAAAGAAGGGGAGTTAGTCTGATGAGGAAAGGATAGGAGCTCCACAAGGACCAAAGATATCTGGGCACAGGGTCTTTTCTGAGACTGACATGCAACCAAGGACCATGTATGAATGTAACCTAGAACCTCTGCTCAGATGTAGCCTGTGGTAGCTCAGTAACCAATTGGTTTCCCATAGTGAGGGGAACAAGGACTATTTCTAACAGGAACTCAATGACTGGCTCTTTGGCCTCCCCACCCCCCAAGGGAGGAGCAGTCCTGTTAGGCCACAGAGGAGTGCTTTGCAGCCATTCCTGAAGATACCTGATAAAACAGGATCAGATGAATGGGGAGGAGGTCCCCCCTATCAGTGGACTTGGCAAGGGGCACGGTGGAGAGGAGGGAGGGAGGGAGGGACTGGGAGGGAATGAGGGATCGGGACACGGCTGGGGTACAGAGTTAATAAAATGTAACTGATAAGAAAAAAATAAAATACAAAAAAATAAAAAAAAATATTTCCTCTTTGAAGGCTACAAATTGTTTGGCTGCAACTTCCGCTATTTCTTTATGGATGGCCATAATCTTTTTGACTTTATCTTCCTCTAGTTTTTTACATATTTTATTTGTTTCCTCTATTATCATCTTCAGAAACATTGATATATGGTCATCTTCTTGAATTTCCTTTTTTCTGGGGTGTCCAGGGCTGCTTGCCCCTGGATAACTGGGTTCTGGAGATGCCATATTGCTCTTTTTTTGTTGAGCTTTTACTCTGGCCTCTAACCATTGGGCTATCTTAGGTGTTGAGTGTTAGTTTTTGATGCTTCCTGGAATCCTGGAGTGGGGAGAATCCCCTTTGAAGGAAGATGGTTTTTCCTGAAGGGGCCCTCCTCAGCTTTTTGGGCAAGATCACTGAATGGCCAGTGTTTTTCAGGAATTGCCACAGCTTACCTCATGCGTACAGATCTGAGTGGTAATTATTCTTTGTTAGTCACGGGGCCTCCTGTCTTATCTGGAGAAGTCCTGGAGA
>NW_026595966.1:0-1203 GCF_907164565.1 Psammomys obesus
GACACTGTGACTTATGGCCAACTGTTGGGCAAAGTGCAGGGAATCTTATGTAAGAAATGGGAAATAGTAAGATCTGGAGAGGACGGGAACCCCACAAGGAGAGCAAGAGAACCGGATTATTTCAACACAGGGGTATTCCCAGAGACTCATACTCCAACCAAGTACCATGCATGGAAATCACCTAGAACCCCTGCACTGATGTTGTCCATGGCAGTATAGTGTCCAAGTGGGTTACATAGTAATGGGAAGAGGGACTGCCTCTGACATAATCTGATAGGCCTGTTCTTTGATCACCTCCCCTTGAGGGGAGAGCTGCCTTACCAGGCCACAGAAGATGACAATGCTGCCATTCCTGATGTGATCTGATAGACTAAGTTCAGAAGGAAGTAGAGGAGGACCTCCCCTATCAGTGGACTTGGGGAGGGACATGCATGAAGAAGGTGGAGGGGGTGTGGACCCGGGAGGCAAGGAGGGAGGAGCTTATCGGGGGAATACAAAATGAATAAACTATAATTAATAAATAAAATTACTTCTAAGGTTATTTTAAATGTTCATAAAGGAGTTCAAACAGATTTGTGTAATTTGAGAGCAGAAAATAATTTAAGAGCTTGATAGTGAGGATGAAACAGAGTCAGAGTAAGAAACTGCCAAGTCTCATAATTCAGACTGGCTGCCTATGCCCTCTGCCCCCATGGCTTTCCCTGCCACATGTGCAGGAGAGACTGGACTACTGCAGAAAGAAATTACTGTTCTCTTAGAGAAAGTCTAATTAGAAAGGGAACAAGTTCATTTATTAAGGGAATTAGAGAAATAATAATAATAATAATAATAATAATAATAATAATAATAATAGTAGTAGCAAGATGGTGACTAGCACACACAGCTTCTGAGCTGTGGAAGAGCTGAACGTCTGAGTTGGTGAGTGGAAGGACCTCTGAACCCAGGAAAACAATTGTGAGGCTTTCTAAACAACAGGGACCATCACATGAAGTGAAAACTTCGGTCTTGTGTCACCTGGGAACTTGTTTGGGGAAGGAGAGAAACAATCCTTTGATCTCCTGGCACTCCCCTTTCCCAGACCTCCCTCTTCCTTGGCACAGCAGACTCATTGAGATTCTCAGTGCAGACCTAACTGCCTGGGGTCTGCAGTGGTTGGGGCTGAGCTCCTAGCCCTTTAGTGACAACTGCCAGCAGTACCGGTCT
>NW_026595967.1:0-1831 GCF_907164565.1 Psammomys obesus
GAAACACACCTATGCAACAAAGATAAACACTACCTCAGAGTAAAGGGCTGGAAAAATGTCTTTCAAGCAAATGGTTTCAGAAAACAAGCGGGAGTACTCATCCTAATATCTAATAAAATAGACTTTCAACCCAAGTTAATAAAAAAGATAAGCCCACGCGAATAGTGCCAGCATCACATTCCTTACTTAGGCAAAACTGAAAACACAGTGCACACTCCCAAAGCAGTGAACCTCTCTCTTCTTACTGAAAAAACAGTCCAGAAAACAGAAAGAGAGGATCATAGCTCAAACTACAATCTCAAGGAACAACCAGTGAGGATTATAAATAACCAGATGGCTAGAGGCAGACGTAAGAACACTCCCAACAAAAATCAGGACATAATGACCTCACCAGCAACCCCACAAAACAATGGACACTTCAATTCACTAGGTACACAAGAAAACGACCTCAAAACTATGTTTCTCCAGCTATTAGAGGCCCATAGAGATGAAATGAACAAAGCCCTCAGAGAAATAACCAAAGAAATTGAGACTAACCAAGAGGAAACAAATTGTGCTCTCAGAGAAATGACCACGAAAATTGAGGCAAACAGAGAAGAAATGCACAAAGCTCTCAAAGAAATGTCCACACAAATGAAGGCAAATAAAGAAGAAATAAACAAAGCTCTCATAGAAATACAGGCAAATATACCCAAAGAAGTAGAGGCACAATTAGTGATACACAGAGAGGAAACGGACAAAAAAATAGAAGCTATCATTGAAAAGCAGGAGTCCACATTCAAACAGATGAAGGAAACGGTGCAAGACGTGAAAACAGAATTAGAATCAATAAAGAAAACACAAATAGAGAAAAACCAGGAGCTGGAGAACATAGAGAAAAGATCAGGCACTACAAAGGTAAGCATCACCAACAGAATACAAGAGATGGAAGAAAGAATCTCAGGAGCCAAAGATACACTTGCGGAAATTGACACGTATCTCAAAGAAAAAATAAAATCAGAGAAGTTCCAAACACAAAACATCCAAGAAATCAAGGACACCCTGAAAAGACAAAACCTAAGAATAATAGGAGTAGAAGAAAAAGAAGACATCAGGCTCAAAGGTCCAGAAAATATTTTCAAGAAAATTATAGAAGAAAACTTTCCCAACTTAAAGAAGGAGATGGCCATAAACATACAGAGGCCTACAGAACACCAAGTAGACTAGACCAGAAAAGAAATTCTTCACGTCACATCATAGTCAAAACACTGAAACTACAAAACAAAGAAAAAATTCTAAAAGCAGCAAGGGAAAAAGGCCAAGTAACATGTGAAGGTAGACCTATCAGAATCACACCAGATTTCTCAACAGAAACTATGAAAGCCAGAAGGGCCTGGACAGAAATCATACAGTCCTTAAGGGACCACAGATTCCAACCCAGACTACTATACCCAGCAAAACTTTCAATCAACATAGACGGAGAATTCAAGATATTCCAAGACAAAACCAAATTTAAACAATATCTACATAGTAACCCAGCACTACAGAAGTTACTAGAAGGGAAACTCCAAACCAAAGAAAACAACTACATCAAAGGAAACAGAGGAAATAGATAACTACACAACAAAAAAACCAAAAGAAGACAAGCAATGAAACTCAGTGACACCACCAACACCACATCTAAAGTAAGTAACAATTGTTGGTCACTAGTTTCTATCAACATCAACGGACTCAACTCCCCAATTAAAAGACACAGACTAACAGAATGGTTGCGGAAACAGGATCCATCATTCTGTTGCATCCAAGAAACACACCTATGCAACAAAGATAAACACTACCTCAGAGTAAAGGG
>NW_026595968.1:0-1017 GCF_907164565.1 Psammomys obesus
AGACAGCATGTCAGTTTTCTTTAAGGTTGTGATCTGGTGCAGGTCAATAGCTCTCAAGAACATATCCCATATTCGGGCAACACAAAATAGACTTGAAGTTGTTGGATTTCATTTTAATGGAAAGCAAAGTTCTGTGGGTAGAGTGGTGTGAGTGGTTTTAAGAGGTGTTGAGGTGGCAACCATGATTAAATACATTGCATGAAATTCTCAAAAAATTACAAGTTCATTTGACTTACAAAAAGAACAATCATCATTTTGAGAATTCTCAAGAGGATGTTTGCTTGTTTGTTGTTGGTTGTTGTTTTGTTCCTGGTAGTGGTGGTGGTGTGTGTATGTGTGTAAGTTCACTATAATTTGCTATGAAGCAATCCTCCCACATTAGCCTCCATTGTTCTGGGCTTACAGACATTAACAAAATTACCAGGCCTGAATCAAAAATTAAAAACTAGTGACTTTCAGTTTGAGGAATTTTTCTTTTTCCATATTGTGAGAAAGCTGAAAGTACCGTGTAATATAAAATCAGAGTATTAAGCCTGGGATTTGAACAAAAATTTTTCAAATTGCCGTTTGTACACCACTGGAGAGAGAAAATACCTATTACTTTACTCCATTACATACTTTTTAAACATTGAATTTTACCCATTTTAGAACTAGTTACAAACATGAGATAATTTATGCTGGACAACCTAACATAAATTCAATTTAAGAAGATGACCTTACATCCATGCTTATGAAGAGGATAATAGTAGAAACAAATAAAATGAGTAAAGAAATAGAGGAATATAAAGTCAAACAGATTATGGCCATCCATAAAGAAATACAGGAAGATGCAGGCAAAGTTTGTGGCTTTTAGAGAGGAAATAATTAAATCACTGAAAGAAATAAAAGAAACAGGAATGGTCAAACAGCTGAAGGAATTGAAGGAAAAACAGGAAAACACAGTGAGACAGATGAAGGAAATCAATAAACTGTTCAAGATCTGAAGATAGAATTGGAAAAATTAAGGAAAAAACAAAT
>NW_026595969.1:0-1041 GCF_907164565.1 Psammomys obesus
AGACAGCATGTCAGTTTTCTTTAAGGTTGTGATCTGGTGCAGGTCAACAGTTCTCAAAGACATATCCCATATTCGGGCAACACAAAATAGACTTGAAGTTGTTGGATTTCATTTTAATGGAAAGCAAAGTTGTGTGGGTAGAGTGGTGTGAGTGATTCTAAGAGGTGTTGAGGTGGCAACCATGATTAAATACATTGCATGAAATTCTCAAAAAATTACAACTTCATTTGACTTACAAAAACAACAATCATCATTTTGAGAATTCTCAAGAGGATGTTTGCTTGTTTGTTGTTGGTTGTTGTTTTGTTCCTGGTAGTGGTGGTGGTGTGTGTATGTGTGTAAGTTCACTATAATTTGCTATGAAGCAATCCTCCCACATTAGCCTCCATTGTTCTGGGCTTACAGACATTAACAAAATTACCAGGCCTGAATCAAAAATTTAAAACTAGTGACTTTCAGTTTGAGGAATTTTTCTTTTTCCATATTGTGAGAAAGCTGAAATATAAGATCTGTGTAATGTAAAAACAGAGTATTAAGCCTGGGATTTGAAGAAAAATTTTTCAAATTGCTGTCTGTACACCACTGGAGAGTGAAAATACCTATTACTTTACTCCATTACATACTTTTTAAACATTGAATTCTACCCATTTTAGAACTAGTTACACACATGAAATAATTTATGCTGGACAACCTAACATAAATTAAATTTAAGAAGATGACCTTACATCTATGCTTATGAAGAGGATAATAGAGGAAACAAATAAAATGAGTAAAGAAATGGAGGAATATAAAGTCAAACAGATTATGGCCATCCATAAAGAAATACAGGAAGATGCAGCCAAAGTTTGTGGCTTTTAGAGAGGAAAAAATTAAATCACTGAAAGAAATAAAAGAAACAGGAATGTTCAAACAGCTGAAGGAATTGAAGGAAAAACAGGATAACACAGTCAGACAAATGAAGGAAATCAATAAACGGTTCAAGATCTGAAGATAAAATTGGAAAAATTAAGGAAAAAACAAATAGAGGAAATCATGGAGAAG
>NW_026595970.1:0-1261 GCF_907164565.1 Psammomys obesus
CAAGAGCACCTACATTCGTAAATGAAACAATATTAAAGCTTAAATCATACATTGATCCTAATACCTTAATAGTGGGAGACTTCAACACCCCACTCTCATCAAGGGACAGATCAACCAGACAGACACCAAATAGGGAAATAAAAGCACTCACAGAATCCCTAAATCAAATGGACCTAATAGATGTCTACAGATCTTTTCACCCAAACTCAAAAGAGTACACCTTCTTTTCAGCACCACATGGAACCTTCTCCAAAATAGACCATATAGTTGGTCACAAAGCAAGCCTCAACAGATACAAAAGGATTGAAATAATCCCTTGTATACTATCTGACCACCATGGACTAAAGCTGGACATCAACAACAACAGAAACAACAAAAAGCCGACACGCACATGGAAACTGAACAACTTACTACTCAATGACAGCTGGGTCAAGGAAGAAATAAAGAAAGAAATTAAAGACTTTCTAGAATTCAATGAAAATGAAGGCACAACATACCCAAATTTATGGGACACATTGAAAGCAGTGCTCAGAGGAAAATTTATAGCACTAAGTGCCTACAAGAAGAAATCTGTAACATCACATACAAACAACTTAATGGCCCAACTGAAAAACCTAGAAAAAAAAGAAGCAGATACACCCAAGAGGAGCAGACGGCTGGAAATAATCAAACTAAGGGCAGAAATCAATCAATTAGAAACAAATAAAACTATTCAAAGAATCAATGAAACAAAAAGCTGGTTCTTTGAGAAAATCAACAAGATAGACAAACCCTTAGCCAAACTAACTAAAAAGCAGAGAGAAACCATACAAATCAGCAAAATCAGAAAGGAAAATGGGGACATAACTACAGACACTGAGGAAATCCAAACGATTATTAGGTCATACTACAAAAGCCTATATGGCACAAAATTTGAAAATCTAAATGAAATGGATAACTTTCTTGACAGATTCCATCTACCAAAATTAAGTCAAGATCAGGTAGAAAGACTGAATAGTCCTATATCTCCCAAGGAAATAGAAGCAGTCATTAACAGTCTCCCCTCCAAAAAAAGCCCTGGACCAGATGGCTTCAGCGCAGAATTCTACAAGACCTTCAAAGAAGTACTAACACCAATTCTCCTCAAACTATTCCATAAAATAGAAACAGAAGGAACACTACCAAACTCATTCTATGAAGCCACAGTCACTTTGATACCTAAACCACACAAAGATCCAACAAAAAAAGAGAACTTCAGACCTATCTCTCTTATGAACATTGA
>NW_026595971.1:0-1261 GCF_907164565.1 Psammomys obesus
CAAGAGCACCTACATTCGTAAATGAAACAATATTAAAGCTTAAATCACACATTGATCCTAAAACCCTAATAGTGGGAGACTTCAACACTCCACTCTCATCAAGGGACAGATCAACTAGACAGAAAACAAATAGGGAAATAAAAACACTTACAGAGACCCTAAATCAAATGGACCTAATAGACGTCTACAGATCTTTTCATCCAAACTCAAAAGAGTATACCTTCTTTTCAGCACCGCATGGAACCTTCTTCAAAATAGAACATATAGTTGGTCATAAGGCAAGCCTCAACAGATACAAAAAGATTGAAATAATCCCTTGTATTCTATCAGACCACCATGGACTTAAGCTGGACCTCAACAACAACAGAAATAACAAAAAGCCAACAAACACATGGAAACTGAACAACTTGTTACTCAACGACAACTGTGTTAAGGAAGAAATAAAGAAAGAAATTAAAGACTTCATAGAATTCAATGAAAATGAAGACACAACATACCCAAATTTATGGGACACATTGAAAGCAGTGCTCAGGGGAAAATTTATAGCACTAAGTGCCTGCAAGAAGAAATTCGTAACATCACATACAAACAACTTAATGGCCCAACTGAAAAACCTAGAAAAATAAGAAGCAGATACAACCAAGAGGAGCAGAAGGCTGGAAATAATCAAACTCAGGGCTGAAATCAATCAATTAGAAACAAATAAAACTATTCAAAGAATCAATGAAACAAAAAGCTGGTTCTTTGAGAAAATCAACAAGATAGACAAACCCTTAGCCAAACTAACTAAAAAGCAGAGAGAATCTATTCAAATCAACAAAATCAGAGATGAAAAGGGTGACATAACTACAGACACTGAGGAAATTCAAACAATCATTAGGTCATACTACAAAAGCCTATATGCCACAAAATTTGAAAATCTAAATGAAATGGACAATTTTCTTGATAGATTCCATCTTCCAACATTAAGTCAAGATCAGGTAGAAAGATTGAACAGCCCTATATCCCCCAAGGAAATTGAAGCAGTCATTCACAGTCTCCCCTCCAAAAAAAGCCCTGGGCCAAATGGTTTCAGCGTGGAATTCTACCAGACCTTCAAAGAAGTGCTCACACCAATTCTCCTCAAACTATTCCACAAAATAGAAACAGAAGGTACATTACCAAACTCATTCTATGAAGCAACAGTCACCCTGATACCTAAACCACACAAAGACCCAACAAAAAAAGAGAACTTCAGACCTATCTCTCTTATGAACATTGA
>NW_026595972.1:0-2294 GCF_907164565.1 Psammomys obesus
TTTTTTGTGACGAAGGAAACAGCATAGAACTTCAACTCATCACTATTTGTAAGGGTAGGCATAATTTGCTAGGCTGGAGAGGTGGCTCAGCTCTTAAGAGCACTGGCTGCTCATCCAGGGAACTTGAGTTTGATTACTAGCACCCACACGAGGCTCATGACCATCTATAATTCCAGTTTCATAAGTTCAAAGCCCTTTTGGCTTTCACAGCTAAAGGCATGCATAAACATACATGTCGGCAAAACATCTATACACATATAAACATTCAATTAAAATAAAAATTTTAAAAGAATATAGTCAGTGGTAGGCCTATTCACATCACTGTGAAAGAAATGCATATTAATTTCTCAATTTAAGCTCGATGAGGTGGTATATTCTTGTAACCCCAGCACTCAGGGAGGCAAAGGCAGGCAGATCTCTGTGAGTTTGAGTCCAGGACAGCCAGGGTTACACAGGGAAACCCTGTCTTGAAAAAAACAAAAATGTAAACAAAAGAAATTTCTCAACTTAAAGGGTCTTACTCCCACCATTCCCCAGGGGGTCTATGTTTGGCAGGAGGGCACATGCATGTGTAGAGAGATGGGAGGGTGATATGCAACCAGGCTGGCTTTGAGCATGTTTCAGTTAAAACACAAACATTCACACACTCTCTCTTTCGCTCTCTCTCTCTCTCTCTCTCTCTCTCTCTCTCTCTCTCACACACACACACACACACACACCATACATATACATTTTCTTCAGGAAACTACTCTCCTGGGTATTTTACTACATTGATTTGTTTTACAAAATTACAATATATTTATCTCATATTCTTCCCTCCTAGATCATTCCTACCTTTATTCCTACCCATCTTCTTTCCCTTAAAATAAAATAAACAACAAAAATCAAAACAAACACCCCTAACCAAAAAGCTATTTGAGACCTGCTGATAAGGGAAAACCAGGCTTCCTCAGTGTAGTGTCAATGGACGTATCAACCACACTCCAGAGAGGCCGCACACAGGCCAGGAGTAGTTGGCCAACACAAAACAGACTCTGGTTTCCATTTGTTTGTTTGTTTGTTTGTTTGTTTGTTTGTTTGTTTCTGTGATTTTTATTTTATTATAGTTTTTAAAGGTGCCTAGTACCCATTGTAAACTAAGATATGGATCCACTAAAGTCTAAAGAGCAAAGATAAAAATTGAGAAATACAGAAACAAGTAGATAAGAGGAATGTGTGTGTGTGTGTGTGTGTGTGTGTGTGTGCGTGTGTGTGTGTGTGTGTGTGTGTGTTTAAACACTTGTATGGAAATATATAGAAAAATGGCCAAGCCAGGCATGGTGGTGCACGCCTGTAATCCCAGCACTCAGGGAGCCAGAGGCAAGTGGATCACTGTGAGTTGGAGGTCAGCCTGGTCTACAAAGTGAGTCCAGGACACTCACTCACTGACTAAGCTACACTCTCTGTGTAGCTAAGGCTACACAGAGAAACCTTGTCTCAAAAAAAAAAATTAGACAAAATTTTGTGGACAAAATCCACTCACGGCGTTGCACAGCTTGTGTCTCCAGGATGGATCTGTTGTCGTACATTGTGAATGTGTGCATGGTTCTGGAGAAACCAGCCTCCATAGCGTTTACTTGACCAGCATCCCATTTTGCAGATAAGACCTACACCTGAGAACTAGTGAAATAGTTTGTTTTTCATGTATTTACCTGGGCTGCGCGCATGCATGTCTGCGTGTGTGCGTGTACGGGTGCACACTGATGCCTGTGTACTTGCACAGGAGTGTGTGGAGGCCAGAGGTCAACATCAGAAGTCTTGCTCCCTGCATCTCACCTTTCTTTTCTGAGTTATTCAGGGATTATCGAGGAACCCAGAGCTCATTGGTACCCCAAGTCTAGGTAGCCAGCTTTTCCCAGAGAACTCCTGTCTCCACCTCTCAAGTGCTAAATCAGAAACAGGTTGCTACACTTTTTTAAACATCTCACCTTTTTATTTGGGTACTCAGAATTCTAACTTCAAGTTTATGTGGCAAATGATTTGTCTCCTGAGCCTTCTCTCCAGCCCCAGGAAGGATTTCTTAATAAGGTGAATGGATTCTTATGGTAAACCTCAACAGGATCCAGCTGTACTTCGTAAAATTGTGTGATCATCATTTATTTGTACAGATGTTCTGCTTGCATGTGTGTCTGCGCACCATGCGCATGCCTGATGCTCCCAGAAGCCAGAAGATTCTTCAAACTGGACTTACAGTTTGAAGTCCAGTTTGATGGTTTTGAGTTGCCATGTGGGTGCTGGGAACTGAACCCAGGTCC
>NW_026595973.1:0-1013 GCF_907164565.1 Psammomys obesus
TATCTGTCAAAGAAAATGTTAAATCCAAAAAATTCCTGACACAGACCATCCAACAAATCCAAGACAATATGAAAAGACAAAACCTAAGAATAATAGGTATAAAGGAAAAAGAAGATTCCCTTCTCCAAGGCCCAGAAAATATTTTCAACAAAATCATTGAAGGAAATTTCCCCAACTTAAATGACAGGCCAATAAGAATACATGAGGACTACAGAACACCCAACAAATTTGACCAGAAAGGAAAAACCTCCTGTCACATAATAATCAGAACAGTAAGTATACAGAACAAAGAAAAAATACTAAAAGCAGCAAGGGAGAAAGGCCAAGTATCATATAATGGCAAACCCATTAGAATACACACCTGACTTTTCAGATGTCAGCCCAGGCTACTATACCCTGCAAAACTCTCAGTCCTCATAGACGGAGAAAACAAGATATTCAATGACAAAAACAAATTTCAATACCTACACACAAATCCAGAATTACAGAAGACACTGAAAGGGAAAATACAACCCAAGAAAATTAGCTTCTGTCAAGAAAACACAGGAAATAATTAGCCTTACTACAGTAAAACAAAAAACAACCAAGCACACAACCTTATGACCACAGCCAACATCAAAATCAAAGAATCTAACAGCCACTGGTCATTAATCTCTCTCAACATCAATGGACACAACTCTCCAGTAAAAAGACACAGATTAACAGAATGGATACGTAAAAAAAAACAAAAACAAAAACAAAAAACAAACAAACAAACAAACAAAAAACCCCAGCAATCTGTTGCACACAAGAAACACACCTAAGACACAAAGATAGACATTCCCTGAGGGTAAAAGGTTGGAAGACGACTTTCCAAGCAAATGGACCCAAGAAACAAGCAGGAGTAGCCATTCTAATATTTCATAAAATAGACAACTTTCCAAGCAAATGGACCCAAAAAGCAAGCAGGAGTAGTCAATGTAATATCTGATAAAATATACTTTCAACCAAAATTAATCAAAAGAGATGGGGAA
>NW_026595974.1:0-1140 GCF_907164565.1 Psammomys obesus
CACACACACACACACACACACACACACACACACACACACAGCACATGCTTAATTTCCACCTATTTGAAAGTTCTGAGTTATTCTTTCATTATTTGTTCCTAGTATCATTTGCTGTTTCTAAAGCAGATACTTTATATGATACTAATACTTTAAAAATCCATTTAGCCATGGTTCAGGTCTAGTATCTTTTTACCTTATCTTAGAGTTGTTTTATTTTATGTGTATGGCTGTTCTGCCTATATGTATGTCTGTGTACCACATACATGCAGTGCTGGAAGAGGTCAGAAGAGTATGCCAAGTCCCCTGGATCTAGAGTTCCAGCTGGTTGTGAGCCATCATGTAGGTACTGGAAATATAACCCTGCTCCTCTAGAAGAGCAGTCAGTGTTCCTAATCAATGAACTATCTCTTTAGTCACATTTGTATGTGTGTGTGTGTGCGTGTGTGTGTGCATGTGTGTGTGTGTGTGTGTGCACGCTTGTGTGTTTAAAAAGACTTATTTATCTTTATAGCGTGTGTGCTGTATGTTTTGCCTATATGTGTGCATATGCACCACATACACGTCTGATGTCCATGGAGGCCAGAAGGGGCTGTGAGATGTCCTGGAACTGAAGTTATGGGACAGTTATGAGATGGAATGTAGGTGTTGAGACTTCAACCTGGGTCCTCTTGGAGTTCAGCAGGAGCTCTTAACAGCTGAACCATCTCTCCAATCCTTGTTGTAGTTTTTTTTTTTGTTTGTTTTTTGTTTTTGTTTTTGTTTTTGTTTTTTTTTTTGTTTTGATACAGGGTTTTATTTAACCTGGGCTGGCATTGAGCTTTAATCTATACTTGAGGAGATCTTGAGTTCTTAATCTTTCTTTGTCTAGCCACTAAGTGCTGGGATTACAGGCATATAGCATCATGCCCTAGAATATGTATTTCACTATCATGAGTGTCGTGATTCATATGTTTCTATAAGATTACCTGGTTTATGATCCTGTTTAAATCCTTTGTTTATTCTGGATGTGGTGGCACACACCTATAATCTCAGCACTTTAGAGGTATAAGCATGTTAATGAGGAGGTAAGGACAGCCTCAGCTAATACAGTAAATTTCAGCTTTACTGTGGAGTACTTGTCTCCAAAACAATAAATAAATT
>NW_026595975.1:0-1304 GCF_907164565.1 Psammomys obesus
TCCTATTTTATTGCATGCAAGTCCCTAGACTGTTGGTGATGCTCTTATATAAGGTGGGTCTTTTGTCCTACTCAATCCTCTGTAAAAACACACTAACAGATATATCCAAATATGTGCTTTGATAACCTCTGAAAATCTTCCCAAACCATTCAAGTCACCGACCAAGATTAACTATCACAATTCTTGTAATTTTTTACCATGCCAAATCATCTATAAACAACAAAACTCACATACTTTTAGGAGATTAAATCCATAACTCCTTTATATAGCACCTTAATAATCATCTCAATCATTACTAAATTCAACCTTGAAGTACCCAACTGTATTTATCTGAAAAATGTCAAATAATCACAGAAGAGGACCTTAAATGCTATTAGCTCAACCTCTTCATTATAGAAGTTGATCACTAATCCAGCCAAGTTTATTATCTAGATAACATCATTGTCAAGACTGTAATACAGTTCCTGTAATTCATGTTACTGTAAACTTTAAAACATGGCAGGAAATAGCATATTGAACCATGCTGAGAATAGTAACAGCATTTTCTTAGTTGAGCAAAGCATTATTAGTTGTGCCTTCCATGATTTCAGCTTCATAAACTCCATATCACTCTCTGGATCGTGTTGTCTTCTTACACCAATTTTACCATTTCTGTTTTCTACTTTTATTCCTGTCTCATTATCCATTCTTAAGATCCCATCCCTGTCTCTTTAATTTGGATACCGCTCTCTCCTCTAAAATTCAGACCAACCTTCACAAAATTTAGTTACCTTTTAAAGTATTAATGTAGTCTTAATATATTCACCAAAATGATTACTGTCTTAAGACTACTCAAAAAAATGGGCACAGAAGTAAAGAATCTTTTATTAGGGAAAAAAGAAAAAGTTGGGCTGGAGAAATTGCTCAGTAATTAAGAGTGCTTTTTCTTAGAGGATCTGAGTTCAGTTCCAAGCACCCATGTCAGACAGCTCACAGCCATCCATAACTCTGGAACCAGGAGATCCAACGCCTGCTTTTGAATCTGTGGGCACCTACACATTACACACACACACACACACACACACACACACACACACACACACACATACACACAAAGGTTTTTTTTTTAATAAGTGGATTCTATTGGTAATAACTTTGAGGAAATGATATCTGAACATAATTGCCAAGTATATGATTTACTTATATATTTTTTATAATCATTTAATCATTTGTAGTGGTAAAAAACACTTTCACTTCTATCTTTATAAAAATTACAAATTAAAATGTATTTTCAAGACCTAATTTAACATTTTATACACCAAAAA
>NW_026595976.1:0-6865 GCF_907164565.1 Psammomys obesus
GAACAACCAGAATGTTTCTTGGGCTTTAAATTAGAAAAACAAATACAGGCTCCCTGGTCGCTCTGTAGCTGAGCAGGCTTGATGGTCTGTGTGCTGTGGTCTGAGTGCGGCTGCTGTGTGCTCTGAGGGGTTTCAGGCGAGTTCCAAAGTCGCAACAAGGAGATCATCCTATGATGTATGTGAAGGTGTATTCTATGAACTGAGAACTCTCTAAAGGACTTGCAACATTCCTTACATCTGTATACCTTCTTTCTGGGGTTAAATCTCGCTTTTCTCAGCGCAGACCTAACTGCCTGGGGCCTGCAGCCACTGAGGCTGAGCCCCAAGTCCTTTATCGGAAAAGGCCAGCAGTACTGTGTCTCGGAGCCCCAGATTCACGCGCGGCAGCTGCACCATCCTCCCAGGGCCCGAGTCTGCTAGACGCCATACTAGCTCCGCAGGATCGCGATCACTGACGGTACGGCCCGCCCAATACCACAGTGACAGAGAATACGCTATATACTCACCAAAACCAGACAGAAACGCCATACAAGCTAGACACACCAGGCGCTGGGCCTCCGAAGCTTGGAGAGCAAAGTAAAGAGACCCCAGGACTTCCCAGAAAGCATCTGGACTAGCAACCCAGTCTCCAGTTACAGCGGGACTTTCTAACCTGGCGGCGGAGCAGCACTGAGCTGGCGGGGCACATCAGCCCTCCAGTTTAAGACTAACCAGGGCCAAACCAGAGAACAGAAAGGCTGGTTACCCCGATTCCCACTGACGTGACCACCCTGAAATCTCCAGCTGCAGCAAGACCTCATAACCTGGCAGTGACAGCAGCACGGAACTGGCGGAGCACATCAAAGAAGCAGGGCCAAACCAGAGAGCAGACAGCCCAGATACGCCGATCTCTGCCAAGTGTCCTGCCTGTACAGCTAGTCCTCAGCATACGCTAAGGACACGGGACCTCTCTCAACTTCCTGAAGAATTCTCCAGACTCGAGAGAGAGACAGTACCAGTCTGATCGGCTGAATCCAAAAACAAACAGGGAAGGTCTCAGATAAGCCAATGGCCAGGGGTAGGCGAAAGAACATTTCCAACATAAATCAGGACATCATGACTTCACCAGCAAACCCCAAAATCGATGGATATTCCAATTCATCAGAAGCACAGGAAAATGACCTTAAAGCCATGCTTGCTCAATTATTTGAGGCTCATAAGGAGGAAATGAACAAATCTTTCAAAGAGATGGCCAGTCAATTGGAGGTAAAGAAAGAAGAAATAGACAAAACCCTTAAAGAAACACAGGCAAACATAGCCAAACAAATAGAGGCACAAGTAGAGAAGAAATTAGTGGCATACAAAAAGGAAATGAACAAAGAAATAGAGTCCATCGTAGAGAGACAGGAATCCAAATTCAAACACATAAAAGAAATGGTGCAAGGCATGAAAACAGAATTAGAATCAATAAAGAAAACACAAAGTGAGAAAACTCTTGAGCTGGAGAACTTGGAGAAAAGATCAGGAACCACAAAAGTAAGCATCACCAACAGAATACAAGAGATGGAAGAGAGAATCTCTGGAGCTGAAGACACACTTGCAGAAATTGATACTTCTCTCAAAGAAAAAGTAAAATCAGAAAAATTCCAATCACAAAATATCCAAGAAATCAAGGATGCTATGAAAAGACAAAATCTAAGAATAATAGGAATTGATGAAAAAGAAGACTCCAGGCTCCAAGGTCCAGAAAATATTTTCAAAAAAATCATAGAAGAAAATTTTCCCAACTTAAAGAAAGAGATGTCCATAAATATACAAGAGGCCTACAGAACACCAAATAGACTAGACCAGAAAAGAAACACATCACGTCACATCATAGTCAAAACACTAAATCTACAGAACAAAGAAAAGATATTAAAAGCAGCAAGGGAAAAAGGCCAAGTAACATATGAAGGTAGACCTATCAGAATCACACCAGACTTCTCATCAGAAACTATGAAAGCCAGAAGGGCCTGGGCAAGCATCATGGAGACTCTAAGAGATCACAAATGTCAACCCAGACTACTATACCCTGCAAAGCTTTCAATCAACATAGATGGAGAAAACAAAATATTCCATGACAAAACTAAATTTACGCAATATCTATACAGCAAACCAACCCTACAGAAGATACTAGAAGGAAAACTCCAATCCAACGAAAACGAATTCACCCAAGAAAACAGGGCATACAGATAATGTCCCAACAAAAATGAAAAGAAAACAAGCAATGAAACAAGGTAAGATCATCGACTCCATTACACAAGGAACTAACATGCATTGGTCAATATTATCTATCAATATTAATGGACTCAACTCACCAATAAAAAGACACAGGCTAACAGAATGGTTACGGAAACAGGACCCAACATTCTGTTGCATCCAAGAAACACACCTATGCAACAAAGATAAACACTACCTCAGAGTAAAGGGCTGGAAAAATGTTTTTCAAGCAAATGGTTCCAGAAAACAAGCTGGAGTAGCCATCCTAATATCTAATAAAATAGACTTTCAACCCAAGTTAATCAAAAAAGATAAGGAGGGCCACTATATTCTCATCAAAGGAAAAATCCAACAAGAGGACATCACAATTTTGAATATCTATGCCCCAAATACAAGAGCACCTACATTCGTAAATGAAACAATATTAAAGCTTAAATCATACATTGATCCTAATACCTTAATAGTGGGAGACTTCAACACCCCACTCTCATCAAGGGACAGATCAACCAGACAGACACCAAATAGGGAAATGAAAGCACTCACAGAATCCCTAAATCAAATGGACCTAATAGATGTCTACAGATCTTTTCACCCAAACTCAAAAGAGTACACCTTCTTTTCAGCACCGCATGGAACCTTCTCCAAAATAGACCATATAGTTGGTCACAAAGCAAGCCTCAACAGATACAAAAGGATTGAAATAATCCCTTGTATACTATCTGACCACCATGGACTAAAGCTGGACATCAACAACAACAGAAACAACAAAAAGCCGACACGCACATGGAAACTGAACAACTTACTACTCAATGACAGCTGGGTCAAGGAAGAAATAAAGAAAGAAATTAAAGACTTTCTAGAATTCAATGAAAATGAAGGCACAACAAACCCAAATTTATGGGACACATTGAAAGCAGTGCTCAGAGGAAAATTTATAGCACTAAGTGCCTACAAGAAGAAATCTGTAACATCACATACAAACAACTTAATGGCCCAACTGAAAAACCTAGAAAAAAAAGAAGCAGATACACCCAAGAGGAGCAGAAGGCTGGAAATAATCAAAGTAAGGGCAGAAATCAATCAATTAGAAACAAATAAAATTATCCAAAGAATCAATGAAACAAAAAGCTGGTTCTTTGAGAAAATCAACAAGATAGACAAACCCTTAGCCAAACTAACTAAAAAGCAGAGAGAAACCATACAAATCAGCAAAATCAGAAAGGAAAATGGGGACATAACTACAGACACTGAGGAAATCCAAACGATTATTAGGTCATACTACAAAAGCCTATATGGCACAAAATTTGAAAATCTAAATGAAATGGATAACTTCTTGACAGATTCCATCTACCAAAATTAAGTCAAGATCAGGTAGAAAGACTGAATAGTCCTATATCTCCCAAGGAAATAGAAGCAGTCATTAACAGTCTCCCCTCCAAAAAAAGCCCTGGACCAGATGGCTTCAGCGCAGAATTCTACAAGACCTTCAAAGAAGTACTAACACCAATTCTCCACAAACTATTCCATAAAATAGAAACAGAAGGAACACTACCAAACTCATTCTATGAAGCCACAGTCACTTTGATACCTAAACCACACAAAGATCCAACAAAAAAAGAGAACTTCAGACCTATCTCTCTTATGAACATTGATGCAAAAATACTCAATAAAATACTTGCAAACCGAATCCAAGAACACATCAAAGATATCATCCACCATGACCAAGTAGGCTTCATCCCAGGAATGCAAGGGTGGTTCAACATACGGAAATCCATCAATGTAATCCACCACATAAACAAAATGAAGGAGAAAAACCACATGATCATCTCCTTAGATGCTGAAAAAGCATTTGACAAAGTCCAGCACCCATTTATGTTTAAAGTCTTGGAGAGATCAGGGATACAAGGCACATACCTAAAGATAGTAAAGGCAATATACAGCAAGCCTATAGCCAACATCAAACTCAATGGAGAGAAACTTAAATCAATCCCACTGAAATCAGGGACAAGACAAGGCTGCCCACTCTCTCCATATCTCTTTAACATTGTACTTGAAGTCCTAGCCAGAGCAATAAGACAACTAAAGGAGATCAAGGGGATACAAATCGGAAAGGAAGAGGTCAAAGTGTCACTATTTGCAGATGATATGATAGTATACATGAGCGACCCCAAAGATTCAACCAGAGAACTTCTTCAGCTGATAAACACCTTCAGCAAAGTGGCAGGATACAAAATCAACTCAAAAAAATCAGAAGCCCTCTTGTATACCAAAGACAAAAAGGCTGAGAAAGAAATTAGGGAAACAACACCCTTCACAATAGCCACTAACAACATAAAGTACCTTGGTGTGACTCTAACCAAGCAAGTGAAAGACCTATTTGAGAAAAACTTCAAGTCTTTGAAGAAAGAAATTGAAGAAGATCTCAGAAGATGGAAAGATCTCCCGTGCTCATGGATTGGTAGGATTAACATTGTGAAAATGGCCATCCTGCCAAAAGCAATCTACAGATTCAATGCAATTCCCATCAAAATACCAACTCAATTCTTTACAGACCTTGAAAAAAAGATTCTCAGCTTCATATGGAGAAACAAAAAACCCAGAATCTCCAAAACGATCCTGTACAACAACAGATCATCTGGAGGTATCTCCATTCCCGATCTCAAGCTGTACTACAGGGCAACAGTAATAAAAACTGCATGGTATTGGCATAGAAACAGAAAGGAGGATCAATGGAATCGCATAGAAGACCCAGAAATAAACCCACACACCTATGAATACTCAATATTTGACAAAGAAGCCAAATCCATTCAATGGAAAAAAGACAGCATCTTCAACAAATGGTGCTGGACCAACTGGATGTCTACATGCAGAAAAATGAAAATAGATCCATATCTATCACCCTGCACAAAACTAAAGTCCAAGTGGATCAAGGACCTCAACATAAAACCAGATACTCTAAATCAGCTGGAAAAAAAAGTGGGAAACAGCCTAGAATTCATTGGCACAGGAGACAACTTCCTGAACAGAACACCAACAGCACAGGCTCTAAGAGCAACAATCAATAAATGGGACCTCATGAAACTGAAAAGCTTCTGTAAAGCAAAAGACACTGTCATCAAAACAAATAGACAGCCTACAGATTGGGAAAGAATCTTCACCAACCCTTTATCTGACAGAGGGCTAATATCCAGTATATATAAAGAACTAAAGAAGCAGAAAAGCAACAAACCAAGTAATCCACTTAAAAAATGGGGAACAGAGCTAAACAGAGAATTCTCGAAAGAGGAACGTCGAATGGCAGAGAAACACTTAAAGAAATGCTCATCCTCAGTAGCCATTAGGGAAATGCAAATCAAAACGACCCTGAGATATCACCTTACACCCATCAGAATGGCCAAGATGAAAAACTCAAGTGATAGCACATGCTGGAGAGGTTGTGGAGAAAAGGGAACCCTCCTCCATTGCTGGTGGGAATGTAAACTGGTTCAACCACTCTGGAAGTCAATCTGGCGCTTTCTCAGACAACTAGGAGTAGTGCTACCTCAAGACCCAGCTATACCACTCCTAGGTATATACCCAAAATTTGCTCAAGTACACAACAAGGACATTTGTTCAACCATGTTCATAGCAGCTTTATTTGTAATAGCCAGAACTTGGAAACAACCCAGATGTCCATCAACGGAGGAATGGATACAGAAACTGTGGTATTTTTACACAATGGAATACTACTCAGCAATCAAAAAGGAAGAAATCATGAAATTTGCAGGCAAGTGGTGGGATCTAGAAAAGATCATTCTGAGTGAAGTATCCCAGAAGGAGAAAGACAAACTTGGTATATACTCGCTTATATAGACCTACAAGACATGATAAACATAATGAAATCTACACACCTAAAGAAGATAATCAAGAAAGTGGACACAGGCGAAGGTGATTAATCCTCATTTAGAAAGACAAATGGGATGTGCATTGAACTTATGACAGGAGTCTATCACAAAAGGCATCTGAAAGACTCTACCTAGCAGTGTTTCAAAGCAGACACTAAGACTCATAACCAAACCCTCGGCAGAGTGCAGGGAATCATATGAAAGAAGGGAAGTTAGTATGATATGGAAAGGATAGGAGCTCCACAAGGACCAAATATATCTGGGCACAGGGTCTTTTCTGAGACTGACACTCAACCAAGGACCATCTATGGATATAACCTAGAACTTCTGCTCGGATGTGGCCTGTGGTAGCTCAGTAACCAAGTAGTTTTCCAAAGTAAGGGGAACACGGACTATTTCTAATAGGATCTCAAGGGCAGGCTGTTTGACCCCCACCCCAGGGGAGGAGCAGTCTGTTAGGCCACAGAGGAGGACTTTGCAGCCAGCCCTGAAGATACCTGATAAAACAGGGTCAGATGAAAGGGGAGGAGGTCCTCCCCTATCAGGGGACTTGGAAAGGGGCAGGGAGGAGACCAGGGAGGGAGTGTGGGGTTGGGGAGGGAATGAGGGAGCGGGATACAGCTGGGACACAGAGTTAACAAAATGTAACTAAAAAGAAAAATAAAATAAAAATAAAAAAATTAAAAAAAAAAAAAAAGAAAAACAAATACAAAGAGGATGCTCTGAAGGACACACACACACCT
>NW_026595977.1:0-5508 GCF_907164565.1 Psammomys obesus
TTAGACTGATACTTTGATCAGCATGTAGACTTGGTGTCCTTCTCTGTGTTGCTCTGTCTCTCTCTCCCCAGCCCTCTCTCAGGTGGTATTCAGGTGTCACTGCTGGCCGGTGACAGATGGAGCCGAAACCCCGGGAACCTGAGAGGGAGGACCAGCTGAGGCAAATTATACATATGGACCACAGGGGCGCTCGTAAAGCAACTGACCAAGGTAATGTCAGATGGCCATCAGGGGCAGGGAACTAGTAAGATGGGATTTATCAGATACCTTAAAAAGGTTTTTAAGACACAGAGAATTAGGATAAAACTCCCCCATCCCTTTACTCTGTAAAACTAAAGAGTTGCTTGGAAAAATTAGAGCAGCCAAACAGGCAGAAAAAAGTACTTCTAAGGTTATTTCAAAGGTTCATAAAGGAGCTCAAACAGACTTGTGTAATTTGAAAGCAGAAAATAATTTAGGAGCTAAATAGTGAAGATGAAACGGAGTCAGAGAAAAAAAAGCTGCCAAGTCTCATAATTCAGACTGGCCTCCTGCGCCCTATGCCCCCGTGGTTTTCCCTGCTATGTGTGGGTGGCACGGGATCACTGCAAAAAGATATTACTGTTCTCTGAGAAAAAATCCAATTAGAAAGAGAACAGGTTCAATTAAAAAAATTTAAAAAGTTAAATATTTAAAAATATAATAATAATAATAATAATAATAATAATAATAATGTAAAACAAAAGGAGTATTCACTCAGAGTAGACTTCCTTTTGTGCAACAGTTGGCTTTTGAGAATGTTAATTCAGCCTGTAAAACAGCTATCAGACCCTTTCAAACTAAAGCAAACTTAACTGGTTATATTAAACTTTGTGCTGATATTGAGCCAAATGACTATCATGCTTAAAATTACAGCTAAATTTAGTAAAAAGAGTTTTATTTGTCTGTTTAAACATATGGTCATTGTATGTTTATTTTTGATGGATCTTAAATGGTTAATATATATATCTAGGTTATAGATCAAAAGTAATTAAATATATTTTAAAGTTATATTCAAACTGTTGTTTAGAATATATATATATATATATATATATATATATATATATATGCATATATGTTTATAAGGCCTGTAAACACATATGTTTAAAAGGTAACTATATGATAAATTATATGTCATCTCTGCTATATGATATAGGTTAAAAATTATTATAAAACCTCTTAGTTAACATAAATTTTGTTTCCTTTTAGACTGAAAAGACAAGTCTCATTTTAAATTGGTATTGGTTTTGAAAATTAAATTGTTTGCACTGGTAAATTTTGAAGTTTGGTTTTGACTTTTAAAATTATAAATATGCTTTATGATTTCACTCCTAAAAAGAATGCTTTGTTTTAATATTGCAAAAACAGGTTTTAAAAAATATTTAAATGTTTAAAAATCAGGTACCATGGTTGTTTTTTGTCTTTGTCTCTGTTTTTTCTGTTTTTGTCTGCCGGCTGTCTGTTTTGGTTTCTGGTTTTGGTTTGCTTGTGAGGTCTGGGGAAGCTAGGAGAGTTTCCAATTTGGTCAAAGGAATCTGGAGGACACTCCAGTTCCCAGAGAGGGGGGGAAGAGAGGGCCCCGGGGCCTGTAAAGGCTCTACTCCTTTTGGGACCAGGAGAGAGGGTCGCTGGGACCTTACTCTGGATGGAGAGAGGGCTACTGGAGCTCGCTCTCCATCTGGAAGCTGCGGAGAGGGCCATGGGGGCTCTGCTCCTTCTGGAATCTGTGGGACTTGTGTCCAGTAGGGGCCAGTCAAGTCCTGGTATTTGGGTATTCTGGTTACTCCAAGGTGACAATATTGGATTTCTATGTTCCTTATGTATGTGTATGTGTATATGTTTATCTGTGTATGTTTGTTTATATATAAACTTGGACTAACGATACTGATATTTTTAGACATGAGACAGTTTAAATCAATACCTCTGAGTTTGGTCCTGGACCATCAGAGTTAAATTCTATAAAACATTTTAAAATTTATCAGGTATTTTAAAATAATAATCTTTGGGCAATCTAAAAAAGAACTTGAAACAGTTTCTCAACCCTTTGTGGGAGGTCAAAAGACCTTGGTATTTATTTTATTAATTTTGCAAAGTAAACCAAGCCATGCTGTTTCAGCCAATTTAAAAAAAAAAAAACTGCAGTTATTACAATGTATCATGTCAGGAAAAAAAAAACTAGAAAATATGTTGTTCTTCATTTAAAAAGGCTGGAGATTCTCCATTGCAAAGTGTTTGCTTACACTCTTTTAAACGGAAAAAAGGACTACAGCTCCATATTAGCCCAGGGCTATACAGGGTTAAATTCAGATCATTGTTAACCATTATGAGCCATATAGTTTCCTCTAACTCACCGTGGAACATGCCCATTTTTGTAATTTTAAAAAATCTAACAAATTTAGATTATTATAAGATTTTAAAAACTGAGACTATAATAATTATGAAAACATTACCACCAGGACTCCCATCACCTAGTGGAATTCCTCAAAACACTTACAAAATTATTTTAGATTTAAAAGACTGCTTTTTTTTTCCATTCCTTTGTATCCTGAGGATTACCATAGATTTGCTTTTAGTCTCCCTTCTATTAATTTTAAGGAACCTATAAAACGTTATCATTGGAGATTGCTGCCGCAGGGCATGGCAAATAGTTCTACTTTATGTCAACAATTTCTAGTTAAGGCCGTTAGTCCAATACAAAAAAAAAATGGCCTTCTATTTATATTATTCATTATATTAATGCTATTTTATTAGCCTCTCCTATAGCTCAAGATGTTATGGCTTGCTATGCAGATTTATCTGAGGCTTTGTCCCAAGCAGGATTAAAAATAGCTCCAGAAAAGGTACAAACTAGCGATCCATATAGTTATTTAGGTTTTAATTTATTTCCTCTGGCTTTAAACATCAAAAAGTACAAATTAAAAAAATAATTTAAAGATTCTTAATGACTTTCAAAAATTATTGGGGGCTATAAATTGCCTTAGGCCATATCTAAAATTAACTACTGGACAACTTATGCCATTGTTTAATATTCTTAAAGGGGATAGAGCTCCTACCTCCCCCCGAAAATTGACTCCAGAGGCTCGAGATGCATTATTGTCGGTGGAAAAGGCTTTAGAAGATCAATTTGTGGCATATTGGGATCCAGATACTCCTCTCCTATTACTTGTATTTCAAACACAGTCAACTCCTACTGGGTTGTTATGGCAATCTAATCTCTAATTCTCTGTTGTGAATCCCCTTGTCAGCTAGTCTCAATAAAGTAATATTGTCTTATTATGAGGCCATTGCCCAAGTCATTGTGTCAGGATGCACCCAGGCAAGGGCTTACTTTGGAACTGAGCCTTCCAAGATTATTATACCATATAGTAAAGTTTAAATTAATTGGCTTTATGCCAATTCAGATAAATGGTTACTTTCTTTAGCTACAAGTAGATAATCATTACCCTTCCAATAAGATTATTCATTTTTTTTTTATTTTACATAGTGTTGTTTTTCCTACCATAGTTAAAAATAAACCTTTAAAAATGCTTGTTCTATTTTTTCTGATGGTAATGCTATAAAAAAAAAAAAGCTGGCTATACTGTTAATAGACAAAAAGTTATTTTTCAAGTTCCAGGCTTATCTGCTAAACTTGCAGAACTGATGGCTATCCACGCAGTTTTACATTTTTCTGAGCCATTTAATTTGTTTACTGATAGTGCTTATATTGCTCAAGCTATTTCTAAGCGTAAAACAACAGGTCAGATTCTTTCTACCACTTGTGCTAGTCAAATGTTTGCTCAGATTCAAGGACTTATTCAGGCTCGTCATAATCTTTTTACTATTATTCATGTTAGAGACCATTCTGGCCTCCCTGGATCTCTTGCTTTAGGTAACCAGACTATTGATAAAGCCTTAATAACCTTGGCTCAAGAAACACCTATAAAAAAGTTCAATTGGCTCATAAATTATATCATCTTAATAGTCACTCCTTAGGTTTAACTAATGGCCTGATCAAAAAACAAGCCAAAAAAAGTGTTAAAAATTATAACAATTATGATGTTTTCTGTCCAGTACCTCATCTTGGGGTTAACCCCTAAAGGCTGACCCCAGGTCAGCTATAGCAAATGGATGTGACTCCTTTTATAAAATTAAAAAAAATAAAATTTATTCATGTAACTACTGATACCTGTACAAGATTTATTTTTGCTACCTTGCATTCTCGAAAAGCTGCATGCTGCATTATAGATCATTGTTTGGCTGCCTTCATTGTTCTTGACATGCCACACCAAATTAAAACTGATAGTGGACCAGCTTATACCAGCAAGCCCTTTCAAATTTTTTGTAAAAAATTAAATATTAAGCATATAACAGGTATTCTTTATAATCCTATGGGCCAAGACATGGTTAAATGTGCCTATGCCACCATTAGGATGTATTTACAAAGACAAAAAAGGGGGGAATTATGTCCTCCTCATTCATCCAGACCTCAATTAAAATTTTTTAACTTTGGACAAATATGGCAAATCTGCAGCTAAACATTTTTGGCACCCTGAAACCTCCATGGTTAAATGAAGGGATCCCTTGAATAATACATGGCATGGATCTGACCCCATTTTAATTTGGAGATGAGGATATGTTTGTGGTTTTTTGCAGGTTAAAGATGCTACTTGATGGCTGCCAAAGACACTGGTGCAACAAGAGGAAACAAGATCATTCCCAAGTGATGATATAGCTGATCCTGCTGCAGCTGATTCATCCAGTGAAGGCTGAATTACACCTTTGGGCCTTAGTGCCCAATCCCCCTCTTGTTCTCCCTGTATATGTTTGCACACCTTTGTTTGGCTGGTCTGGTACTATTCATCTTTTTTATTGCCAGATGTTTCCACTTAGCTCAACAATGCCAAGCTAGATTTAATGCCATTGAAAGAGTGGCATGCTGTGAGTCCCTTGCCCCACGTAGGGGCTTGGCTTGCCCAGCTCAAATGTCAAACCTCTCTTTCCTGTGTGATGGGCCGGATAGTCAATGACGGGTTCTGGGTGATCCGATATTTACCGACCTAAGACATGGAAATCCCCCTATAAGCAGGATTCTCTCATGATGGGAAGGTATTGGAAATCACCCCCACCTAAGACAGGCACGGTCCCTTTGTTTTAATTCTAAAGGAAGGAATTGTGGCAGCCTTTTTGGAGTTAATGGCAAATTTGGAGTTAATGGCATCTGAGCAGTAGAATTCGGCCTCTTGGCTCTGGCTATTTTCCAAGGTCCAGTCTCTCAGAGACTGACCTTGGTGGTCCTACAGTGGATTGCTCTGACCCTGATAAACTCTGTGCAACCATAATAACCAGACAGCAGGTTCTGTGTAACCTTGAGTAAGCCCTCTTATGTTTTGGCTAAGTAAAATTGCCTACGTGAGAAACTGCTTGTACTCTTTTGCCTACTTAAATGTTAAGCTGACACCCATTAGACTGATACTTTGATCAGCATGTAGACTTGGTGTCCTTCTCTGT
>NW_026595978.1:0-1932 GCF_907164565.1 Psammomys obesus
TGGTAAAGTTTTAAGAGTTTAAAACACTTGAAATATATGCATTCACTAGCAGCTACTAACAAAATAATACTAATACATGTTTCTCTCCTATCATTTTTATAATGCAAGTCTTTTTGTTCGAGTGAATACAAAAACACATAAATACATACACACACAAACATGAGAGAGAGGGGAGAAGAGAAAGAGGAAGAGGGAAAAAGAGAGGAAGAAAAAGAGGGTGAGGAATTGATTTTTACAAACACATGATATTGACAACGCAGGGAGAGGGTTGTCAATCTCTGTAGAGTTGGATGGAGGCTGTGCTATTTTTAGGGTGATTTAAGCAATTATAGCCCTGCAAAATGTAAACCACTAGGGAAGCCAGGCCTTCTTAGGAGCCAGGAATCTTCAGCCATATTCATGGCATCATGGCTTCAAGAGATCACTGCTTTGAAGTCACTGCAGAACCTTGTTAGTGTGGAGGAGAAAGTTCACAGTTGCTTCCTCTCTGCAGAAAAAGCTGAGGACATTGACACCATGTCATGAACTGTGAGCACCAGCTTGTCTGGAGTGAGACAAACAACAGCCTTGAGCCACCTGCCAGCTCCTGTCTTTGCAGCCCCCTCAACTGTGCCTATGTGAAGTTCTGTAGGAAATTCTGAGCTAATGCATCATTCATATATAAAGCATTGCGGTGACTACAAATCCTTCATAGAAAAACTCCTGTCTTCCCAGATGGTAGTGCTCATATGAATGCCTACTAGCCCAGCACAGGAGATCAGAGAACATGACAGCCACTTCCTGCCATCAGAAAAATTATGTAAGAGAAAGCCTTTTGCACAACAGTTCAGGCTGCCACAGCCACCTGTGTCCTTGGGATTCAATTGCACCATGCCATAAATTACCTTTTATAGCCTGGTCTATCAGGTTTCCTGCAGAGAGAACTGGTGTTCTCTACACAGAGAAAAGACCTGGATTTGTGAAATAGGTTCCCTGTGAAGAGGCCATATTGAGGACAAGAAAGGAAAGGCTTAGAGGGTAGAACAGGAGAACAAAATACACCTGGAACAAGAAATATCCACGAGAATCCTGAACATTCCCTGTTAAAGCAACTATGAAGGCTTCATCTGCTCAGGGCAACAAGGTTAGAGCCCGCTGTTCTGCATGGAGTCAGGAGGCCAGGACTGTAGACACTGTGTCATCCCTCAGTTACCGGAATCATGGACAGCCTGAGATCCGTGACATCACAAAAAGGCCTCAAACAAGTTACCAGTGTTTAGCACAGCAATGGCCTGAGCTTGTGACCTGGAGGGAAATAGAGATTGGAAAGTGGAAAGGAACTCCCTCTGCAGAGGCCACTGCATGCTGGGTGCTTGTGGCCCTGTGGGTGCACTGCAGCCAGGGAGGAGAAAGGCAGGAAGTGATTTCTGTGTGTTCATTATATTAAGCTGTGGGTTTAAGCTTTTCTGGATAAGTTTGCACCAAATAGACAATTCTAGCTTTGCTCACTTTGAACCTCTGATGTAATCAGTCCCAAACCATTTCATAATTTTCGCTGTGTCTGCTCTGCTGGTCCTCCCATGACTTCCCATGGCTCTGAGGTTCCCCCTAAAGTGTTAACAGGCAGCCTTTCCCTGGGTCAGTACTCACACAGAGAGTATGGTTTCCGTGTAATATTGGTTCTGTGTGTCTCAATTTTCAGGTGCTCAGCTTCAGGATTTGAACTGTGTGGCATTTACAAACAAATGTAAAGAGAAATAATATGGAAATATCGAGGGAGAGACACACAGCTTGGCCTTTGGTGAGGCAACCAAGGGCAGATGAAAGTGGCTGAGGGTGGGGTTAACCTAAAATCCTTCTATTTCTTCCAGTCCACTCTCTGATTTATGTTTGGTTATATGATGTGAACTCTGTGTCTTATTCTAGCTGCCATGCCTGCTGCTTGCTGCCATG
>NW_026595979.1:0-8757 GCF_907164565.1 Psammomys obesus
AAAGGCCAGTGACTCCCAGCAAGCATTCTAATTGTTAAGTTAGTTAAGTGTGTCCCCTGAAATTCTTACCCAAGAAGAAAATAGTGGCACACAGTGGCATTAAGTTTACTACTTTCATGAACACAAAGATTTTCATATGAATATTTCTGACCAATGTTGCTTTAATTCATTAAAATCCAGAATATCATCCATGGGAATGAATATCAGTGCTGACAAATCAGACATTTTACACTGGAAATTCAATCATTGTTGTTCCCTTTGGCTAATCCATTCACAGAATTTGGAATTCTCCTAATATGTAGCAAATTTTTGTCCCCCAGAAGAACTTCAGCTTGAGGTTTCAAAATTCAAATTTTTCAGTGTAATCATTACAGAAGACATTGTACTTCAGAATTTTTAGTCACCGAGCTTCCCTCCATTTCTGGGATGATGGCATTTAGATTGACTTTTGTTTTGAAGCTCGGGAATTTTTGATATAAGACCCCAGTCTTTGTGGATAAATCACCTCAACATGTTTACTTCAGGAGAGAAAATTGGGCCTAACAATTAGCATGCTTGGAGAAAGCCATTTGCCATTCACAGTGGCACAAAACTTTAATCTCAGCACTAAGGTGACAGAGGCAAATGTGTGTAATTTTGAAGTCAATTTGGGGTACATAGTGAGTTCTAGGACAACCAGGGATACATAGAAAGGAAATGTCTCAAAAAAGCAGAGCAAGCCAGACTAAACCAAACCAGACAAACGAAAAGCTTGCCTGAAGGAGTAAGTGAGCTCTGGAAGCCCAGCCCTAGGGAGTGAAAGCTGTCACACCAAGGTTGTAATTCAATCACATCCTGAAATCAATCAGCTGTTGTAATTGACTCACTGAAGCCAGGCAGTATAAAAGGAGGCCAATGTGGAGAGGACTTCAGATGAGGCAGAGCAGAGGCAAGGCATGAACTACCTTCCAGTGCTTTCTGGCATCGCCCTCAAAATTCACTAGAGGACAAGGTAAGGTTGGTGAATAGAATGATTTACCTTCTTTTTGCCCTTGAGTATGTGTGTTAATTGGTTGTTAATATTTGTGGGTGTAAGAGATGTTACCATCAAAATTTGGGTAAATCTCAATGGTGGAGGTGTTGTGGGGTATTCACCAGAGAAAACTGTTTGGAAATAGGTTTGAGCCAATAGAAAGTCATCACTAGTCATCCTGAAAGTACACAAAGTACTCAGAATCCCAATGTAGTCCTGAGCCTTTCTTGGGGTGAGTTTTGAAGCTAACAAAACCATTTAGCCAGTAGCAGAACTATACAGAAGCCAAAAAGGCGAAGTTGGTACATTTAGAGACATCAATGGGTTAGTCTTTTCTTTTAATTTTGTCAGTGCGTGCTGTCTATGTACTGAGTGCTACAGTCTGATTGATACTTCCATCATGGAGTCAGTTGGGTTACGTTCTTGGTGCCTATTAAGGTCCAGGGCTCTGTTACATTCCCCACTGTTCTTGCTGAGGAAATTAGGTGGTCTCATCCTGTTCTAAAGAGGTGTAGTTGGTCTTAAGAACCATTTGCTTTACAGTACCGATTCATATTTAATATAATTTAAAATGCAGAAAGCCCACAGTTAACTTAATCAGAATGAGAACTAAAGGCCCAGTCAATACTGAGACAGCAATATTCAGGAGACCAGGAGAACAAAGACTGGTATCAATGACCTACGTGATTTTCTCTCTTTTTATTTTTATTTTTTTCAGGGTTTTGGTTTTTGTTTTTCTGCCATAGAAAGATCTTTCGTAATTATCCCTGATGAGCAACTAGCATAGAAACAGAGTTGTCTTTATCTCATGAGAGGTCTTAGCCTCTTCACTTTCATAGGACCATTTTTGTAAAAGATTCTAAATGTTGTTTTAATTCAGAAACAGAAACTTTTACTATCTCTAGGTCGCGATCGACTTGTCTGCTGAGTTGGAAAGAATAAGAAGAGGCATATTTAGTCAAATCATTGGTACGTACCCCCCAAGTACTTTCAGGAAGGAGCTCAATAATATTGCTGTTCTCCAGATGAATTAACCCATGAGGCAGAAGAGCAGGCATCAGAGAAGGTGGAAATTATTAAGGTTGTAAGGTTAAAGGTTTGGTTTTGATTTTGATTTTGGTTTTTATTGAGACAGTGTTTATCTTTGTAGTTCTGACTGTCTTGGACTTACTTTGTAAACCAGGATGGCCATGAACTCACAGAGATCCACCTGCCTCTGCCTCCCCAAGTGCTGGGATCACAGGCCTGTGTCACTGCACCCAGCTAACGGTTTTGGATATTAATTTCAGCCGCTTGTAAGTCTTCTATAGTAATTTGGGCTGGCCCAGTCACATGAGTTTTGCCAGTCGTTGGGCTGACAGGCTGGTTAATTTCTGTCCCTATGTAGTATGGGAGCTAGGGGTCTAAACATAAGCAGAAACCCTGGCTGAATTTTGGATCTGATGATTAACTCTATCTCCACGGTCCCTTTCTGGGGCACAAAGTCTAATTTTCCAGTTGTTTTTTTGTTTATTTATTTATTTTGTTTAGATTTAGGTTTTCTGTTCCCAAAGGCCAGAATCTTTTTAAAAGAAAATTTCAGGAATAAATTTTGCGATAGAAACTCCCTTGTTCCTGGCAACTATGGGGTCCAGACACAGGTCATGCATGAAACTGTAAACTGTATTTCTATATTCCAGTCTTAACAGATAAATTCCTGTACCTGCTCCCCCCCCCCATAACAGGCCCCTTGAAGTGGGCTTCAGTAAGTAGGGGTTGAGACAGAATGTAGTTGCTGGTCTGCAGTCACATTCGCTGATACTTCTGGATCTTTCTTCCTCAGTTTCCGTAGAGGACTGAGCATAGTTGGGGGCTGGACCTGTAATCATACGCATAGTACAAAATATAAGCTTCAAGAGGAGGTAGAAGGTCAGGGAGGGAAATGCCCTGATACCGAACAACACCTTAATTTCAATCGGTCATTTGTCCAGAGACAGTCCATTTGGTGGCGGCAGCATCTGTGTTGTCTGCTTTCTTTACCTGGGTGTGATAGATTCATAGCATGATAGGACCTACCTTCATTGCCTTAGGAGTGGATATAATCACCTTATAGGGTCTTTTTAGGTTAATTTCAGGTGTCCTTTGACTATTCTCTTGATTCAGTCAATATCACTGACTCATATAGTTCAATACATAGGCTGTTTGTAGAGCTGGTCTGACAGTAGTGACTTCACAAATAAACGACTAGTCAGTTGTGCCAATTGCTGGCTTCTTAGCTTGGAAACCAGTGGGGGAGATTCTCTAAGCATACTCTCATAGGGCATAAATCTCTCTGTATATAGAGTGTAGAGCACTGAAACAAAGCAAAGGGAGGAGGTCAATCCACTTCTTGTTTATCTCCAAAGAGAATTTTGTTAGGGTTTTTTCGTTTTTAATGTCCTGTTTATTCTTTTTACCTGGTCGGGATTCTAGAGTCTATATGTGCAATATAGGTTTAAGTTATGTCTAAATCATCGGCTATTATTAGAGAGCCAGGCATTGTTGCACACCATTCTACGGGAGACTAAATCAGGAAACCAGTTTCTGGAGGAGCGTTTTTGCTACCATTTCAGAATTTCAGTTCAGAATTTCACTTTTACCCATCCAGAAAAAGGATCTATAAAAACTAGCAAGCATTTTTATCGTCCCTGGCTGGCTGGATCTCAGGAAGTCAGTTTTTCCAGAGTTCTGCAGGGTGTTGGTTTCTCCTTGGAACCCTTACTGGGTAAGTGTTATCTGTTTTAGACTTACTTGAGCACTAGCCTGGCCTCTGGCTGAGATATCCCACAGTAGGTTTATCTATTCAAGGCATAACATATTGCTCTAAGCAACTCAGAAGGTTTTATAGATGCCACATGAGGAGCCTGGAGGTCAGCTAGGTGTTTCTTCCTTTCTATGAACTCTCAGGGAGCAATGGGTCATGATATGTCATCAGAATATCAATACACCTCACTGCCCTTGGGGCCTTTTGTAGGACATCCCGGTCAGGAGCCCAGCAGTATAGGACAACATTTTCCCTCAAGGAAGACCACATTTTTTAATGCCATTTTCCCTAACAGTGAGAATTCCCCTCTCTCTCTACAGATCATACCTTTGATAAGCCTGATAGTAAGAGCATACTGAGTGAAATAGGTCTAGGAATATGGTATGGACTTTCATTTTCCCCATCTGAGAGCCTAAGTAAGAACAATCAATTCTGCTTCTGGGCTGAGGTACCTGGCTTGGGCCCAAATCTTTTCAGTTAAAGTAACTATTGTAGATTCCGTGTACCTGTTTTTTTGTTTGTTTGTTTTTTTGTTTTTGTTTTTTGCTTTTTTTTTTTTTAATCTCACAAAAATCATAGCCAAGCATCTCCATCATCAGGCTGGAGGGAGCTGAATTGGTGGTAGTGGGTTCCTCAAAGCAGACTTGAGAGTAGACCTAAAATTGGGCTTCTAGTACTCAGTCATCAGACAAAAGAACAGCATTTTGTTGCTTCTTCAAGGAGGGCTTGAACTATGTCATAGGGTACTTTGATTATAAGATCTTGAATCAGAATTTATGTGTTTTGTTTTTTTGTTTTTTGTTTTGTTTTGTTTTTATTAAACTAGCAATAGCCACCATAGCTATAAGACTAGTAAGTCATTAGAATACCTGTGTCACATGGCTTTTTTGTGGTCCCAAACGTTTAGGTGAGAACCCTTTTGTCTTTAGTTTCATGGGCAAACAGATGAAAAGGTTTTAAGAAGTCTGGGAGTTCTAGGGCTGGAGCCAAAGTCAGAGCTATTTTTAAAGCCTCAGATGCTTTTTGCTTAGTATCAGTCCAGATTAGGAGATCAGTGCCCACATTTGTGCTGCTGTATAAAGACCTTGGTATTTCTACCAACTCTGCCGTCCAGAGGCAATACCACACTGCACCTAGAAACTCTTGAACAAGTGAGGATCTGAAGGATGGCAGTAATTGTACTCTGAAGCAGGCTGCATTTGTCTCTTTTCAACTGGTAGATAAGATAGGTATCCGTCTACAAAATTGGGCTTTCTTAGTCAACATTCTGTAGCCTTTTAACTCTTGCATAAGTCCCACAGTTGCCCTTTTATAATCCTTGTGGTTTTGTTGTTGTTGTTGTTGTTGCTGTTTTTTTGGAAACCACTGATGGTGGGCACAAAGTCTACACTTAGTGTCTTTAGATTGTGGGCAACCTGGACCAGGTATGTAGTTTGCTCTAACCTCCCACTTGGTCTGACTATTTACAAGCAAAGATGGGGTGACACACCTCTGTCAGTGGAAGGCTAAAGAATAAGCACATCTTTCAGATCCAAGACGGTTTGTACCTGTTTCTCTGGAAGAATCAGACTCATGAGAATCAGAGATCCCAGGTTTCTTCAGAGGCAGGAGAGGAGTATTTCAGGATGACTGGCAGTACTCACGATGAGTACTTCTACAAACAAGGCAATATGGAGGATTGCAATTTCCCTTTATTTTTTTGTTTTCAGATGCATTGGGTATTGTATGATCAGGATTGCGGTAACTGAACTGGTTAATTGACCAATTTAGGAACTTGGTGTTGGGACAGTTCTTAGGTGGTTGGGTTCTGCCCATACCTTCTGGGAATCTTTGCTGTCACTCTGAGAGATAGCCCAACTGTATCTTGGATTGGAAGTAGAACTTTCAGCTAGGAAGTATTTTTGTCAAAAAAGACAAAGGGTAAGACACCAAAATTTTGCTGTGTATATGTAAGTCTAATTTCATTTCATCATTATCTGGTGACAGTGCCTTTCAGTTTGTGTAAATTTCTCTGTTGGTAAACACTCTTTGAACTACTTATAGCAATTGTGAGCTATGACTGTAATACTGGAATGAGCTAATTGCAATATAAAGTTATAAATGTAGTTTATAAAGTTTAATGAAAGTAAAAGAGAGTAAAAGAGAGAGAGAGAAAGAAGCAGGCAGAGAGAGATATGTTGATCCAAAATGTGTGAGTTATATAGTGAAGAGGGAGAGGAAGGCCCTGCCCCTGGCTGGAGCGTTCAGGGTAGAGAAACTGGACCAAAGTGTGTGAGTTATATAGTGAAAGAGGTAAGAAAGGCCCTGTCCTTGGGCTGAACAGTTCAGAGGGGATCTAAAACCAAGCAGCCTACTGATAGCTTTGAATTTTTTTAATTTTCATAACTTTTATCTAATATCTAGGGCTGACTGAGTAAGAAAAAAAAATTTTGTTAACTTTTATTGATCCCAATGCCAGTCATCTCCCATCCTTTTGTGTCCACCCTCTGCCCTTGCAACCTTCCCTGCAAAATGAAATAATAAATAAATAAATTTAAAAATTAAAAATAAGAAAACAATTTCCGTGGATGCTATAGTGTGTCCCAAGGTATATCCCTTTGGTCCATACATCTTTATGTGCAAATGTTCATTGCGATGAGTCATTGATCTGGTTTGAGGCCTAGAGTTCCTGTATGGTTAGTGTTCACTTTGGCACATACAAAAACAACCTTGGTATCACTTAAAGTTGTTTCTTTCTTCTTTTTTTTTTTGTAAGAGATAGGGTTTCCCTGTAGCCTTGGCTGTCCTGGACTGGCTTTGTAAACCAGTCTGGCTTTCAACTCACAGAGATCCACCTACCCCTGCATCCCCAAGTGTTGGGATTATATGTGCCACACCTGGCATTTGGCAGCTGACTTTAACCTTTTGTAGAGGACCTAGTGAAATGTGTCCTTGGTCAGTATTGAACAAAAGGGAAAAGCTGTTCTGTGCAGGCTGCAGTGTTTGGTAGCAAGCCCTCTGCCCAATCCAGGGGCATAACAACGTAAATAATGAAAAAGAAGGGAATAAATCTTTCTTTTCCTTCAAGTTCAGCCCAGGAGAACTTTTCTCCTCCTCCAGGACTGCTTAGAACAGGCATAGAGAAGAGGGGATGCTCATCCGGGGAACCTTGTTTTCCCTGTGCTCATGCTTCTCAAATGGCAGGGTTGTTAATGCTGCAGGAGTCAGCGATGAAACAAGCAAAGGTTCCTCTGCCTGGAGAAGGACAGGTGGAGGGTTGTTCAATTGTTTGTTTCTGGGTATCCTTGCAGAACCAAAGGATTCAGGTCCTCAAAAGGAGAGGGCACAGGTCTGAAACCATCTGGGGGTAGGGTGTCACACCAGAGATTCACTGGTTAATTCAGGAAAACTGAAGCACATAAAAATTCACACAGAGACACATACACACAGAGAGAAACACACCATAAAAACAATAAGTGACCACCACACATTCATATACCTGAACCAACAGAGAGATACAGTGACATCTCTATGGATCCTGGACACTAGATCAGGAGCCATGTCTGACCACTCCTATGTGTCCAAACAGGTGCCTTTAAGACTTAGCTCTGGAGGTAACACACCAAGAGAATTACTAATATGGTTCCTTCTGGGATGGTTTGTCAGGCACCTCTCAGTCATCAGGCAGCTCTTGGTCACAGGGAGCCCTGGAGTCCTAGAATGTCTCAGGACACGCACCCTTTAGAGTACACTGACCATTGAACTCTTCACCTCTCCAAAGAACTCTGAGACCCCCTTAGGGTCCCAAGGTCTGCTCTCTGGGATCCTAGTGAAACCTCCATAAATACTGTAGGGCATTAACCAGAAAAGACTGATCAGAGATGGGTTCAAGCCAATAGAAAGTCTTTATTAGCCAATCTGGGAATACAGTGGGTATTTAGGATCCCACTGTAACATTGAACCTTTTATATGTGAGATTTTTAAGCACAAATACCTTGTTTTGGGTCGACCTGTGTCAGCTAACAAGAACAGTTAGCCAGGAACAAAATTAAAGAAACCATAAGTCAAGATTATATTTAGACACTTTCCCTTACTTAGGACTTTGGGTTAGGCCTTTGTTTCTGGTTTGAAAGGAGATAGTGTCTACAACTTGTGTTTTACATCATAGAGATGATTGTGCTAAAGTCATGGGGCCTGCAAAGTCAGGGGCCCACTACATTGGGGGTTGCTTTGGACAACCATCCTGATCAAGGTTTGACATTTTAAACTCTGTAGGTGACTCAAGGCTAGGAATGATATATGTGTGTGTTTATGGATATATCTTTGCTGATGCCTGAATTTAATGTTGCTGGACATTCCCTCTTTCCTAAGGAAGTATTATTCTGTGTCACTTTAAAATGCAGGAAAAGGGTGAAACATAAAATTTGAGAATCAGAAACAATAACTTCATTATTTTTAAAAAGGGGGAGGAACAGATAGCTCTGAGCTGCTGCCTAACTTGCTATGTTCTTATGGTAGACCTTCCCACCTTTAACAGAGGGTTTTTCTCCCCATTGACTCAAGCATTGTTACACGTTACATCTTCTCTTTACTCTGTTCTTGGGAAGCACTTTTGTAACACAAGTATGAATTATCTACTGTCAGGCAACCATGAAACTATCTGTGACAGAACTCTTAGTAGAGTTTTTATTTTATTATGCGTCTCTTCTCTTTTTAATTTACAGCTTTTGAGCATCACCAACCATTGAAACAGATCCTAAACTCACAAGGCAAATACTAAACTGCCATCACAGCTTCTTTCTGAGGATCCTCACCAGAATGGCTTCACAGCTTAGAGAAATGTTTCAGCCCAACTCCCCACCAAGTGACCTTGAAATAGGCAATCTAGAGTTTATTCCCACCCTTGGTTCTGCTGTGCAGTCTGGGGAAGACACCTATAACTCCCCAGTTTCTCAGCTCAATATTCCTCCAAATGACAATGGCT
>NW_026595980.1:0-1642 GCF_907164565.1 Psammomys obesus
ATTATATTATATTATATTATATTATATATATTATATATATTTATAAATATATATAAATATATATTTATTTTTATATATCTTTTATATATTTATATTTATATTTAATATATATATAATAAATAAAACTGATGAAGAAAGAAATTACTTTCAATTATAATTTTTTATAACTGATTTTAGTTCTGCCTATCTTGATGTCATTAGATCAAACCAATGTTAGAATTCTAGCATAGTTGATATCTACGTGCTTTTTGTTAAAATGTTGTAATAGGCATCTTGCATCTATTTATAATAACAAATCCAAAGAGAAAGTCTTATGCTTTTAAAGAAGCATTTCACAGTCAAACTTACTGGGTCTATTTAGTCTTTTTTTTCCTGTATATATGTCAAGGACTGACCATTTGGGACTAGATCACCTACATGAAGGCTTATCCCTGGAGAAGCCGTATTTTCCCTCTCTCAGCAGCCACTGATTACCTTTAGCTCTTCATCTTCTGAATTTTTGTGAAATTTATAATCCATGTTGGTGTGTTGACTTGTGTGGTCATTATTCAGTTCTTGTATAGGTAATCACATTGTTGAAATGTCATGAGTGCAGCATCCCTACCATGTCTAGAAGATTCTGTCAACTCAGGCTTCTTATCTTTCTGGCTCTTATAATCTTTCTGGCCCTCTTTCTGTAATGTTATCTTAGGTAAAGATTTTTTTTATAGATTTATCAGTTGGAGTGAGATATATAACAGTCAGCTGTTCACTATAACTTGAACAATTATGGCTCTCTGAGATAGAGTTTGTCTGCTGCTAAAAATATGTGTAAAGATGGCTTTGAGCTACAATTTTCTGAGGAAACAAGGATAAATATTTAAATTACAGTTAGAAATTATATTGGTTTAAGAATACAAATATGAGCTGCCAATAATCACTACAGTGTAACAATTCATTTAAATTATACTGACCATATTGACAAAAATATATTCCATAGTTACTGGCATCAGAATAACAAGTTGTAATTGGAAAATAACAACAGCTTTTATATCTTTGTCTCAATTTTCTGAGAATGTAATAAAATGTGTATGCCACTTTACAAAGAATACTGAAAGCATAGTAATTGACATGGTATTATTACAAATAGTTGGTCACTTTTCTGTAACGCCTTTTTTAAAGACTGGAATATATTATTCTAAAGAAAGCTCTTAAACAAGATGTAAAGAACTCAAAATATCTTCAGGAAGTCCCTGAAATTGGCCAGATTCACTCATCCCTACTTTCTCTGAGTAAGTAATAAAGCTCAGAACTCTCAGACAAAAAGTAGCTAAGCTATGAGGAAGACTTTCAGACAGGCCAAGCTACAAAAAAGATCCAAAGATGAGACCATCTGCTTGAAAGAAGGAGAAAAGCAGCAGAGCTTCCTGAAAAAGGTTTTTACCAACTGAATCACCTGGACATGACAGGCTTGAACTTGTTGGGCTGAGAAAAGACTGTGCAGTGAGCTTCAGGTTCCCAGGTTTATGACATAGGATTTGATCAACTGTCTTTCAAACATTTTTGATGCTGTAAGCAACCTTTCACTCATATTCATATAGGTAACCATAATAAAACTTATTCTGTTTCCAAGTTTTACTTTGGTAATAATTTGTACTTTGAT
>NW_026595981.1:0-15159 GCF_907164565.1 Psammomys obesus
GAAGTTTGCCCATCTGGTGACCCAGAGTGGTTCTGTCATCTTATTAGCGTCCCTGTCCCTGAATGGGGCAGTATGAACAGGATGGTAATGTTGAGCTAATGTGTCCTGGTGTGTCAGTAGTGGAGATGAGCTAGGAATTATGCTAACGGATGCCCATAAACACCTCCTCTTTTTTTGGAGGGGGTAGTCTGGGAGACTTTTAATGTCTTAGTCTATTTACTTAGAGCATGTAGGACAATTTAAATTGTTTACCTAATCTTGATTTAATTTTGGTACATCTATCAAGAAAATCATCCATTCTGTTTATATTTTTCCAGTTTTGTGGAATACAGACTTTTGAAGTAAGACCTAATGATTCTTTGAATTTCCTCAATGTCTGTTGTTGTATCCCCTTTTCATCTCTGAGTTTCTTAATTTGAATACTCTCTCTGTGTCTTTTAATTTGGCTAAAGGTCTGTCTATCTTGTTGATTTTCTCCAAGAACCAGCTCATGGCTTTGTTGATTCTTTCTACTGTTCTCTTTGTTTCTAGGTGATTGATTTCAGCCTTGAGTTTGATTATTTCCACCCATCTACTTTTCTTGAGTGTGTTTACTTCCTTTTTTCTAGAACTTTCAGGTGAGCTGTTAAGTTGCTAGTATGAGATCTCTCCAGTTTCTTTATGAAGGCAGTTAGTGTTATGAACTTTCTTCTTTTTTAATTTTTTATTTTATTTTTATTAATTACAATTTATTAACTTTGTATCCCACTTGTTGCCTCCACCCCACCCCTCCCAATCCCACCCTCCCGCCTCCTTTTTCTTCTCTTATGCCTCTCCCCCATTCCAATGATAGGTGAGGTCCTTCTCCCCTTCCGCCTGGCCCTAGTCTATCAGGTTTCATCAGGACTGGCTTCTTTGTCTTCCTCTGTGGACTGGTAATGCTGCTCCCCCTCCTCAGGTGAAGGTGTTCAAAGAACCAGCCCATGAGTTCATGTCACAGATGGTCCCTGTTCCTATTATTGGGGAATCCTCTTGGACACTGAACTGTCATGGACATCAGAATAAGGAGAACAGGGAACAGGACAGGAGTCTATCACAGAGGGCCTCTGAAAGACTCCACCCAGAAGGGTATCAAAACATATGCAGAGATTCATAGCCAAACTTTTTGCAGAGTGCAGGGAATCTTATGAAGGAAGGGGAAATAGAGAGACTTGGAAGGAACAGGAGCTCCACAAGGAGACCAACAGAACCAAAAAATCTGGGCACAGGGGCTTTTTCTGAGACTGATACTCCAAACAAGGACCATGCATGGAGATAACTTAGAACCCCTGCACAGAAGTAGCCCATGAACTTTCTTCTTAAAACTGCTTTTATTGTATCCCATAAGTTTGGTATGTTGTGCCTTCATTTCCATTAACTTCTAAAATGTCTTTAACTTCTTTCCTTTCTCCTTCCTTCCTTCCTTCCTTCCTTCCTTCCTTCCTTCCTTCCTTCCTTCCTTCCTTCCTGACCCAGTGGTCATTAGGTAATGATTTGTACAGTTTCCATGAGTTTGTTGACTTTCTATTGTTTCTGAAATTCAAATTTAATCTGTGGTGGTCTGATAGGATACAGTGTGTTATTTCAATTTTCTTGTACGTGTTAAGGCCACAGAGAAAGGCCACAGTGTGTTATTTCAATTTTCTTGTATGTGTTAAGGCTGGCTATACGTGCAGCCAGCCCTGATGAGACCTGATAGGCTAGGGTCAGATAGAAGGGGAGGAGGTCCTCCTCTATCAGGAGACTAAAGAAAGAGCATAGGGGGAGAAAAGGGAGGGTGGGTGGGACTACAGTGGGGATACAAAGTGAATAAATTGTAATAAATAAGTAAATAAATAAGTAGGAAAAAATAAAAAAGAATTGGTTTGTGTCCAAGTATATGGTCAATTTTAAAGAAGGTTTCATGAAGTGCTGAGCAGAAGGTATATTCTTTTTTGTTTATGTGAAATGTTCTGTAGATACCTTTTAGGTCCATTTGATTTATAGCATCTGTTAGTGTCATTAGTTCTATGTTTAATTTCTATCTGGATGACCTGTCATTGGTAAGAGTGGGTCTTGAAGTCTGCCAGTATTAATGTGTAAAATTCGATGTGTGTTTTAAGTTTTAGCAATGTGGGTTTGTTTTTGTTGTTGTTGTTTCCAAATGTGGGTGCCTTTGTATTTGGGTCATAGATATTCAGAACTGAGATGTAATCTTGGTGGATTTTTTTTTTTTTTTTTGCTTTGTATAAAGTGTTTTTTCACGACTCTTTTAATTAATTTTGGTTAAAAATCTATTTTACTCGATATTAGAATGGCTACTCCAGCTTGCTCCTTGGGTCTGTTTGCTTAGAAAATCTTTTTTTCAACCCTTTACTCTGAGTTTATGTCTGTCTTTGATGCTGAGGTGTGTTGTATCCAGCAGCATGTTGGATCCTGTTTTCATATCAATTTTGTTAGCCTGAGGTTTTTTTTAATTGGGGAATTGAGTCTGTTGATGTTGAGAGATATTAAAGACAAATGATTGTTAATTCCTGTTATTTTGATGTTGGTGATGGTAGTGTGTGTGTGTGTGTGTGTGTGTTTCCTTTCTTTTTGGTTTTGCTGGTGTGGAATTATTTACTTCCTGTGTTTTATTGGGCGTAGTTAACTTCCTTGTGATGGATTTTTCTTCTAGTATCTTCTGTAGGTCTAAATAGATATGGTTTAATTTTAGTTTTGTCATGAAATATCTGTTTTCTCCACCTATGGTGGTTGAAAACTTTGCTGGGTATAGTAGTCTAGGCTGGCATCTGTGGTCTCTTAGAGACTACAAAAGATCTGCCCAGGCCAACCATTTTGGCCTTTAGTGTTCCTGTTGAGAAGTCAGGTATAATTCTGCTAGGTCTGCATTTTCCCTTGCAACTTTTAATATTCTTTCTTTGTTCCATACATTTCGTGTTTTTATTATTATATGGCAAGAGGATTTTCTTTTCTGGTCCAATCTATTTGCTGTTCTGTAAACTTCTTGCATGTTTATAGGTATCTCTTTCTTTAGATTACAGAAGCTTTTTTCTATGATTTGGTTACATAGTAATGGGAAGAGGGACTGGCTCTGACATAATCTGATTGGCCTGCTCTTTGATCACCTCCCCCTTACCAGGCCACAGAAGATGACAATGCAGCCACTCCTGATGAGATCTGATAGACTAAGGTCAGAAGGAAGGAGAGGAGGACCTCCCCTATCAGTGGACTTGGGGAGGGGCATGCATGAAGAAGTGGGAGGGAGGGTGGAATTAGGAGGGAAGGAGGGAGAGGCTTATGGGGGGATACAAAGTGAATAAAGCGTAATTAATAAAAGTTAAAAAAAAAAAGAAAAATATTTTCTGGACCATTGAGCTGGGAATCATCTCCTTCCACTCCTATTATTCTTAGGTTTGGTCTTTTCATAGTGTCCCATATAGCCTGGATGTTTTGTGCCAGGAAAATTTTAGATTCAACATTTTCTTTGACCAATGTGTTGATTTCCTCTATTTTATCCTATACTATTATGTCTTCTGTGCTTGAGATTCTCTCTTCCATCTCTTATATTCTGTTGGTGATATTTGTGTCAGTTGTTCCTATTCTCTTCCCTAGGTTTTTTTCATCTCCCAGATTCCCTCAGTTGGTGGTTTCTTTGTTGCTTCTATTTCCATTTCCAGGTCTTGGACAGTTTCATTCATTTCCTTCACCTGTTTGCTTGTATGTTTCTGCATTTTAAAGGATTTATTCATTTCTTCTTTAAAGGCCTCCACCATCTTCATAAGATTAGATTTAAGGTCATTTTCTTGTGCTTCTGCTGTGTCAGGTTATCCAGGGCTTGTTGTAGTAGGATAACTGGACTCTGGTGGTGCCACGTTGCCCTGGCTGTTTTTGATTGTTTTTTATGCTGGCCTTTAGCCATCTGGGTTTTGTAGTTATTACAGATTTAGACAGTAATTTCTGAGTTTATCTTTGTTGGATGGGTGTTGTCTGACTTTTCCCCTTGACTTCTGTTTCTTTTCTGTCTCCTGGCCTGAGTGTCCTGGAGTTCTTATGACTAGATAGTTTTCAGTTGCAGTAGGATGTCTCCCCTGGAGTTTTTGTGGCCTGCATGGCCTGTGGTGCTTTGACTACTAAGATTGCCTCTGGGGTCCCCAGCACTAGAGTAGCCTGGGGTGCTAGCAGATGTCCCAGAAGCAGGCTGGAAAATGAACTCCAGGGGTTGGGGTGCAGTTTAAGGTGATGGCTGTGTTTTAGGGGAATGTGATGGGCAAAGATTTTGGGCAATAGGCCACTGAGAAAGCAGGCAGAGTTGTGGGACAGGAAATGGAGCACAGCGTATGAGTGCAATTTTCCACAGTTGGGAGTGCTTTCAGGGGAGTTGGTGGGCAGGGGCTTGGAAGAGGTCTTACCTAGTGCCTCCATGCTGGCTGGCCTCCAGGAAAGCAGGCAGAGTTGTGGGGCAGGAAGTGAAACACAGGGCATAAAGTCCAGTTTAAGGATGTCGGGAGTGCTTTCAGAGGAGTGAAAGGGCAGGGGCCTACCTGGTGTTTCTGGTGCTGGGAGGCTCCCTGGAAAGCAAGCAGAGTTGTGGTGCATGAAATGGAATGCAGGGTATGGGGTGCACTTTAGCAATGTTGAGTGTGCTTTGTGGAGAGTTTGCATGGGGAGGTTGATGATGGAAAGGGAAATTTATGTAATTACATTTTAACTTCAACAAATAAAACAATTACTAAAAAATAAGTATGGAGGCTCCTCAAAATTACCATTTGATCCAGCTATATATCACTGTGTGTGGAGAGAGAGAGTTTTATTTAACTACAAAGGAAAATGGAAAAAAGTTATATGGATCAATATTTATGGAATGAGATATCATCATGTTAGGTGCAATAGAGCAGACAAAGAGAAACAAAGAATTGAAAGAGTTGCTATAATCAAACTACAATAAATTCATGTCCAGAAATGTTATAAAAACCGATCACTTTGTAAAATCACTGTATTAATTAAGTTTTGTTCTAAAAATTAATGCGAGACAAAAATAATATACCCTATTGTTAATGCTGCCTGAAAGTGGATACAAGAGCAATGAGAAAGTTTAGATTTAATTAAAAGCGAACTCAAGACTCGGTCACATACATACACTAGCAGTTGGGTTAGTAGTTGTCTGCAGCAGCTGGACTGGAGCCTTCTAAGACCAGAAACCATGTTACCCTGGCTGCTGCTCCTCCCCCTCCCCATAGCATGTGGCTCTGCTTTGCACATGGTAGTTACTTAGTGACTACCCCTCAGGAGTTATATAATAAGTCAATGCAAGGTTTTATGTGAATCACTTAACACATCACGCCATATCACAGAACTTAAAAGAAAACAGGTAGAAATATAACATTATAGTGTGTGTGTGTGTGTGTGTGTGTGTGTGTGTGTGTGTGTGTTTGACTTCTGTGTAGATGGACTCACAGAAATTGAAAGCAATAATGATTTCCAAATCTTATGAATTTATCACGTTTTATATATATATATATGTATTATGTATGTATGCATGTGTGTGTGTGTGTGTTTATGTGTATATAGTCACTGAATGACCTATGGCAATGTATCAAGTAATGCAGTGTTTGATTCTGATACTTTTTTAAACAAACTCTTTATTGACAAATAATTCACCTAGCATGCAATTTACGCATTTCAGTGGTTTTTTAGTGTGATATATTTATAAGATTTGGAAGTCATTATTACTTTCAATGTGTGTGTTGCCATCCACTGCAGAAGTTAAAGAAGATAATTAGCAGCAAAGTCAATGAAGATTAAGTGAAGCATTTCTGAGAATATCAGACTTGGAATGAACCCAGAATCCTTGCTGTGAACCTAATTTGTTTAAATATGTGTTTTAGAGTGGTATAGCAGTAAGTGAGTGGGAAAAATACTGGCTGTATTACTAATGAGCTTCTCTGGGACTCAGGGATCCCGGGAGTCAGGGCCCTATAGAAAAGGAGACAGTTGTAGGGCCTCCATCCGGAAATGCACAGTGTGTAAGCTGGGGCTGGATGGAGCCACAGTCAGACCAGTTAGGTAAGCTGGCATGGGGTTCAGACGCGGTGACCATCTAAAATCCTCTTTCACAGATACCAGTGTCCTATAGTTCTAAAGGACAATTCTATAGGATAGTTTAGAAGCCAAGAGCCTTATTTTCACCCATCACCAATACTAAGTCTTTTCTTTGTGTGAAATTGGGGATCCCCAGAGTTCTTAGTAGAAAACAATCTGTGATATATTTTCAGTATTTTATACTTTACAAGTTAATTATTCTAAACACGCAGTTCTGAAAGGTGATTTTTAAAGTCACTGAAATTTGAGTGTAAGGCCAGTAAATGCCCTCATTTTGCAGAGATCATAGGCCAGTAGCTAATGGAGCCTGACACCTACAGGTCTCTGAAAACAATGAGTGAGGTCTAGAAAACAGTGTGTGGGAGACCATCCCGAAAACCCATTTACATGCAGCTAGTTTTCATCACTGCCCATCAGTGCTTCTCCCCAATTTTAGTATGTTTAGAAATAAACTCACGCTCTCACTTGAGATAAGACCTGTTGTGTGGTTCTCATCTCTTCTCCTTTATACCAGTGTTTGGGACTCATTCCATGGGTATAAGTCAGAATTTGGAATAAAAAAAAAAAGTTCTGCATCACTGTTACAGAACCTAGTGGTGATGGCATTGTGTCTACTGAATGGCACAGCATGATATCTCTCTAGAGAACATGGCTTTATGAGGTATTTTCTCATTAGAATGACATTTGTCAAAGAAGAATAAACTGAAAGAATGCAGCCCTGGAGTGCTGTGTTTATCATAGCATGGTCCTTAATATCTTAGGACATCTCTCTCCATTGTATTTCCTCTTATGTCTCTAATGTTCCTTGGTCGTGAATTAGTTTATATTTGTTGGTGTTTTACATATTTATTTGTATGTGGTATACATAGGTGGACTTCCTTGTGTATATATTCTTATGTGTGTGTGTGTGTAGGGGCTTGAGATTGACATCAAATGTCTTCCTCAACTGTTCCCCAAGATTTTCTGATCCTAAAGCTGAAGCTCCCCATTTCGGTGAGGCTGGCGAGGCTGGCTGGCCAGCGAGCTCTGAGATGCCTGGTCTCCGTCCCCTGGGCTAATGTTAGTGACACATGGCCATGCGCAGCTTCTTATGCCTATGCTTAAAATCCAAACTTGAGTCCTCACACATGTGTGCCAAGTACTTTACCCACAGAGCTCTCTCCTCAGTCCCTTCCTGGTGATACCTTCTTAAGTGGAAAAGAAGTGAAGCAGCCATTTGCACAGTTTCACTGTCAAGAACTGGATACAGGGCTAAAGAGATGGTTCAGTAGTTAATAACATGAGCTGCTCTTCTAGAGGATCCAGCTTTGGTTCTCAGCACCCACATGGTGGCTCACAACCATCCGCAGCTCCATTTCCAGGGAAACTAATGCTCCCTTTCGGTCTGCATGGGCACGAGCAAACGTGTGATCATGGACATACATGCAGGCAAAACACCCACACGTAAAACAAAAACAAATCTATCTTAATGAAGAGTCAAATGCAATGATTTGGAAAATTTAGTGTCTACAGATGGCAAGAGAGATTCTCCTAGCTAAATTGTCACCACCTGAGTCCTTCATGCCTTCTGCAGTATAAGTAGCCCCTGTGTGTGTAAGTGGCCCTTGGACTGAAGTGGACTAGTCATTTCCTTCCTCACAGCTTCTATAGCAAGTGGCTGAAGAAGTAGAAGGGTCTTCTTTTGTAGGTAGGAGAGGTAGATGCACACCAGCAAGGAGGTAGGTGATGGGAGCCGGTTTTGCATGCTACCTGCTCCAGGATGAGGTTATGAAGAAGAAGCTCAGGAGAACTGTCAAGGGACAAGGCAGCGTGGCCATTTAATTTGCTTCCATTTAGCTGCTCATAGTGCACCACACCTCAACCTCCAGGGAGGACATGCAGGAACTGTAGCTTTTGAAAAAGTGAAGAAGTGCTGTGAGTAGGGTTCTATCAAGGAACTCAATTATTTTGTCTGTGGTGGCCTGGCCTTTGCCAAAGTTTTGTTTCCTTTGGTCTGACCCCATTGGCCTCACTGGGAGTCTAACTCAGCCAAGTCTCCAGTGTTCCCAGTGGGTTGCACATGGCAAATGGCCATGTTTAGGCTGTGATTCAATGCTCCAAGTCTCCACAGAGAGGACTACACTGCAATCTTCAGACTTGGTTGTTTGGTGTCCTTTCTACTTCCCAGAGGCCCATGGCTCTGTTTTTGTTGTCCAAGAGTTTTCTAGTGATTTTAGAAGCAGGCCATTTGTTTTCATCATGGGCCTCGCCTTCGTGTGTGGACTGGTTATCCTTATGACTTTCTCCTCAAGAGTTCTGAAGAGTCTGTAGCATGCCAATAGCAAGTTTTTGATGCGCTAGCACTACTATCCTTAAAATAGTTTCATATGTCATGTTAATTATATATAAAAATTTCATAGATAAGCTATACCTCAGACCATGTCCTAATAAGGTAATCATAGACACATATTACTATTCACTTAAAAGAAACTAATTCAAGAACAGATATGCTCTAAGTCTAAAATGCATACTGGATTTTGAAAAAAGAAAAAGAAACATAGTAATATTGATGATCAGTTGAAATTAATGGTTTTGTTATATGGACTTAAACAAAATGTTAATGTAATTAATTTTGTTTGTTTTGCCATTTAAACATGTTGATTAAGATTAAATAAAAATGATAGATAAATGAGTAAATTATATACATTGAAATAACATCAACAAGAAACTAAAAGTATATATAAAACTGATGAATTTCACGAAGATAGTTATGAAGTCCAGAGAAAATGTTTGTGTTTCTACAAATAACTTGGAATTATTTTTCCGGCTTATATTGTGGCCTTCTCATTACTAATGGTCAGTTTCACCCTTGTTTAATAGTGTTTTCTATTGTTATTGCTTCTAACTTTTTCTGATGCATTTATTTCATTACCATATAATTAATTGTTATAACTGTTTGCACTTATCATGGACAAGATGATGCTTTGAAGGCTATACACACTGCAGAATGGCCAACTCTAGCTAGTTAGCACTATTCCTTTATTCACATAGTTATCATTTTTGTGATGAGAAAATTTTATGTCCATTTAAAAATATTTTTAAAGCTCACAAGTGAGCCCTTGTCCCATGCAGTCCATACTTCTCTTACTAGGGGAACCACATGAAGCATAAGCTGTCCATCTGCTACATCTGTGGGGGCCCAGGTCCAGTCCATGCATGGTCCTCGGTTGGTGCTTCAGTCTCCACAGGCCCCTCTGGGCCCTGGTTACTTGGCCCTGTTGGTCTTCTTGTGGAACTCCTGTCACCTCCAGGTCCTTTTCTCTTTCCTCCCACTTTTTCCATCCTGATGTAACTTTATGAGCTGGAGTAGATGGGAAAGGGAGCTCCCCTTTTCTGAAGAACAGAAGAGGAAAGAGCAGGGAGACAGGGTGGGAGGGTGACACTGGGAGTGGAGGGTGAATGGAGCTACAACCAGGATACAAAGTGAATAAAAAAATAATTAATTTAAAAATTTTTTAAAATAAAAACTTTTAAAAATATTTTTAAGAACATGATATATTGCTATCTATAGTCACTCTTTTGTATGCTAGATTTCTGCAACGCATTCTTCCTAACTGATATCTTTCAACATCTCTTTAAACCATGTACATCATTTTTTGATGAAAAATGGTTTTGTGTGTGGTGTTGGTGAGCAAAATCCAGGTCTCACACACCCTAGACAATTTCTTTGCCATTGAGCTACAGCCCAGCCCCATTTTGATAGTTTAAAAAATTCACTAATGCATGCGATACTGTTTGTAGGATAGATTTCTGTTGAGCATTTGGAAAACTTTCATAAACCTCCATGGGTGATGCCTAATATGCCAGTGAAAGGGTGCTATTTCTTCCTAAATTGGCCAGAACTGATCAGCTGTTGAACTTAATCCTGACACCACTGTCATGAGCCTCCTCTAAGAAACTGTTTTCATATTTATGAGCTAGAGGACTTGTGGCTGCGGATCCCTTTGGTTTAACAGTGCTCACTTGCCGATCCACCTCATTGGCTGCTGGGGACCAGCTCCACCAGAGGCCAGGGCTTGAGAAAGGATGTGGCAGGCATTGTGAGGAAGTTGCTCTGGACAGCAGCTTGAATCTCCAGCCCTAGGAATGTTTTATCTGTTACTGCCCTCAGGAGGCAGCTCACAGGAGGGGCTGACCTCCCAGGCCACACAGCTTACATCCACAACAATGATGACATCAACCTATATCTGCATTTCAAAAATATCTAATACGTGACTATTTAACCAACATAAATCAAAACATCCATGAAAAATCAGAATCATAAAATTTAATGATCACAGATCAGCCTGTCTCTGAGATTAAAATGTAGAGAGATATGTGCTACCATGCCCTAAAACTTAAGAACTTTTATTAGAAAGATTTCTTTCCTTCAGTTTATTTCGCACCAGTTCGAATTGTTCGGGAAGGAAAATGAGTAGCTCCTGTTGTCTACCGAGGGCGTGGCACACTGGGAGACATACATGCAGCGTTAATTGCCTCCTGGCTTCTTCAGTACATACGAGTAACATGGTTTTTCTCTTTATGAAAGTCAGATCATTAAATTTGTCAGACTGATGACCTTATTAAATGTGGTACTTCTGAAAGGCTTTGTTCCTCTTTTAATCAAGCTTATGTTTTATTTTCACATCTTCTAAGAGCACTGTCAGCTTCCCCTTCTAGGCGACCCACACAGACCATTGCCACCCCCCCACCCCCACCCCCACACACCCTGCCCTTCCTGTCAGGGGTTTTCTGAGAAGATGTTTCTTTCACTTCTACCTTTGCCAGGAGGTTGTTGTTTTGTTATTTTGATTTACTAGTAAATTTTTCAATTATTTTGGGCTTCAGGGTTTGGAAAACAAAAATTGAGAAAACCTATGGTCTCTGTTTCTCTGCCCTGTCTGCATCCTGCTGTGATGAACACAGAGAGGACCACCTTCCTCAACAGGGAAAAGGGTCAGGAGAGAGGAAAGAATTGTCATCCAGAGTTACTGTTTCATGGTTACTCTCTACATGTTCACACATTCAGACAATTCAGGGACTATGTTTAATCCCTTGATGCTTGAATTGGTTTATTTGGACTGTCTACTCATTATCCTCATCTGTGAGGTTTCTTCCAGATTCCATACCCCAACATGCCATGCATTCTCAGACACTCTCCTATCTGAAAACAAGGCTCTGAAGCGGGACTTTCCAGGCTCAACACTTGCTTAATAGGTGTGAGACCTTGGATGAACACTAAATGAGTATAAATGTCTGGTTATGTATCTTAAAAATAAAAGTAACAGTATCTATCTCATAGAGTTGTTGTAAAAAGTAAAGATGACCATGCATTTCACGTGAATAACCCGGAATTGGGAAGCAGTGAACTGAGACAATCGTTGCTCTAGACTAGCAGTACCATTGTCAACAGTTTTAGCATCACTATCACCGTAACATCACTCTATAGTGATAAGAATGGTGAACGGTTTTCTGATTTGTGTATTATTGGTACCTATTTGTTTATCCAGTTCCACTCTTGGTACAATTATAAAACTTCTTAAAATCCAGTGTTGAAGACTGAACATAGTATATTGTAGATACCTAGCCTGTGCTGATACCAGCTAGCGTTCTTTGGGAAGAATGAACCCCAACTAAGAAGTTGCCTCCAACAGATTGGACTCTAGGCAAGACTGTGGAGCAATTTTTTTTCTGGTTAATTGTTGATTTACGAGGTTACAGCTCATGGTGGGTGATGGCACTAGCTAGCATAAATAAGCAGATGGAGAAACCTAGTAAACATCATTTCTCCATGGCTTCTGCATCAGTTCCTGCCCCCAGATTCCTGCTCTGCTTAAGGTCCTGCTCTGACTCCCCCTGATTATGAACTGTGATGTGGAAGTGTAAACAAAACAAATCCTTCACCCACGTTGATGATGAACTGTGATGTAAAAGTGTAAACAAAACAAATCCTTTCTTCCCAGGTTGCTTTTGGTCATTGTATTTTATCATAGCACTAGAAATTCTAACTCAGCTACAGCTTTTTTTAATTTAAGGTTGAGATGGGTCTTATTAAGTTGCCAGGCTGGCTTCAAGCTTACTATGTGGCCCAGGAAGGCCTTGAACTTCAGATCCTCCTGCTTCAGCTTTCCAGGTAGCTGGGATAACAACTGTGCTTTCAGGAAAACATTCTTATAGAATCCAGTACCGCTGAATTCAATCCATACCCTCATATCTTTGCTTTATGCAACTATTACACACTTGGGAAAACAGAAAGTAATGAAGTAATCTTTTATGACCACAAGTGTTAGATTTAGCTTTTAAATTTTTTCTTAAAAGCTCTGCGTGGTGTATATGCTTGTATATTCATACAAACCATTCTTTGAAAAGGTTAAGAAGTCAACATGGAAAGAAGAAATCAAACTGATGTCTCAGGGTTCCTCCTCCTGGGCCTGCCCATCCCCCCAGAGCACCAGCACCTGTTCTATGCCCTGTTCCTGGTCATGTACCTCACCACTGTCCTGGGAAACCTCATCATCATCATCCTCATTCAACTGGACTCCCATCTCCACACGCCCATGTACTTGTTTCTCAGCAACTTGTCCTTCTCTGACCTCTGCTTTTCCTCTGTCACAATGCCCAAGTTGCTGAAGAACATGCAGAGCCACGTTCCATCCATCACTTACGCAGGCTGCCTGGCACAAATGTACTTTTTCCTGCTTTTTGCAGACCTTGAAAGCTTCCTCCTTGTGGCCATGGCCTATGACCGTTATGTGGCCATCTGCTTCCCCCTGCACTATGCTATCATCATGAGCCCCAAGCTGTGTCTCTGCCTGATGGCACTGTCTTGGACACTGACCACAGTCATCTCATTGGCACACACCCTGCTCATGGCTCGACTCTCTTTCTGTGCTGACCATGCGATCCCTCACTTCTTCTGTGACATGTCAGCTCTTCTGAAGTTAGCCTGCTCTGACATTCAGATCAATGAAGGGCTGATATTTATCTTGGGAGGACTTGTCATTATTGTCCCATTCCTGCTGATATTTTTATCTTATGCACGAATAGTGTTCTCCATCCTCAAGGTCCCCTCTTCTAGAAGTATCCGCAAGGCCTTCTCCACCTGTGGTTCCCACCTGTCTGTGGTGTCTCTCTTCTATGGGACAATCATTGGTCTCTACTTATGTCCATCAGCTAATAACTCAACAGTTAAGGAAACTGTCATGGCTGTGATGTACACAGTGGTGACTCCCATGCTGAACCCCTTCATCTACAGCTTCAGGAATCAGGACATAAAGGGAGCTTTAAAAAGGGTGTTTTCAAAGCAGACGGCAGTTTGTCTCTGAGACAGTGACTCTAAAAATTAAAATATGTTTTCAAATATAGGCTCAATTTCAAATAGTAACACATGCAGGGGCTTTTATCAAGTAGATAGAGTTTATCATGCCTATTAAATTTACCACTGTACTTCATGTGTGGCATAACTTAAGCTCTGACACACCCTGAGTGCTCCTTTATTATTTTTTAAGTCTGAATAAACACTAATGTTGGTGTACAGTGCTCAAAAATGTACAGTTGTTTCCAGTTCCCTAAAAGCAGCTTCAACTACTCAGTGACTTTGGTACTTTGCCTCTGACAAATACACTTATTAAATAAGTACTGTTTTCAACCCAGTGTGCACATTCCCTCAAAAAATGCATTTGTTCCGTGGAGTCATCTTTCTTGTTTTAACTTCCTTATGGGTTCTTTCTCATGTGGCTGATTAAAAACTTATCAGTTCTCATCAAAAGTGGCTGCATTGTCCTCTACTGTGGCCTGGTAAGGCTGCTCCCCCCTCAGGGGGAAGTGATCAACGAGCAGGCCAATCAGATTATGTCAGAGGCAGTCCCTCTTCCCATTACTAGGTAACCCACTTGGACACTGAACTGCCATGGACTACACCTGTGCAGGGGTTCTAGGTTATCTCCACAAATAGTCCTTGGTTGGAGTATGAGTCTCTGGGAAGTTCCCTGTGTTCAAATTATCTTGTTCTGTTGCTCTCCTTGTGGAGTTCCCCCCTTAGTAAGTTAGCTCTTACTAAGATCAGAAAGGAGAGGAGAACCTCCCCTATCAGTGGACTTGGGGAGTGGCATGCATGCAGAAAGGGGAGGGAGGGTGGGGTCAGGAGGGGAGGAGGGAGGGGCTTATGGGGGGATACAAAATGAATAAAGTGTAATTAATAAAAAATTAAAAAAAACTTATTTAATGATTATATTCCAAAACTATGATTTCTTTTCGAATTCATGGCACCAATAATTTGTCAGCTAATGGTGAGCACTTCCGTTGATGATGTATGTCTACATATTGGATGGTAATTCCTTTTTTGAATTGAAGTTGCGTGATCTAGAATGAGCCTTCCAGGCCCACTATATGTCGCTTATTTTACAAATAGTAAAATGGCGACCCATGGTGTAGGCTAAGGTAGTATGAATACTGATGGGGCTAGAATCTATTTATTACTCCTAGGTTTATTTTTTCTCCCTTATATGTTGAAATAATGTGATGTTCTTTTTTTTTTTCTTTAAAAAAAAAGTACAAACATTTTGAAGATAGGTGATTGCTAATTCCTAAAATGAACAAAGCATTGCTCATTGCTTAACATATTATTATTCTAGATGATTTCTTGACTCAAGTGCATCTTCATATTTCCTAAAATATGACTTGAAAAAGCTACCTTTGAAAAGAAATCTTTCTAATAATGCCAGTATGTCTTGATTTTTCCAAAGGCACACTGACCACTGAAATGGTGACTACCTGCTTGAAGGTCGAGGCAGCAAAAGCGAAAGGTCTCCTGCAGTTCTATCCCCTTCCCGATCAAAGCAGTTAAAAGTTGTTATCCTAAATCTTGTCTATGCACAGACTAGGAGTGTTTATAATAAATAAGTAGAGGTAAATTCTTGTCTAACTGCTTTTGCTAAAAATACACTGTGATGGCAGCATTTCACACAGGGACTTGTAGTGGCTTTTTTTCTGTTCCGTTTTGAGACAGGGTCCCTCTGTGTTACTCAGGCTGGCCTTGGATTT
>NW_026595981.1:15169-87654 GCF_907164565.1 Psammomys obesus
GTTTTGAGACAGGGTCCCTCTGTGTTACTCAGGCTGGCCTTGGATTTGCAGCAATCTTTCTGTCTCCGCTGTTTTGAGACAGGGGCCCTCTGTGTTACTCAGGCTGGCCTTGGATTTGCAGCAATGTTTCTGCCTCCGCCTTTTTAGTGTGTGTACTGCCACCATACCTGACAGAATTTGTAACACTTTTAGAATAATGTATTTCAGTAACTTACTTTTAGGGGACATTTGGGTTGTTTTCATTTATTTTTCTTGATTTAAATAATACTCCTTCAATTTTATGTCCTAATCACAAAATTTTGTAATGTCGTTCTATTTTCCTAGTGATACATTCTCAGAAATAAGTATATTAGCTCAAAGAATATGAACATTCTATAATTGTCTGGAAACTGCCAAATTCCTGAAGACAATCTTCTACTAAATAGGAGTGTGATTGCTTCTTTTGTGTCCCTAATTTTTCTTTCAGTTGTTTATTGCTACGAAGCTGAAATGTGAGACTTCACTGTTTTTCAGGTGAATTGCTGTGTGTATTGCTGAAGTTTGTCAGGCAGTTTTCCTTCCCTGTGCTAAGGCAACGTCCTTGCCTCAAGCGGCCCTCCTTTCTTTTTCCTGTTAAGGACACCGTCACTTTATCTGACTGTGGCTCTCTCCTCCACTGACTACTTATCTACTTTTCTCTTACTAGAGATTTCAAATTTGGGGCAGAAAAAGAAGCTGCTCTTATTTTCTGATGCATGTTTATCTAATCGTCTTTGGAAAGGAGTTTTCTGCTACAATATTGTGCTGTTCTCATACTCTCTGTGCAGTCTTAGCTTCTGTGTCTTTTATTTATCTCTATTCTGATCCACTTGAAACTGAGTTTAGGAATAGTCTTCCTTTTCCTCTTCTCGCCATCACCAGCAAACCAGATGCTACTATCTTCAATACTTAACGACACTCCTCTGCACTGTGCTGAGCGTCCATCTCAAATTTGTTTCCTTGTTCTCATTTCCAGAGGCCATGGCGTTCCTGCCCTAGCATAGAAGGTACGTTTTGACAGACAAACATCTAAAATATCTGTGCAGCTTAAGGGCAGGCTTCGTGCCCAGCAATACATGGCAAATAGAAAACAAACTGAGCTGATATTTTTAAAGATGTTTTGTTTTTGTTTCTTTTGCTTATATATCACGGTTTCTGATTTTGAGTTTGCATGGGCTTTCTCTGGATGTAGATGTGTGTATCTCTGAATCTGTATGTGTTTTTTTGTGCCTTTTTTTGGCTATTTTTCTTTGTTTTGTCATACTCTAGTTTTTATTTCACTTAATTATATTTTAAATGCCTGTTGATTTTCCAGTGAGAGAGAAAGATAGGGTATGGGTCTGGGTGAATGGGGAGGATCTGGGAGGAGTTGGGGGTAGGGAAAGTATGATCAGAATAATTGTATTAAAATCTATTTTCAATAAAAATATATAAAATAAAATGCCTGTGTGAAGATTCATTAGTTTTCCCCAGAAAGGTTCTCTCTAATTGGTCATCCAATACCAGGTGGTCATCTCTCAAGTCACACACAAACAACAACACTAATGGACAGGAGGTTGTACTTATACATTTATGTGAACATGTATATAACAATAATAAATAGAAAGAGACCATGAATTTGAAAGGGAGTGAAGAAGAGATATGAGAAGTGTTGGAAGGAAGAAATGGAGAAAGGAAATGGTGGAATTATATATTAATTTGAAAAAATGTTAAAAATAAAAATACTTTGAATGAGGAAAAAACATAATGGGATTTAATAGTAATAAAAATAAAAACTATATTCTCTTTCAAAGTATCCCTGAGATATCTTTCTTTCAAACATGCTTACAGTCTATTTTGTTAAGTTGTATAACAATGTTTAGAAAATACATTGTAATCATATTGCTATGTTGGGGTTACATGAAATTAAATATTTATTAAGCAAAGTGGGTTGTTTGTACAAAATAGAATGTGGAATATCTGTCTACTTATCTGAATTTTCTCAGTTGAATTCTATATATTGCTTAACTTGATGATTATACTGTAACTTTTACTTTTACTCCTGGATACTTTTAACAATTTTAGAGTAGATCGCAACTATATTTTTGTTTAAAGAGTTACTTCTTTGTATGGAAATTGTGCGCATTCCATCAATGTGTAAAATAAGTACAGAAATAACATGTAAGCGTGCTAGAAGAGCGAAAGCAAACAAATGTACGCAGAAACGTGCTCAAGGAGCTTCGTTTCTATGTTGGTAACTAAAAATTGCTCAAGAATGTGGAAAAGGTGGAGCACATTACTGTTTACCACAGAACGTGAACTCCTCGGGCTTCTGACTCAGGAGCAGCCTCTAGTTTCCCTCGTCTCCTGTGTTGTACAACGTGAATCCCTCATGGCCTCCCGCTCCGTGATATTTGTCATAAACAGTTCATTAGGAAATGTCCACTCCGTCCCGGAACAGTGCAGAGGTGGGAAGGCGTAGCTTAAACTGCTAAAGTATTGATAAGGGACTGATGAACCCTCAGTGGAAGTTGTCACTAAGTGTTCATGTCACAAAGTTAGGACTGTGATACGGCAAGCTCTTCTGGATACATTATTTCAAGAAAGAAAGGGCAAGTGCAGAACAGAGAAGCTGGCATGGCCGTAGAGGAAGATTTAAGTAGGTGAAAGAGAGTGTTGTCTCTTTGAATGTTCACAATGCAAATAGAGAATATAGAATTCATGAAGAAAAAAATTAAGTTAAAATCACTTTGAAAATATACAGCAGTATCTCAGGGAAGAGCCTCATGGCGGGGACTGACATCACAGCACAGACGCTCCCGTGTCCCTCCTCCTCCACTGTTCCGTTCGCCCATTGACGGTGTCGTCATTCTGGATTTACGCTGCATAGATGACTGGATGTGCTTACCTTTAACTTCTGTTCTGTTCTTTTTCCAAACTTAACTAGCCTGTATTTCGAGCATCCAGACAATGAAGGCATCCAATTTACTGTCATTCAAAGTAATGCTACATACACTATGTAACTGCATAGTCATATTTGCATTGATCTAATTCTTATTTAACAAGGGGTAAGTCTGCGTAGAAGCACCACTAATAAAACTTGAAGGAAGGGTGGGATAAATGAGACTACATTGGTTTAGAAATAGCACTATTATCGACATGCCAATTAACCCAGACCTTCCGTTACTCAACTTGGGGTGAAGCTCTCCATCTAAACCCCCTTTTTAGGGCTCCTTTGACCTCTTTGTTACGAAGACTATAGATAAAAGGGTTCAAGGTCGGTGTGACCACTGCATAGACCACACTGGCCATGCGGTCATAGTGAGCTGAGTAGGAGGATGATGGCCGGAAGTAGACAGAGAGGACTGAGCCAAAGAAAAGCGACACCACCACCAAGTGGGCCCCACAGGTGGAGAATGCACGACGCCGGCCTCCTGTGGTCCGCACTCTGAGCACTGCCACAAGGATGCATGTATAGGAGAGGGATACGAGGAGCAGAGGAGTCAGCACCATTGCCAGGCCCTCCGAGAAGATGGCAGTCTCTGCAGCTGACGTGTCAGAGGTCGCCAAGCTCAGCATCACGGTCATGTCACAAAAAAAGTGTCGCACTGGGGCGCACCGCGGGTAGGAGAGCGCGGAGATGAGCAGTGTGTGCAGCAGCGAGTGCAGATGGGCCACAGCCCAGGACGCGGCCACCAGCGCAAGGCAGCGCCAAGGCGTCATGACTGCACCGTAGCGCAGCGGCCAGCACACGGCCACCGCGCGGTCGTAGGACATGGCTGCCAAGAGGTAGCTCTCAGTGATGCCCAGCGCTACAAAGAAGTACATCTGGGCAAAGCAAGCCTGGAAGGACACAGCCTGGCCAGGGTGGAGCAGGGTGGCAAGCAGTCTGGGGACAGTGACTGTGGTAAAGCAGACATCCACGAGGCTCAGGTGACCCAGGAAGTAATACATGGGCGCGCACAGAGCCCCGTCGGACCTCACCAGCACCACCATGCTCAGGTTTCCCAGGGCATTGAGCAGGTAGACGCTAAGGAAAAGCAGAAACAGCAGCGGATGGGCATCTGTGCCATCCACCAAGCCAAGGAGCTGGAACTGGGGTTGGTATGTGAGGTTGGTCACAGCCATGGAGGTCAGGTACCTGTGGGAATGCTGAAGGGAAAGATGCAAGAGGAAACCTAAGTTCTAGGAACCTCTACTAGATTTCCTAGACCTCCAGGCACCATATATAATTTTAAAATTAAAGACAGTACTTGAGATCTATTTTCTATTTTGCCTGCATGTTTGTCTGCACCACGTGCATGCCTGGGGATCCAGGAGACCTCTCATCCCCTGAACTTGGAGTTGCAGATGATTCTGAGCTGCCGTATGGGTTCCCGGAACTGAGCCATGGTCCTCTGCAAGTGCAGCCAGTGCTCTTACTGCTGAGCCATCGCCAGCTGGTTTTTAATACTGTGTATTTACACATATGTTTCTGCTTGCTAAAGTGGATTGAAAACCATGTCACTCACCCAATAATCCCAACTTTATGAGGAAACTTAATTTTGGAAGTGTGCTTTCTAGGAGTCTCAACCTGTTGGAGCAAGTCTGACCTGCCTCCCAGTCCAGGCTTTCAGGGCCACAGTAAGGCAATGTGGCAGTTCTGAGCCTCAATCTTTTCTTCTTAATGAGAAAAATACAACTACCCATTTTGGAGTTTAATAGGAGGATAAATAGGTGAGTTTAAAACGCTTGGCAGGTGCCCAGCAGGTAATACATGCTCATCATTTTTGTCCTTTGGTCTAGCATCATCATCACCGTCGTCGTCGTCGTCGTCATCATCATCATCATCATCATCATCATCATCATCATCATCATCATTCCCTTAGTCAAGCAATTGTATGGAGGTGGATATAGGATTCAGGCCATCTGGACACCAGCCTAAACCTCATCCTAAGACTCTTACTGCATTTGCAATTCCTTACATGTATACTAGCTTGGAGACTGGAGAGCACTGCCTGTAAAGGATAAGAAGGCAGAGACACTCTCCTCCTCTCAATGGCTCAGTCTCTCACGCAACGTCTTAGATCTGCTGCTGTGGTACAGAAGCAGCTGGACAGTGTGTAAATGGATGCACATGACTGAGTCCCAAAAAAGCTGCACATATCAATTGGGGTCGGACTGTGCTGGACCCGTGGGCTGTGCTTTGCTGACACCATGCCAGCTGCTGTAAAGATGGGAAGATGGACAAGCGTTAGCTTCTTGCCTTTAAACAGTTTCCCCCAGGAGCGGAGAGAGTAACACTTTCCTAATTTTTGCAAACTGAGTGGGACGTAATTCTTTCTGGAGAGATTTGGAGGAGTTCAAGGGAAAATTAACTGAATTGGGTCTTTGGGAATGGGAGGGAGTTTATTAAACAAAACTGCTGTTGCATGGGAGTGGAGAAGAATTGCAGACAGTGGGGAAATGTGGTTGGGGTTGGTGGTATAGGAAAGAGAGCCTGAAACACCTACAGACGACAATGGGACAAACCCTGCCCTTGCTCTGAACTCAGCTCATGAAATCAGTTGGACAGAAAACTTCCAAATTTCTGTAAATCAGAAATAATGCCCTCATTTGCCCCCGTTTGACATCTTCTCTGAAAGCCTCACACTGAACTGCTCTGAAGCTGCTAAAGCTGTCCTATGGCTGCACTGACTGCCCATCAGCTCCCAAGAGAGCAGATAAGCGTTGGTGTGGCCCTAGAAGACAGGACAAGTGCCCAATGTCAGCATGTCTCCTCTCTTGACTCCTCAGTTAGATGCTTGATGTCAACATTAAATGAGACAGCGCACTGTAAGGATTAGGTAGAGAGCAGATACTACATTGTGGTAGCTCCCTTCCCCAGTACCTGATGGCTTCTCTGCTCTCTGGTGGGTTCCTGGTAATTCTCAAGGTAGAAAGTCTGATACTGGAGAGCCATTGTTTTAGCTGAACTCCACTTTCATGTAAATACTACAAATAGATTCAATTTTAGCCTCCGGGAATGGTGTGTACCAAGATAGCTTTCTCTGCTGCTTTTTAAAAGTAATATGTTCTGTGTCTGACACACCATTTTTCTTCAACTCAAATACCCATGGTGCTTGAGATCCAGTCTTAAAGGATCCAAGTTCCAGGTCCCTTTTCATTATGGTCACTCTTTGTTTTGGGTGTTTTCTTAGCAGAAGCAGACACAGACAGTGTTCCTGCTGGAACTGAGTTGTGTCTAGTTTCCTGGGAAAGTAAAATGGCTCAACCATACAGTTCATGCCCACTTCTTAGCACTTTATCCAAGTCAAGCACTGGACTAAAAACTGGAATTAGAGAGCTAAGTTAGCCAGTGACCTTAACCACAAGCAATGAGAGTGTAAAGCAGTAATGCATTCCTCTGACTGGCTGATTTAAGGGAGATTCCAATGGAGACAGGAGGTTAGGGATGAGTTTGGAAGCATGAGTAGGCAACTAGAAACAGACTCACAAGAGTGGGAAGAGCATTGGCAATAAGGGAAGGACAAAGTGAAGGCACAGAAAGTTGATTTGTGGGAGGGGGAAGCCCAGATGTGCCCCCTTTTCCATAACACCATGCAGAGTGGGAGGAGATGAGGTAGGGAGGAAGATAAGACAAGCAGGGATGTGCAAGAAACAGCGGGAATGTGCTGGGCTCCCTCACCTCAGGCTGCTTGCCAGCCTCAACACTGCCTGAAGTGTCTGAAGGATGCTGTTCCTCCTGGCCAGAGGTCCTCGGTCAGGAGGGTAGATGTATTGCCTTCCATCCTGAGGTGAAGTGTCTTCATCTTCAGTGGGTTCCCTGTGGGCTAGAGAGAGGGAAGTCCAGAGCAGCAAGGGCCCTGGGTGTTCCTCCCACCCAGCTTTCGTGCATGGCCAGCTCCTGAGACACTTGTTGAGACAGTATGGATGGCTCAGGCTGCTGCTGAAATTTTCCCAACATGGCTCCCAGAATTCTAATCAGTCTTACCATCAGCTGCTTCCAGAAGTTCCCCTTCCCTGGAGGCCAGCCTGCCTGGCCTTTTCACTGCTTCTTATATATTTCTCATGAGCCTTCCCAACATATCTTCCCTGTCTAAAATGCTATTCCTACCCTACTCCAACACCCAAACCTAGCTCCCCTCCCTTCCCAGGATTCCCACGCCCTCTCTGAACCTCTGGAGCGCCGTAGCTTCCTTTTTCTCCCTTCTCTTCTAGTTCCTGTTTACACCAGAACTCAGTTGCTGGTGATTTTTTTTCCTCTTTTGCCGCCGAAATTACCCTCTAAACACAGTATTCAATTGTCTTTTCACATCTGGACTTGCCAGGGCTTTGTCCTAATTCTCTTGGAAATCTGGGAAGGCTCCACAGAGGAGGTGGCAGTTTGAAACCAGTCACCAAACAGACAACACTAGAAGAGATTTTTTTTTTTTAAATAGAAAATTGTAAGAGGAAGTTTAAGGAAGTCACATGATCTCTTTGAGCTGCTTTTTCTTCCCCTTAAAGTGGCAGAATTAAGAGCTGGGAATGGTGGCCCATGCTGAGCCCATCCAGAGTTTGAATATATATTCTACCTCCTCGAAACATGTAGCAAACAGCAGTGCCTAACAAATGTCACCCCTCCAGCCCCAGACTGTTTTTGATGTGAGGTGTGTTGGCTCCTCTGAAACACTTACTGCAGGGCTGAGTTCTGGATACTCACACTCCTTCAGTGCCCCGGGTAATGCAGGCACTACTTTGAAATGGTCAGGAAGGACTTAGTTAAGAGAGCAGAATGAAGCAGGGGTACATAAGATATAGGACCAGTAACCTTGTCTCCCAGGCAGCTGCTGCCCTAAGACACATCACGGTCAATTATGCACCAGCGCCTCAGTTACACAAAGCCCCACAGTGACGCAGGCATGTCCTGACATATCCAAACACACAGACACATCAGAGACACACTCACACAAAGACACGGACATGGTCCACACACTCCAGAAAACATGTGTGTCACATGCACCTGAGCACAGGGACAAATGACAGAAACACACAGTGCACACACAGTACAACCCAGCACATGCCATACATGACTCCTGTCAGCCTGTCCTTGCTCTCTGTGGCTGCAGGGCTGTCTGCCAGAACAGCATGGGCAGGAGAAACGGTGTCCCCAGCATTCTCAGCTTACACGTTTCTGCCTACTGCCTTGAACCCCATTTCTCCCTGAACAGCCCCATTGCTTCTCTCAACAGGGTCCACGCAGCATTCACTTCAATGGCAACTTTAACTTCTATCCCAGGATGAACCCTTTCTGTTCCAAAGACAGCGGTCTCTCTGCTCTCTGTCAACTCCTCACTCATTTCCTCTCGACAGTTTGCTCAACAGTCTCAACTATTGTATTTACTCTCTGGTAGGCAGGTACTTGAGCACTGGGCAAGGAGGCCACCTACAGATGAACAAGACATAGTCAGAGTGCTAAGTGTCCTGTTTCGTTACCAGGCAATCAGTTTTGGGTGTCTTACCCAATACCGCAGTGCTGTGCTCCAAGGTTGAGGCCCAGAGAACACTGCACCTGAAGTCATCCAGCAATCCGGGCCCAGCCAAATTCCAGGCATAGACTCTGAATCCTGCCAGTCATTCCCAGCCATTCCCACACCATCTGACATGCACTGGCAGGTGCTTGTGTAGCCTTCTCCCTCAGGTGCTTGATTTGTCCACCTTACCAATCTACCATGGTCCTTCCTACCCAGCAGCTCACCTGTGAGGTGTCTGGGCCCAGCGCTGCAAAGCAATGATGGAGGCTGGCCTGCTTGCAGAAGGGCAGAGAGAGAAGGATGCCCCGGAGAGGCAGCTTTGTTTCCACAGCCAAAGGTAAAGGGAATGGCATGCTGGCTACGGATAAAGGGGTCACCAACTCATTAATTATCTGGGAAACACTATGGGGAGCACTGTGTCCTCTGTAATCTCTTTTCCCGTGAGGACTCTTTGGACTTCAGTCAGCCTAGTGTTCCCTCTCCTGCAGTGCTGTGAAAATGAAGAAGAGACCAAAATGTCTGCGAATCCAGAACTGAAATAGATAGCCCTTGATCTGATGGGCCCATGCTCAGTGGCTCACACTATCTCTTACCTGTCTTCTTCTCAAAGAGCTGGCCTCAGGAAGACAGGGCTGGTTAAAGAGCAATAGACAAGGGACACTGGCCTCCTCTTCCTGGCTTTTCCCAGCATCTCTAAATCTGCAGATTTGCCGTCTGACCTTGCCTGCAGAGGCCACCCTCCTGACCCTGCTGTGAGGAGAGCAGGGCAGTGCCTCTGGGAGACCGCCTGGAAGCCAGTCTCTCGGTATGGAACTGAAAGTACTTCCCCAGACCCCCTCCAGCCTGTGGTCCTGCCTCACATAGGGGTGGAGGATGGAAGAAGAGGCTGGAGTTCTCAGCAGAGTTCCCGAACGAGCAGGACCTGGATCAGGGTGGTGGGTCTCTATGTCCGGTGTAAAGCTGTTCTTCAGGAGCTTGAGCTTTTGGTCCTCTCACTCCATAGTGAGACTGGAGACACTGGTATCATGACCTTGTCCTGCTGGGGGCAGCCAGAGCAAAAGCAAAGTAGTCTCTACTCCTTGTTCTGAAGGCTTCTGAGTATCTTTAGCCCCTTGCTGGCCTCAGCAAACAGCCCTTCTGGATCTGGAGAGGCCACTTGATTTTCCAGTGGTCCAATGCCTCCTGAGGGCATTCTCAACCTTATCTGTCTGTCTGTCTATCTGCCTTGCTATCTCTGGAACTAATAGTAACATCCCACCTATGAGCCTTTCTAGCATGGTTTGGTCCATTTGACACCTATTTGGTGTCCATGAGAGATGTCCTACTGATACCCCAAGAGTGCCACAGAAGTGTGGAAATAAGCGAGACGTTAATGCACGACTGCTCTGACCTCGGGAAAATTACCTCTCCCCCTGGGTCTCAGTGTTCCTGTTGGCAAATTGAGAGGGGTGAAATGATGGTGTGATGGCCCATTCATGTTTGAAGGTGCAGAATTGTGAACATGAGGCCTTGACATTAACATTCAGTCTGGAGAGAGAGGACTCAGGCGCAGGTGGTGACGTGTGTCTTGAGTGCTCAAGGACCACTTTTAGGAGAAAGAGGGCTTTAACCCAAGCTGAAGAATGGGAAGATTTAAAAATTTCAAATATACTTAAATGTAGTGTTTTACAGGTAGAGGAATGGTCTCCATCTGCTGTAAAAAGAAGCTTCCTTGATAGAGTTAGAGCTACACCTATCTGTAGGTACGAGGATAAACATATGCAACGCAGGTAGAAATTACACTGGTCTAGGGACAGGGTGATAGGAGGTTTCCTTCCACACCCTGACCAGCCTTGAGCAGTGGGTTAGGTTACAACACCAGGTGAGAATTCTTTTCTATTGAGTGGACCTTAAATACAATCAAATGATTATTTTCACCTCCAGGATATAAGTGCCACTACTGAGCAACATTAAATGAAGTGTGTGTGTGTGTGTGTGTGTGTGTGTGTGTGTGTGTGTGTAACAATAATAATTAAAAAATAAAAGGCCAAGAGTGTGAAAGGGAAAAGTGATAGGAAAGGGAATAATATAAACACAGTACTCATCTACAAAATTCTCAATCAATTTCACAAAGATCATAAAGGGGACCAGAGAGGTGCTCAGTGGTTACAAGCAGCTGCAGCTCTAGCCAAGGGTTTGAGTTCAATTCCCAACATCCATGCAAAGGCTCACAACATCGTATAACTTTAGCCACAGGGGGATTCAAAGCCTCTGGCCTCTGTGAGCACCTGTACACTACTCTCTCTCTCTAGCTCTCTCTTTAACACACACACACACACACACACACACACACACACACAAAGTTTGAGCATGTGAGAAACATCTGAGGACAGAGTCTATGGAGAAAACACGGGCACCTGTAAGTAGTGAAAGCTGCTTGTGCATGTTTCTGATCTGAGAGGTTTCAGAGTCCCCTTCTGTGACAGTCTGGCATAAGCTGCCCCTAATTTCAGTGAGACTGAAGAGCCTGTTTTGTTTGTGTTTTCTGTATTGCCTCTCCTGTGTATAAGGCAGAGGGGGCGGTGTTGAGAGAAGGCGCCACCAAAACCATCTGTGAAACATGACCTACTGTGGTCATTTAAACTTTCTAAAGAAACAGCAAGAGGGAGGGAGCTATGTGTGTGGATTTGAGAGTAAATAAATAAATGTGTTAAGAATGCTAGCCTCGTCCCCACAGAATGAAGAAAAGAAATAATACAATTCAAAAGTCAAGAAAGAATAGCATAAGCTCATTCCTTCAGAAATAGATATGAATACCTCTGCCTCAAATAACTCAAAGAATCAAGAGTGATTACACTAAGGGCTTAGGAATAAGTGCTGGGAAAGTATGGGCCAAGTGGCTGCCTTTTATTGTATTTTATTCCTTAAACTAAGTGCATATGGTGTTTTGATTGAAATAAACTTTAACTCTCAAGCACAAAGTGAAATGCAATTTTGAAACACAATTAATGAATTTTAATTAAATTCATATATTATCTACTAAAATAAGTTGTACAAAATACCCATATTCCTTTACTTCTCACATGTAGTCAAAAAATTTGAATGCACAATTAAATGCCACAGAATAAACCTAAAAATGTTGAATCAAAAGCATTTACTAAGGGGAAGAAAGCAGGTGGCCATTTTTCCAAGTCACAACAAATGCAGACAAGAAACCCAGAGTAAACATCGGCTGATTGCTGTCAATTGCGGACAGTGTGTGCTCTCCGCTGTGAAATAGCCTTAAAGCATTAGTTATGCTTTCCTTGACTTGTAGCCCTTTGGAAATAGAGCCACTTTTTCATTTCATGGGATCGTCGAGTGAATTACTTCAGGCTAACGTGAGGTTACATGCGTGCTGCCCTGGCTGCACCCAGCTGACTATGGGGAGATGTGTTGAGTCTGACCGTCTGGAGCTGTGTTGAACCTTGCTCCTGAAAACTTAGTAAACCATAAAGAAGGCATTTCATGTTTGCATTTTTCTTCAGTATCAGCCATTGAAAGTAAGTTCTATTTCATATTAGAAGAGTTAAAGTTCTCAACAAACAAGTAAGATGAACATAGAATAGCTTTAAGCTCAGATCAGTTTAAATTGACTTGTGGGTTAATTTCCAAAGGCATGAGAAAAAAGTTGCAATGTAATAAACCAAAGCCTTGGGATAATTGCTTTTTTATTCTGAGCGAGGTATCCCAGAAGCAGAAGGACACACATGGTATATACTCACTTAAAAGTGGATATTAAACATATAATATAAGATAATCATACTAAAATCTGATCAGCCAGTCCTGATCAGACCTGATAGGCTAGGGAGAGATGGAAGGGGAGAAGGACCTCTCCTATCAGTGGACTTGGGGAGGGGAATAGGAGGAGAAGAGGGAAGGAGGATGGGATTGGGAGGGGATGAGGGAGAGGGCTACAGCTGGGATACAAAGTAAACACATTGTAATAAATTTAAAAATTAAAAATTAAATAAACTTCTACCTAGTTTATATGCATATTGTTTTGTGCATGCAGTGCCAAAGAGGCCAGAAGAGGGCATCATATCCCTTGGAACTAGAGTTACAGATGTCTGCGAGCCACCATCTGGGTGATAGCAGCTGAATCTAGGACCTTTGGAAGTGCTCATAACCACTAAGCCATCTCTCCACTGAGCCATCTCTCTACTAAGTCATCTCCTCCGATTATTGCCTAAGTATTTCCTTCTAAAGCACCAAAGTGAGAAATTATACTCCACAGACAATCATTAGTATTGTTACTTTGTAAAAAAAAAAAAAGAAAAGAAAAGAAAAAAGAAGAAAGAAAGAAAGAAAGAAAGAAAGAAAGAAAGAAAGAAAGAAAGAAAGAAAGAAAACCACATAAGTTTACATTGATTTCTCTTTTAACAAAGAGATGTTGAAGCCATTAGCTATGTTTATAAATGACTAGAGATGGAAGGCCTGGACAGACTAGTTTGCAATTGGAAAGAACAGGCCATGATCTCGCAGAAGAACAAGGAGGGTCAGGCCTCCTACAGAAGTAGCCATTGACTCCAGGCACGGAGAACTGCGGTTGCATTTTCACTGTAAAGTTTAAGGGCTTTTCATGTTCTCAGGACCTTACATATAAGTGATAGATGTGATTACCTGGATTTGGGACAAGACTCTGTATGGAATTTTTTTTTATTTTTTAATAAAATCAGCACAGGAGTATGTAGTTTACACTGTAATGTATTACTAAATTAAGAACAATTTGTTATGAAAAATAAAGTGTCTTGAGAAAGTAATAAAGATACATTATGGTTTAAAACTTTGACATCTCCATAAAAGTTCTGCATGAACATCACAGCCTTTCTGGGGTGATCTTCATCTCTTCCAGTACAGGTAACGAAAGGGTTAAAGCCAACATTTTAAAGTATGTGAATCCAGTTTTGCCTGCACTATTCTTTGAATAAGTTATCTTATTTTCTGCTTCATGTTTTCACCTCACTTGTCAAAACCTAGGTGGCCATAGTTTTTTTTTTTGGTTTATTTCTGGGCACTCTACTCAATTCTATTCTGTTTGTTTACTTGTCTGTTTCTATGCCAGTTCCATAATATCAATTCATCAAAAATTATGAGAACAGTCTTAATGGATGTAAATTATTAGTGGTGTTAGTCAAAATACTTGAAGATACAATCTTGGGAAAGGGGCAATGTGAGTACTCTTGAAGAGACACACTAAGAAAGAATAAACAAGTAGGATTAATTCTTATTTTAAGAACCCACACAGGGGCTGGAGAGATGGCTCAGTGGTTAAGAGCACTGGTTCCTCTTCTAGAGGACCTGGGATCAATTTCCAGCACCCACATGGAAGTTCACCAGTGTCTGTAACTCCAGCTTCAGGAGTTCTAACATCTTCACACACACAGATACACCTGTAAGCAAAAGGCCAGTGCACATAAAAATAATTATAAAATAGAGAGGGTCATAAAGGCACAAGCCTGTAATGCCAGCACTCAGGGAGGCAGATCTCTGTGAGTTCGAGGCCAACCTGGTCTACAAAGCAAGTGCAGGACAGTCAAAGGCTACACCGAGAAACCCTGTCTCAAAAAACAAAACTAATAATAATAATAATATAATAATAAATAACAATAATAAATTTTAAAAGAACCCACCTATCTCACTTAAAATTGAAGTATAGAGGAATAAATAGAGTTACAGGAATGGAAATAATATGATCAGAATATATTACATGAAATTTTTAATAAATTAATTTCTTAAAATAAAAGACAATACAGTATGCTAATTAGAATAAAATAATTTGAGGATGGAGAAGCCTTCTTGTGCTCTTTTGTCTAGATCCCATAAAGAAGTGCATATCTGAAGTAATACTGCTATTGTGGGCGAGATCCTACCTAAAGACTGCAGCTCAACAGCCCATGCCTGCCAACTATCTCAAGACAGATAGGTCCCACGATTCAAAACAGCACTATTGAGAGGCCAGGGGCTTAAAAGCATGAGTGTGTAACAGACATTGCATACTTAAACCATAACACCATGAAAGCCTGATACTTGAGGCCTCTGGAAGGATCAACCACAGAAGAGACAAACACAGTAGCTCAGCTGTCTTTGACCTAGGCTGCCCCTCCGCACAGCACAGAATTCAAAGCTTACAACAGAGGTAAAGTACATTTTCTCATAGGCTTTTGATGGTCTGACATGACTGTTTCAGGGCGTGTGTGTTTATTTGAGTTTGTGTCTGTGTATATGTGTGTGTGAGAGACAGACAGACAGGCAGACAGAAAACAACGAAAACCATTTGGGTGATGGTTAATCCTCACAGTTTAACTTTACTGGATTTATAATCACTATGGAAACATTTCTGGGTATGTCTGTGAGGGTGTTACCAAACAAGTCTGAGTCAGGAGAGAAGTAGGAGGTGCCATCTTATGGTCTGATAAGATGTAAGCTGACCGCCAGCTTTCATGTGTCTCTGCTTCTTGGTTGAAGATGTAATGTGACCAGTTACTTTACATTCTTGCTGCCATGCCTTTTCTGACAAGATGGGCTGTATCTCCTCAAACTGTGAGTCAAAATTAACCCTTTCTTCCCTAAATTGCTCTTTGTCAGGTGTTTTTTCATGGAGGGATAAGGAGAGTAACTAGTACAGTTTGGAAAACCCTGACTCTCAAAGTGGCATATCATGTCTTTGTATTGTCAATCATAAATTCATAACTACTGTCAGACGGAGCATTTTACAAAAAAACTATGTTGAGTTCTCACATCTCTCCTCTGTTGTCTCCAAGCTCTTGTGGCACACATTCAGGATTCAGAATGTTCTGAAATATTTTCCAGCTGTGAGAGGCTTCTTGTTTTATAGTCTCAACTGAAAGGTTTCTGTGTTCCTAATACTCTTCAATCGGGCTAAGACCTCTTATAACAAGATCCCTAATGTTCTGGGATTAGCTGAGGTAAAACCACAAAAATAAGACAAAAATATGAATATTGGCATAAAGGTCACTGAGTGCCCTTTCTTCACGTCTTTTGTTTCCTTTTGGGGTAACTGCTTCCTTTACTTGTACACCATCTGGTTTCAGGGTAGTAAACACAGGTGCCTTGTCAAACGAAGAAACACTTAAGCATCTCCTCAGATCTTTTCCTTCTCCTGGTGCTGAGTCTCCTCCATTCCCAGCTGCATCTCCAGTCTTCTCTTCGGTGCTGTGATCTCTCTCACGGCTTTATAATACATTTTCTTTTTTTCTTCCATAAGTGAGCTAGGTCATTTCTGTACTAGTAGTTAGAGAAACTGTAGTAGATCCATCTCTGTATTACTCAGCCTTCTCTGAACTTAGGCTGAGACTATGAGCACCAACATTCTGTGTCACTCCTGGTGTGACGCAGTCCAGTACATGATTAGACCTTCAGTCTATCCCTCTTCTTTGTAGCGATTGCAGAAGGGTTGGGCTGCATTTCAAGATGGTGGCGCCTCTGTCAACATTGGTCCTTGAAATATGTGGTGCTCATGACTCATGCCACGCAGAAGTATGGTGTAACTAAAGCAACCTCACCTGTGAAAATCTGCTGACTATGGCAGAGTGCTGACTAAATGCTAACTCATAGAAGTCAACTGTCAGATTATATTCTCCTACTGTACTCTTGGGTTTTACGTTTATCTCCATGGTGAGCTTTGCACAGGGAGGGTCCTATCATTGCCACTTTTGGGGGTACTTCTGCATACTTAACATAGATCCCAGAATGGAAATATCTTAGCCATCACTTCCAAGATTTCCCAAGGACTTAATAATCCTTTCCTTCAGTGACCTAGTGAATAATAACAACACTGTCTTCAGTTTGTTCTGACCAGAGGAATGCGTGTCTCCATGACATAAATTATAAGGGAGTTGCACACCATCTGCGCATGATCAGATATTAAATTAGATGATATTGTTGCTTTCATTTTACTTTCTGACATTTTTACTAATTTAGTTTTTAACAATTTTCTATGTGTGTATATAATGAATGCTGGTTACTCCATCCCTCTCTCCCCTCATGTCTCACTCCCATCACTAGTAGCTTCCCCTGTCTCTGGCTGTCCCTTTCTCAAATTTATTAGTTTTGATATGATTTTATGAACTGTTTAGCTTAACTCAGTGTCTGTGTGACACTGAGGCTGTCCACTGGATCCCCATAGGGTCATCAGTGAACACCCAGCTGAAGGCAATGACTCCCCTTTTCCCTGAATCTGTCAGTAGAAACAGCATAGCAGCGAGGGGGGGGTTGCTCTGAGCCCATCCTCTAGCCATCCCTGGATATTGATGGCCCCATTCTTGTGCAGACCCAGAATATCATCTGAAGTTGATGAGAGCTCATGATCTCAACAGCTGTGGACTCCCCAGAATACTGAATTTCGCAGTCTTTTCACCTGTTGTCTGGTGTCTCCATTCTTCCTGCTCCCTCTTTCACTATGTCCCACGAGCTTTGGAAGGGATGGTATAAATGTCTTATTTAGGGATACATATTCAACTATCACTTATTCTCTTATGCAGTCACAAGTCTGTTTTCACTGTAGTTCATTGAAGAGAGAGTCCTCTCTGATTAAGGCTGAGGGTGGTAATTGTTTATGAATATAAACATGCATATTTAGCAACTGGTTCAATGTTATGTCAACTTAGCTAAACAACAGCAATAAGTTGTCCCCTAGTGCCCATGACCTCCTCCACCAGAGGCTTCTGAATGGTTTACAGTACCGGGTATGAATTCTCTCCTATAGAGAGGACCCCAGATGCATAGAAGAATTGGCTGTCCTTACAATGATCATTCCACTACTGCACAAGTGGATAAGCCTTGCCTGGAGGGTATAGCTTAGCTATACTAGCATAGCTCCTAGTGCTCAGAGCTGCATGAGATCAGGGATGCCTTTTCTGCCCCAGTAGGGCAGAACCTTCTGGCACTATGAAAACTAGTCAGCATGGTGGAGGCTTGATTCCTCTATTTATGGTAAACAAAGTATATGGTGTCTTCACGTATGGTCATACCGTCTAATTCCGGGTGCATTAAAGAGGGATGGCAAGAGCTTGTATTGTTTTGGGAACCTCTGGGACCTATCTGACCGACAACTCGTGCAGAGGTGCATTGCAACTGGCACTGGGGACTTTGTTTAATGATCCACAGCTTCTAGAAGCAGCTCTTCCAAGCATTTGGTGTATCTCCCTTATAATTCTTTTTTTAATAGTTTTTTTTTTGTTTGTTTGGTTACAGAAGAGCAGGTTTCCACATGAATTTTTCATGCCCTTCTCATTTTGGCTAATACTCCCTGTGTCTTCTTCTACAACGCACCCCCCCACCTAAACTGTTCTCTTCATTATAATCCTTCTCTGCTTTGATGTTATCTACATTATACTATAACCTTCTTAGGGTAACGCTTTCTCAGTGACCCAAATCCCAGATTTCTGGCCTCTATAGGACCACACAAAATTAAAAATTAAAAGCTAGCAATCACATATAAAGAAGAAAAGTCAATGTTTGTTTTTCTGTGCCTAAGTTAGCTCACTCAGACTGATTCACCAACCAAGGACCATGGATGGAGAGGACCCCCTGATCAGATGTAGCCAATAGACTGCTCACTCGCCGTGTGGGTTCCCTAGTAAGAGGAGCAGGGACTATCTCTGACATGGACTCTGTTGTTCCTTCCTTGATCATCTTCCCCTGGTGGGAGGAAGGGGTCTTACCAGGCCGCAGAGGATGAGTATGCAGGCAGCCCTCGTGAGACTTGCTAGGCTGGGGTCAGATAGTAAGGGAGGAGGGCTCCCCTTTTCTGAGGAATAAGGGAAGGAGATAGGAAGAAAGCAGGGGGGGGAGTGGGACAAGGAGATGATGGAAGGGGTTACAATGTAAAGTGAATAAATTATAAAAAAATTTTAATTATTTTTAAATTACTATCTACTGGGGAAAAAAGCTAGCTCACCCAATATATTTTTTATTTTGACTCATTTTCCTGAAAAGTGGCATAACTTTTCTCCAGTATGCATTTTGGCATCTTTGTCAGAACTTAGGTGGCTGGAACTTTCTGGGCTTGTTTCTGGGCCCTCTATTCTAGTCTGTTGATCTGCATGTTTGTTGTGTGTGAGTGCCATGCCATCTTTATCATTATGCTCTTATAAGAGATAATGAGATTAAGTGTGATAATGCCTCTAGCATTATTTTTTTGCCATTTTAGTATTTTACAGTTATAAACATTATATTAAAACAGCTTTACAGAAGCTTTTCAGTTTCATGAGGCGCTTTCTCAAACAACTAGGAATAGCGCTTCCTCAAGATCCAGCTATACCACTTCTAGGCATATATCCAAAATATGCTCAAGTATACAACAAGGACATTTGCTCAATCATGTTTATAGCAGCTTTATTCTAATAGCCAGAATCTGGAAATAACCCAGATGTCCATCAACTGAGGAATAGATGCAGAAATTGTGGTACATTTACAGAATGGAATACTACTCAGCAATTAAAAACAAGGAAATCATGAATGGTGGGATCTAGAAATGACCATCCTGAGTGAGGTCTCCCAGAAGCAGAAAGACACGCACGGTATATACTCACTTATAAGTGGGTATTAGACGTATAATATAGGATAAACATACTAAAATCTGTATACCTAAAGAAACTAAGCAAGAAGGAGGACCCTGGGTAAGATGATCAATCCTCACTCAGAAAGGCAAATGGGATGGACATCAGAAGAGGGAGAGGGCAGGGAACAGGACAGGAGCCTCTAGCATTGTTCTTTCTTTCAAAACTTCTTTGGCTCTTCAGGGTTGTTGCAGGTTGGTCTAATGCTAATTATTGACATTCAGGATCGGGTTACTGCCTGCTGGATACACCCATCTTTGTTTGTGTAAAAGTGCCTAAAACATTATACTTGATTGGTTCATTAAATGGCCTATACCAGAGGAAGAAGGAGGATGCCACAATGGGTTAATGTGGAAAAAAAAAAAAAAACATGTGAGCCTAGAGGAAGGACTCCAATAATGGCGTGAAAAGACACAGATGAAGACCACAAGCAGGCACTATGGAGAATGGATGAAAGATAGTCCAGTTGAGGAAGATTAAGGTGGATGACATTGGATGGGGGCTGGGAGATGGATGGTGAGGATACTGAGACAGTGTAAGTGAAATATCTGCCCGGCCCAAGGTAAATAAGGCAATATAAAATCTAACAGGGGTCTGTGTCTTATAATTTGTAATAACAGGTTAAATAAAACTGTCGTGATAATCATAGAGCAAATAACAAATGAGATATAGCCCAACACTCATTTTATATAAACACAGGGTCATTTTTGTTTCCAAGTAAATTTTTAATATTGTTTTTCTGTTTCTGTGAAGAATGGCATAGCAATTTTGGTTGAGATTGCATTGAATATGTAAATTGCTTTTGGTAGAAGGTTGTGGTGGTTTAAATGAGAATGTCCCCCATAGATTCAGATGTTTGAATAATTGGTACCCAATCAGTGGTGTTGTTTGGGCAGGTAAAAGTATTTCACTGGGGACAAGCTTTGAGATTTCAAAGCTGCATGACATCTATGGTTGTCTTTCTACTTCATGCCTGTGATTAAAATTATAAGCACTCAGCTTGTTACTCCTGCTGCTATTCATCCTGTGGCCAAACTTTCCAACCATGGGGTAATGAACTTTTATCTTTCTGTCAATGTAAGCCCAAATAAACCCTTGCTTCTGTAAGGTTCCTCGGTCATAGTGCTTTATCACTAATTAAAAAATAACTAATAGAGACCATTTTTACAACATCAATTCTACCAATCTATAAACATGGGAGGCATTTTCTTTTTTTAAGATGAAACTTTTTTATTAAATAAAAGTCTTTTTATTATAATGAATTCACAAATAAAAACTTCACACAGCTAAATTAAGGTAGCCACTCAAACACTTTTTAGGGATTTGTTTCATAAATAATGAATTCCATTCTGTGCTGTATAAATAATCTAATTTTGTTTTTGTTTTTGTTGTTTTGTTTTGTTTGTTTCTTTCTACATACTTTTTCCAGACTAGAAAAAAAAATGATTGATAACATTGATGAGAAAATGGGCAAAAACAAACAAACAAACAAACAAAAAACCTCAAGTGGTAAGTAATTACACTTGCTGATCAAATAAAGTTCTAAATTTTTCTTTATATGTAGAAAGCATCAATAAGGTTTTTAAATGTTCCTAGCTGTAACAGGTTGTTATTTTTTAATTCTGTCTATAACTGACCATGGGAGGTATTTTCATCTTCTAGTTTCTTTGGTTTTCTTTAGGGTTTTAAATGTTTCATTGTCCTTCACTTCCTTCCTTAGGTTTACTGCAAAGCATTTCCTTTAGGCTGTTACAAATAAGATTGTTTCATTTCTTTTCTCGGTGTATTTGTTATTTGGGTTATAGAGAGCTACAAGGTTTTTTTGTACATTAATTTCATATCCTTCCACTTAATGAAAGTGTTGATAACAGCTAAGACTTTTCTGATGAAGAGAAGGCTCTTATTTGGAGTGGCATACCATCCATAAACATAGATACCTTTCCTTCTGTTCTGATCTTTATCATTTTATTTCTTTCTCTTGCCCCATTGCTCTAGCTAACTCCAAGTGCTATTTTGAATAGCAGTGGAGACAATGGACAGCACTCTCTTGTTCCTGATTTTAATGCAAATGCTTCAGTATGATGAGGGCTGTGGGTTTGACCTATATAGCGTTTATTGTGTTGAGGTATAGTCTTTCAATCCTTTTCTCTCTAGGAGTTTTAACATGAAGGCATGTTGGATTTTGTGAAAGGCTTTTTTTTTTTCTGCATCAGTTGATATGATTGTGCAAATCTTGTCTTTAAGTCCATTTGTCGGTTTATATGTGTCTAACCATCCCTGCATCTCTGAGACAAAGCCAACCAGGTCATAGTGAGTACTCTTTTGAAAGTGAATCTATATTTTATTTGCAAGTATTGGATTGAGAAAATTTTGCTTCTATGATATTCAGTAATATTTGTCTGTTGTGCTCCTTTTTTGAGACTTTTCTGATTTTGATGGTAGGACAAAATGCCTTCATTGGAGTTCTGAAGTACACCTCGTATTTATATTGTGTCAGAGACATTCCCCACTCCCACTGTTAGAAGTCCCACAAGAATACCATGTTATACAACCATAACACATATGGTTGTATAGGATCTAGCTCAGACCATATAGGCTCCATGATTGCCACTTCAGTTATCCGCTATTAGTTGATTCTGTGGGCAGAGTTCTCATAGTATCCTTGACCCTCTGGCCCCCACAGTCCTTCCTCCCCTCTTCTGTGGAGTGTTCTGAACATAGCCTAGTGTTTGGCAGTAGGTCTCTGCATCTGCATCAGTTGTTGAATGAAGCTGTTCTGATGATGATTGGGCTAAGAACTGGCCTGTGAGTACAGCAGAGCAATATTAGAAACCATTTCATTGACTTTTTTCCAGTCATGTTTGGTTTAATTTTAGTTCCCTAGGTTATCCAGCCTCTGTAAGCATAAGGTTATTTTGTAATTCAAATGCTGGTTTCTATACCTCCCATACCTGGCTGCAATCCTTGTTCTGAGCATCTCCTGTCTCAGTGTTATGTAAACATTGTTCCCCAGTTGTCCTCTGTTATACCAATAAAGCAGCTTATTGTCAGTTGCTGAGCAGGAAAGAATATAGGGCTGGACTTCCTACCAAACAGGGCAAGAAGAGTTAGAAAATGAAGTAGGAAGTTTAGCCATGGGAGAGGTTCCAGGTGACATTAGGAGAAGGAGATGGAGCAAGAAAGCTATAAAGTGCAGATATATTGAGATGTACGCTGGGAGGAAGCCAAATTAGCTTAGAGGGTTAAGAATAAATTAATAACCGCTCAGTTATATATGAAAGTATCAATTGTTTGTGTGATAGCCGGGTTAAGAGAGAAACAGAGAAACACAGTTTTATAGAAATAAGTTTAACAAGCCTCTGGTTCCTGCCATCTAGGCAGTGTCAGGCATAGAATCCCTCTCTTGCAAGGGCTCCAAATTGGACCAGCCATTGGTTGGCCATTCCCAAGTTCTGTACCACCATTACCCCAGCACAGCTTGCAGGCAGGGTTCAGGGTCCACATTCCCCATTACTAGGAGTCTTCACTATGGTTATCATCATAGATTTCAGGGACTTTCCACTGCACTGTTTCTACATCTTCCCCTAAGTGTCCCCCAATTCCAGTCATCTCTCTCAGTACTCTTTCCCTCCATCCAGCCCTCCCATCTCTCCTCTTCCCATCTCCACCCCTCCCAGTCCACCCTCAAAATCTACTCTATTTCCCCTTCCCAAGAAGATTGATGTGTCCTCCCTTGAGCCCTCCTTGTCTCTGGTCTTCTTGCTGTGTGTCAGGGGTCTTCTGGCACCTGGATGCCCCCTGAATTTTGGCTTCTGGCTTGACCGGACTACTTCCCGGATACAATAGTGCATTCCTGGCTGACCTGGGGCTTTCAATAAGATCATCTTCCTGAAATATCTTAAATCCTCCTCTCCCTCAGGGCTTCCTAAGTAACTCTTCTGAGGAACTTTCCAAATTACCATTATTAGCACATCTTGGTGGGCCATCCTGTGATTTCTAGTCACTTAGTAACCCTGCCAAAGGTAATTACATTCCTTCCACTTCTACCTATATGCTTGTATGAAAAATTGGAATAAACAGAGACTTTGATAAGAGATACTGTCTTGGTCTTCATTTCTCACACCCTCTTCCCCTTTTTCATTCCCACTCCCCCATTCAGGATCTCCAGTGACAGACCTGCGGGATGGGTCAGCTGTGCAGCTTCTGCTTAAGCAGTGTTGGCTGCCCAAGTTTGGGGCTGGAGTTCAGGCTGCTGGTGTAGCCTCTTTGCCAGCAGGGAGACTCTACCTGAGATGGAGGCTGGGAAAGGGTGATGAGGAGCGGAGGGGTCTTAAATTAAAAAGCTTCTATGACAGGCCTTTTGAATAGGCAATTACTATGCATAAGGATGGAAGTAGGCATGTTGGTTTTATCTTTAAAAATGGAAAAATTATGTCACTAGCAAAAGATAATTCTGTGGTGGCACTAAGTGTTTTTTCTAACTGAACATAAGGTGTGAAGTCAAAGACAGAACACTATTGGATTGAAGGGCTCTCAAATTTCAGGTATACTATCAATATCTGGACTATGGTTATTATCATTTTCCTGCCTTTTTCTTTATCACATTATTACGTGGCTGACAGCAAACATTATCAGGTGTCTGATGGATCCCTCTATTCCTGGGGTTTAAAAGCCAAGCTAAATATAAACACAATAGAACTGCTTCAACTTCTCTCCTCAGCACCTTCTGTATTGTGGACATGAAGCTTTCCTGTAGCCAGGGAAACACATCTGCAATACATCATGGCAGGGATCTGTTAGGCCTAGGGAGAGCCTAACTGCCAGAGAGGCAACTGAGGGAAACTTGGAGATGAATTGATGCAAAAGCAAGAGGTTTATTCAGACCATCGTGCAATGGGGCCTCCTCGTAAGTCAGTAAGGAACAGCAGCTGGGAGCAAAAGCCTTGGATTTTAAAATGAAAAGGCATGGGGAGGTGTGGGGTTGCAAGCTTGTCAGTACAGAATTGGTTCACTTTAGGCACCCAAGTTCCCAGATGTCTAAAGGATATCTGATCTTTAAGTTACACCCGGGATGTCTTATGATGTGCAGATTCAGTCTTAGTTGGGGAGGGGGGTGACCATCACATCCTGTGACTTCTCTGAAAAGTAAAGACCTGTCAGGGTGAGGGAGTTGTGACCTTCTGGACTGGTTGCCAGGAAACCCTATCCTGTACTGCCGGTTTGGACGTTCCTTTGCAATAGGGAGGAGACCTTGGGAGCAATCTTTTGCAACAGAGAGAAGACCTTGGGCACTGCTGGCCTAGTTTAATTTCTTACAGCAGGATGGATCTTGTCCCTATTCATCCGCTTCTTCTTTTGTCTGTGTCCTTCTGCTTTCTGGGAAAGTACTGAGAGAACTTAGTTTAGCATGGGGTATAACATTCTTATAAAGAGACCTGTAAAGTTAACTTGTCTCTCAGATCCTGTGTTGTTTCAGCTGGTATTTCTTAAATTTCAAGATAGCTGGAGATTTATCTTGGCTTTACAAGTGTGAAACTTTCCAAGTATCTGCTGACTTTCCTAGGACAGATTTTCTGCTGGAAACATGCTGCTTTTCTGACTCACTGTGGTTGGGATGAGCTATACAGGCTTGGCTGTGTGTCTAACAGTCATGTGACACTAGTGCTTTTGGTGTATTTAATTTTTTAATTCACTACCATAATATATTCAGGATGCTTGCTTTTACTTGTTATTTTTCTTTGACTTTTAGTTGTTACATATGTTTCCACTGATTTAGAATTTTATCTCTTTCCATCCTTCCCTCCCTCTAGCTCCTCCCAGGTACTAGTCCTCCAACTTCTCCTATCCCCTCACTCTCAAACACTTGTTAACCCTTTGATTTGATCATTATTGTTTCCTGATAGAATCTCTAGAATGTCTTACATAGACGACTGTATAATCTGCAGAGTCATTTCCTCTTTTACTTTTTCTACTTGTAATCCTTTCATTTCTTTTTCTTCTCTTATTACTCCAGCTAAGACTCCAGGGGTTATATTGAATGAGAGTGAGAAAAGTGATATCTTTGTCTCATTCTGCTATTAATGGAAAGGCTTTGAGTTTTTCCAGACTTAGTTTTTTTTTAATGAAATTTTTATTTTTTTGTATTAATTACAGTTTATTCATTTTGTATCCCAGCTGTAGCCCCCTCCCTCATTCTCTTCTAATCCCACCCTCCCTCCCTTATCTCCTCCCTTGCTCCTCTCCAAGTCCATTGATAAGGGAGATCCTCCTCCCCTTCCATCTGACCCTAGCTTATCAGGTCTCACCAGGACTGGCTGCAATGTCCGCCTCTGTGGCCTGGTAAGCCTGCTCCCGCCTCAGTGGGAGGTGATCAAAGAGCCAGGCACTGAGTTCATGTCAAAGACAGTCTCTGTTCCCCTTACTAGGGTACATACTTGGATACTGAGCTGCCATGGGCTACATTTGAGCAGGGATTCTAGGTTATATCCATAAATGGACCTTGGTTGGAGTATCAGTCTCAGAAAAGACCCCTATGCCCCAATTTTTTGGTTCTGTTGCTCTCCCTGTGGTCAACAGCACAGGCTCTAAAGTCAACAAACAATAAATGGGACCTCATGAAACTGAAAAGCTTCTATAAAGCAAAGGACACTGTCATCAAAACAAAACAACAGCCTACAGACTGGGAAAGGATCTTCACCAACCCTATATCTGACAGAGGTCTAATATCCAGAATATATAGAGAACTAAAAAAGTTAAAAAGCAACAAATCAAGTAATCCAATTAAAAAATGGGGTACAGAGCTAAATAGAGAATTCTCTGTAGAGGATTATAGAATGGCAGAGAAAGACTTAAAGAAATGTTCAAAGTCCTTAGTCATCAGGGAAATGCAAATCAAACAGCCCTGAGATTTCACCCATCAGAATGGCTAAGATCAAAAACTCAAGAGATAATACATGCTGAAGAGGATGTGGAGAGGGAAGAATCCTACTCCATTGCTGGTGGGAATGTAAACTTTTACAACCACTTCGGAAATCAATCTGGTGCTTTCTCAGACAATTAGGAATAGCACTTCCTCAAGATCCAACTATACCACTCCTAGGCATATATCCAAAATATGCTTAAGTCCAAGGACATTTTCCCGACTTAGTTTAACGTTGGTTAGAAGGCTGCTGTGTATAGCCTTTAGTATGCCAATGTATTTACCTTCTGTTCTTAGTTTTCTTCAGCAGTTTAGTAATTATGGGAATGTCGAACTTTATCAAAGGCACTTTTGCCTCTGTTGACCTAACAATTTCTACCCTTAAGTCTATTAATATGATGAATTACACTTATTTTTTGTTTTTTCTTTTATTTTATTAATTACACTTTATTCACTTTGTATCCCCCCATAAGCCCCTCCCTCCTTCCCTTTCAATCCCACCCTCCCTCCCCCTTCTTCACACAAGTCCCTCGCCAAGTCCACTGATAGGGGAGGTCCTCCTCTCCTTCCTTCTGATCTTAGTCTATCAGATCACATCAGGAGTGGCTGCATTGTCACCTTCTGTGACCTGGTAAGGCTGCTCCCTCCTCAGGGGGAGGTGATCAAAGAGCAGGCCAGTCAGATTATGGCAGAGGAAGTCCCTCTTCCCATTACTATGTAACACACTTGGACACTGAGCTGCCATGAGCTACATCTGTGCAAGGGTTCTAGGTTATCTCCATGCCTGGTACTTGGTTGGAGTATGAGTCTCTGGGAAGACCCCTGTGTTCAAATTTTCTGGTTATGTTGCTCTCTTTGTGGAGTTCCTGTCCTCTCCAGATTTTACTATTTCCCACTTCTTACATAAGATTCCATGCACTCTGCCCAACAGTTGGCCATAAGTCTCAGCGTCTGCTTTGATAGTCTGCAGGGCAGAGCCTTTCAGAGGCCCTCTGTGGCAGGTTCCTAGGTTGTTTCCTGTTTTCTTCTTCTTCTGATGTCCATCCTCTTTGTCTTTCAGGATGGGGATTGAGCATTTTAGTCAGGGTCCTCTCTCTTGATTAGTTTCTTTAGATGTACAGATTTTAGTAGGTTTATCCTATGTTATATGTCTATATGAGTGAGTATATACCGTGTGTGTCTTTCTGCTTCTGGGACAGCTCACTCAGGATGATCCTTTCCAGGTCCCACCATTTACCTGAAAATTTCATGATTTCCGTATTTTTCATTGCAGAGTAATATTCCATTGTGTAGATGTACCACAGTTTCTGCATCCATTCCTCCGTTGTGGGACATCTGGGTTGTTTCCTGGTTCTGGCTATTACAAATAAGGCTGATAGGAACAGGGTTGAGCAAATGTCCTTATTGTGTACTTGAGCCTCTTTTGGATATATGCCTAGGAGTGGTATAGCTGGATCTTGAGGAAGAGCTATTTATAGTTTTCTGAGGAAGTGCCAGATTGATTTCCAGAGTGGTTGTATAAGTTTACATTCCCACCAGCAGTGGAGGAGGGTTCCCCTTTCTCCACAACCTCTCCAGCATGTGCTGTCAGTTGAGTTTTTGATCTTAGCCAATTTGATGGGTGTAAAGTGAAATCTTAGGGTTGTTTTGATTTGCATTTCCCTTATGACTAAGGACGTTGAACATTTCTTTAAGTGTTTCTCTGCCATTCGATATTCCTCTATTGAGAATTCTCTGCTTAGTTCTGTACTCCATTTTTTAATTGGATTCCTTGATTTGTTGCTGTTTAACTTCTTGAGTTCTTTATATATTCTGGATATTAGACCTCTGTCAGATATAGGGTTGGTGAAGATCCTTTCCCAGTCTGTAGGCTGTCGTTTTGTTCTGACAACAATGTCCTTTGCTTTACAGAAGCTTTTCAATTTCATGAGGTCCCATTTATTGATTGTTGCTCTTAGAGCCTGTGCTCTTGGTGTTCTGTTCAGGAAGTTGTCTCCTGTGCCAATGAGTTCAAGGCTCTTCCCCACTTTTTCTTCTAAACGGTTTAGTGTGTCTGGTTTTATATTGAGGTCTTTGATCCACTTGGACTTTAGTTTTGTGCAGGGTGATAAGTATGGATCTATTTTCATTTTTCTACATGTAGACATCCGGTTAGACCAGCACCATTTGTTGAAGATGCTGTCTTTTTTCCATCGAATGGTTTTGCCATCTTTGTCAAAGATCAGGTGTCCATAAGTGTGTGGATTTATTTCAGGGTCTTCTATTCAATTCCATTGATCCACCAGTCTGTTTCTATGCCAGTACCATGCCAGTTTTTAGTATTGTTGCTCTATGGTACAGCTTGAGATCAGGGATGGAGATACCTCCTGAAGATCATTTATTGTAGAGAACTGTTTTAGCAATTCTGGGTTTCTTATTATTCCATATGAAGTTGAGAATTTTTCTTTCCAGGTCTGTAAAGAATTGTGTTGGTAATTTGATGGGAATTGCATTGAATCTGTAGATTGCTTTTGGTAAGATGGCCATTTTTACTATATTAACCCTGCCAAGCCACGAGCATGGGAGATCTTTCCATCTTCTGATATCTTCTTCTAATTCTTTCTTCAGAGACTTGAAATTTTTTTCATACAAGTCTTTGACTTGCTTGGTTAGGTTCACACCAAGGTACTTTATGTCCTTTGTGGCTATTGTGAAGTATGTTGTTTCCCTAATTTCTTTCTCAGCCCTTTTATCTTTTGTATACAAGAGGGCTAGTGATTTTTTTTAAGTTAATTTTGTAGCCAGACACTTTGCTGAAGTTGTTAATCAACTGTAGGAGTTCCCTACTAGAATTTTTGGGGTCACTCAGGTATACTATCATATCATCTGCAAATAGTGATACTTTGACTTGTTCCTTTCCGATTTGTATCCCCTTGATCTCCTTCAATTGTCTTATTGCTCTAGCCAGGACTTCAAGAACAATGTTGAAGAGATATGGAGAGAGTGGGCAGCCTTGCCTTGTTCCTTATTTCAGTGGGATTGATTGAAGTTTCTCTCCATTGAGTTTGATATTGGCTATAGGCTTGCTGTATATTGCCTTTACTATGTTCAGGTATGTGCCTTGTATCCCTGATCTCTCCAATACTTTAAACATGAATGGATGTTGGATTTTGTCAAATGCCTTTTCAGCCTCTAAGGAGATGATCATATGGTTTTTCTCCTTCAGTTCGTTTATGTGGTGGATCACATTTATGGATTTCTGTATATTGAACCACCCCTGCATGCTTGGGATGAAGCTTACTTGGTTGTAGTGGATGATATCTTTGATGTGTTCTTGTATTCGGTTTGTTTTAATTTTCTTTTTTTGTTTGTATGTTTTTCATTGTTTTGTTGTTTTTCCTTTTTTGGGAAAAGAAAGAGGAGTGTGAGGTTGGGCAGGTAGGGATGCAAGTAGGAGCTAAGGAGTTGGGGGAAGAATATGATCAAAATATGTTGTATAAAACATTATATTTATAAAAAAAGTTTAAAGAGACTAAAGTTTTAACACTTCTGTTAAAAGTGACATTTGAATATATAGATAGACTATCTCATGACCCTCTTCTGGAAAGATCAATATTGCTATACTCTCAATCTCCCCCACAAAAATCAACCTGTAAATTCAGCATAGTTAATTCTGATGGAAGAAAATTACAGTTGGCAGGATAAAGCTGTAGATAAAGTAGAAAAGAGGATATGAGAGCATTTGAGGGATGGTAGTCATGATGGAGCCTTTGCAGAGTGAGATGTGGGTACTGGTGGAAAATGGTAGATGGTGGCACAGAACAGGACACTCAGAAGCAGCCATGTGTGTGCATTCACACTAAATGTTTGATAAAGGACTGTTTCCAGTTACTAGGTATGCTCTCAGACCATACAGCACATTAAAAGTCATGAAAGAAGGAGTGAAAATGTCAGCTATTTTTACAAATCCGAAACGAGAAAGATAATCTCAAATGCAACAGCACTTGAGTCAAAACATGAATGTTTCCTTGTTTGGATACGTAAAGAATTCCTTACCCAAAAAAAAAAAAATGGGCAGACAAGATGGCTTAGTATGTAGAGGTACTTGCTGTGTGAGCCTGGTGACTTGAGTTACAGCATCGGAACACAGTAAAGATGGAAGGAGAGAACCAACTCCACCAAGTTTTCCCTGCCCCCAACCTGTGTACCTGCAAATGCTCATCATGAATACACACATACACCATGCATAATTTTAAAGTACTATTATCATTAAAGAGATGAGAGGAAAATATTTTCATTGCCTGTGATGCAGTGCTGATATTTGCATTAATGTAGGAACCATCTCTTAGTCTTACTCATAAAGAAGTGTAAACTAAAGCAGCAAGGGAAATAATGGTTCATTCACACTGTATGTTGTAAGGATTCTAATTGACATTTCAATGGTTTATCTAGGAATAGGAAAGCATTCTTCTCACACTATATTGATAGAAAAGTGCTACAACCTGCCCAGTTAATAACTGATCAAATTCATAATTAATTAAAATATTTTCAGAGGAAAATAGGTAAACTAGAAAATATCTATATATTGAGATAATCCAAGTTCAGAAAGAGAAACACTGCATGTTCTTTCACACATGTAGATCAGACTTGTACAAAGGCCTGTCAAACCACTGCTGGTGTTGAGGTGTGGCTGAGTGAGGAAACCATGACGCAGCTATGGGATTACGTAGCAACTACAAGCTATGAAACAATGCATACATTCATATGGAATAGAAAATACAGGCTGTGGTAGCAAACAGAAACATTTGTGTGCGTGAATTAAGGAGGAAGATGTAACACGAAGAAGAAGAAGAAGAAGAAGAAGAAGAAGAAGAAGAAGAAGAAGAAACACAGTGGCAAGAAGAAACACAGTGGCAAGAAGGTTGGCTTAAGCCCAGATAGCTTCACTTCTAAACTAATCTTTAATTAATTTGATTAACACGTTAATACAAAAATAAGGTTATTATATTCTCATGCATGCACAGAACAGGCACCACTTCCCTTCACCCACAAGGCGGCCAATCAGTCTTGCTAATGACCTCTGTAACTACCTGTAGCTAATTGGTCTTTCTGCTCTCTGAGGAGCTAGTTTCCTGCAGCCTAACGACCAAAAGGAAAGTAAATCTTGTGTGGGTGTTCCTTCCCTCTGGCCTTATTAGCGGAATTGCAGAAGACATTCCAACTCCCTAGCCTTCTTCCCTCAGCTCCTGGGCCATAGCATCTTGAACCCTCACCTGGGAGCTAATTAGAGGATTCTGCTTAGAAACTTTCAGGACTTTAATCCCCCAAGGTGATGGCTCTGTCTGTCTCTGTGGTAGTTGCTGAGTAGTTGCCTCTTGAGGCAGAAGTTAGTGAAGCTTTTCAGTTAGTCTCTTCTTGTCGGATACATCACAATAGGCTCGAACTGGAGACCCAGGAGGTTAGCTGTTCTGCCTCCCATGTGGATGACAGACGGGTGGCAAGTTTCTACAGACCTATGCCTTCTGCTAGTCCATTCAATGAAATGAAGTTAAGTGTGGAAAAAAGGCCATAGCACTATCAGGGCTGGAGTGGGTACCTAGGGGGATGTTTCATGAGTAAGTTCCTGCCTTGGTCCTTATTAGAAAAAGAGATCACAGATTTTAAAACACACAGTTACTCTCTAACTCAAAACCCAATGGAACCTTCACATCCATACTACTCAAACATTGATTCAATAATTCTGCCACTTATCATTGAATCCAGAAGGACCCATGAATCCTACTTCATAGCTGAGAAAACCTGCAGAACTGACCTGCTCAGTGTCACCCAGTGTTCACCCAGCACCCATTTTTCCCAACCCCTCCTGAGTTAGGATGCCAGAGACCTGACCCTCCCAGCGGGCTCCCTGCCATGTGGAAGACACTACATCATGATGACCTTCCTTTATACTGTATGTTAAAATGGATGACCATGTGTAAGTACCAGATAAAGGTCTGAACTCTGTGGGACCTCCAGCTTCATTCCCTCAATCCTGTAAAGCTAAGCACCTTCCAACTGGCATTCCAATACCTTCCTAAGCTCACTTCTTTGTTGCTACCTCCCAGACTGTCATATCAATGCCTGACTCGCCATAAGCTCTTCCAATCTGAGCATGTGTCAAGCTATTCCCCCAAAGAAAAGTTCCGTGGTTTACACAGTTCTCAATATCATTTCCTGTCAATTTAGTTTCTCATAGACGTATATTTCTTCCTTCCTTTGCACCCTGTATGGGTCTAAACCCCTACCATGGAGTGGATAAAAAATAAGCCTCTTACAATAGACTAAATAATGCTTAAAGAGACCACAGCAGAGGCTGGGTTAGAACTGGGGCATCCGAATGTCATGTTGACTTTCTTCATTCTTATTCACTGTACAAAATACAAAAGTATTGCTGAAGCTCACTGTACCTCTCCACAGAATTACTGTTAATTTTGGTTCTTCCGTGGTTTAAAAAAATGCATGGAAGGAGGCAGTGATGCTGGACTAGGAAGCAAATGCTGGACTAACAGGGGTTCACTTGTATGTGTATTAAATTTCTGCCATTTTCTGGATTCAACTTGTGAAATTCTTCTTTTTAACAAAATATATATTTTATTCAAATTGTTCAGTTGAAGTCTCTATTACCCTTGTTAACATAGCAAAATTTAACTATTTCTCCATTAAATGAGAAGTAAAGACAAACAACTTATCAAAACTTACGATATTCATTATTATTGTTCTATCTCAGTATTGCTATCATTCTTTTAGCATCTACCCACAAAACTGTTATACCCATTCATTTAGTATTATACACCTCACTACCATAATGACTCATTATTATCATATCTTCCTATAATAATCATTTATTATTACATCCCATTTCACTATTATAATCATTGTTTTATTTATTTACTTATTTGTTTGTTTATTTACATCCCAAGCATATTCCACTCCCTCCTCTCCTCCTGATCCCCTTTTCCCTGTATCCCCCTCTCCTCCTCCTCAGAAAAGGAGAACCCACACACACGTACCTACCCATCCCAGCACATCAAGTCTTATCAGGACCTTATCCTCTACCACAGTGGCCTGTCAAGGCAACCCCTCCAGGAGGAACTAATCAAACAGCCTGCAAGAGAGGCCTTGTCAGAGACAACCCCCGCTCCCCTTGCCAAGGGGCTCACATGAAAACCAAGTTGTCTATCATGTACATATGTGTAGGAGGCCTAGGTCCAGTCCATACATGGTTCGTAGTTGGTGTTTCAGTCTCCACAAGCCCCCCTGAGCCCAAATTAGTTGGCTCTGTTAGTCTTCTTATGACCATCCTGTTCCCTCCGGGGTCCTCTTATCCTTCCTCCTACTCTTCCACAGGCTCCCTGAGCTACACCCAGTGTTTGGCTGTGAGTCTCAGCATCTATTTCAATCCGCTGTTGGGTGGAGCCTCTCAAAGGACAGCCGTGCTAGGCTCCTGTCTGCATGCATAGCAGAGTGTTGTTAATAATGTTAGGGGTTGACTCTCGCCCATGGTGTGGCCAGGCATGGGTTGCACATTCCCTCATTCTCTGCTCTGTATTATGATCATTGTTACCACACCTCACTATTATGGCCATTCATAATTACTATTCTACTTTATTAACATAACCATTTATCACTATTTTGATTATTGTACTTCTTCACCGTTATTATGCCACCTCATCAGTATTATAGTTTGCCATAATTATGCATGCTATACATGCCGCTTGAAAAGAAAAGTCATCAACAGTCTTAACCAGCTATGAGCCCTACAAGCTACAGTAACAATTGTCCTGGAAAGATTTTGCCATTAGTAAAAAGATATGGCCCCCACATTACAGAGGTTGCAGAGGTCACCAAACACTCTCTAATTTATTCAAGGCCTACTGATAGAATGGAATTCATATCTGGTACTGCAAACCTCACCAAAAACTCATAGTTGGATATGTCATCAGCTTTGGGGTGGAACCTGCTATTAATATTTTGGTACATGGTATCAAACTGCCTTCTCAACACTATCTTTACACCCGTAGATTGTGCAGCTCTTAGAAGAGCCTAAGCCTGGGGAAGACTGCTGCAAAATAGTGTCATCTGGACATGGCAGGGTCGCTGCACTCATAAACTCACAGCAGCTGTGGCTGCCTACACAGTATCAACACAAAAAGAACAGAGTCAAAATTCACCATGAGCTGGGGAGGGGATCACGAAGCCCCATCCTTGGCTGACATAGTTGAAGCCTGCTGAGGTAGGAAGAGTCAGTTTCTTCTGGGCTGTGACCCCCTGGTAGATTTCCCATCTTCCAAGGTGTGATGCTACATCTATGAGCATATAGGAAGCGCTTGAGCTCAGGGGTGTGTGTGTGTGTGTGTGTGTCTGTGTGTTTGTGTGTGTGTGTGTGTGTGTGTATGTGTGTGTGTGTGTGTGTAATGAGAAAATATCCAAGGTTGGGATACCACCAAATGTGAAATTTGGCAGAGGAGGAGTTGGGAAATGCAAGTGGATATCATTAAAATTCATGTATACATGTATAAAATTCTCAAATAATACAATAAAATACCATTTTTAGTTTACCAATACCTAAAGTCCAGAATCTTGTCTCTATTATGATGAATTCAATAGTTACTTTTATTGCTTCAGAAGAAATTTTTGTTGTTTTTTTTTTTAAGTCCCTTTCAGACCCTTCAAGTCATCCTAGTTGAACCACAACATCTGGGGTAAAATTGCATCTGCTGCATATGACAGGGAAGCTGAACCTGCGAACATGCAACAATATGGCCACATGCATGGTGATGGCACAGGTGACATCCCAACACAGACAGAAGAAATCTCACCAGGCCCCAGCCCTAAACGAGGTAATGACTAAGAGAGTGAGAATAAGTTTTCTGAGAATGAGCACCTAATCCAATACCAAATGGTCAGTCTTAAAAAATACATATGAGCCACACTAAATGAACTCAGAAGGTTGATTTAGGTATTTATACATATATGTATACACGTTTAACAATAATAATTAGTGAACAATAAGACATGAATTTGAGAGGGAACAGAGAGGGAAACCACACAGGACTGGATGGAGGAAGGGGCAGTAATATAAACACAATACACATATAGGAAATTTTAAAAGCAATTTTTTAAAAACATGTCTCAGTGGATAAAAGCACTTGACTCCAACCTGATGACCTGAGTTCAATCCCTGGGACCCCCATGGTAGAAAAAGAGAACCAGCTCTCACAAATTATTTTCTGACACCACACATGAGTCATAGCACATGTGGACACATGAACACACATATGAATAAATAAATGTAATACAAATTTTAATCCCTTTACTTCTTTATTTTGTCCTGATATTGAGCCCAGTAAGGTGCTTTTGGTGTCACTGAAATTCTAGGTAAAGGACAAATTTCTTTTCATGAGCCATGCTTTCTACTGTCAGTTAATCTACAAACTACGTGAACTTCAACTATCCACCAGCATTCTTCTGGGTGTCTGGAGGACACACTAAGGTGGAAGATTTAGATCCTGACCTTCAGAACCATATCATCTCATTGGGGAAAAAAAACAAAAAAAAATGCTACAATCAATACAGAAATTATTATCATGGTATCTTGCTGTGTGCACCATGCTCTAAGCAAAGGGTCACAGGACTCACTTCTGGGAGATTGTGGTTGAGAGGTGAAGACTGGGCCGAGGGGCACTGAAGGATGGAGGCCTTACATCTTGCAAAGATCTAAATTTTAAATGACAGGAAGAAACTCATGGCCTTTGGATGATAAATCACGATGCGGCACTTAGTACTGTGGGTAGCAGCAATTAGGGCTGGGAGCATAGGTCTCAGGGGAGTGAGGAAAGAGGCTGACTATGGAAGGAATCTGGACAGGAGATGAATATGACCAAAACACATTGTGTGAAATTCTCAAAAACTCAATACAAATATTCTTAAGTGTGGCTAAAAAGCATTCAAGCCAAATGCTAGCAGAGCCCATTAGCTACTTGGCTTTGGAGAGTGCTAGTGGATACAGCTTGCTTGAAAGCTGTTTGCCTGGGACCTATCCTCAGTTGCCCTCCCTTCATCAGACAGCTAGTAAACATACCAGTAAGATCACTCCTACTTGGCTTTCTGGTCAGAAAGTGGATGGAAGAGTAAGTGTGAGAAAGATTAGTCGAGAATTCAGTCCCACTGGCAGCACCTGCCTTGATTTCAACCAGCTGTGAGAGTCCTGCATTCCGATGCTCAGTCACCAATAGAAGGCAACAAGGTCTCCGAGTTTCCCTTAGTAACCGCCCCTGCTTACACACACCCTACGCAGGCATATTAAGGAGGATGTTCAGTGCGCGTCAATGCATTTTGTTATCAAAAGCAAGTACTACTACTTTCTAGTGCTGCTTCTCAGAGGAAGAAAACGTGTCACTCTTTGGTGGGGGGTTGTGAGAAGCTGCTCCTGCACTAGCAGGGAAGTGTGTTGGGTCTCATAAGTTAATCAGAAAGTGAACGTGGTTGTGAAAGAACAGGTCTAAGAATGTGACGGCAGGATGGTCCAAGTGCTTCTCAGACAGCAAACACCAGTTTGACTTCACCCTTGATCTATTTTTTAACATGGGTTCCTTTAAATAAATACATTAGTACCAATATAATTCTTAGATAGAGGAGGCCAAACAGCTGTTTTTATTTATTAACATTTTAAGTAAAAGTCGTTTGGACAGTAAAAATACACAAAATAGTTTATCTCCTGTTTCATAATTCATGTTTTAATTTTCTTCCCTCTGTATTTAATATAGTTTTATAAATAACTTACATGATCTTTTATCAAACTTTCTCCAGGTCCAAACTATATTCTACCTTGACTTGTACTATGCAATTTCTTCCCCTCCTTAGACCCAACTGTGAAGATTTCCTCCAATTGTGCACACTTGAGCTTCCAGTATGAGAATGCCAAAGATGTATGTAAGAATGGCAGGACGTTTTGATAGTCTTGCCCTGTGTTCTCAGACTGACTGCCGCTTTCCTGTCAGCACCCGCTTCAGGGCGCCCTGCACATCTGGGTTCCGGAGGCTGTAGATAAGTGGATTTAGCATAGGGCTGAGGATGGTGTTGAGGATCCCAATGCCCTTGTCCTTGTCGGAGGCTGAGACAGAACCCAGGCGCATGTAACTGAAGAAGCCAGTTCCATAAAAGATACAGACCACAGTGAGTTGGGAGCCACAGGTGGAAAATGCCTTCTTCTTCCCCTCAGCAGAGCGGATCTTTAGTACTGCAGCTGCCACGTGGGCATAGGACACTGAGATGAGGATCATAGGGACCACTCCCATGAAAGTAGCTCCCACAAAAAGCAGCTGCCCGTTGAGGTAGATGCTGGAGCAAGAGAGCTGGAAAAGGGGTGGGAGGTCACAGTAGAAGTGGTTGACCACATTAGGGCCGCAGAAGTCCAGCACAGATACAGCCACTGTGTGGGTCAGAGCATTAATGAAGGAGATAGTACGGCAGATACCCACCAGGGAGCCCTGCACTTCACGGCTCATGCGGGTGCTGTAAGTGAGGGGCTGGCAGATGGCCAGGTAGCGGTCATAAGCCATGGCTGTCAAGAGATGACAATCCACGCCCGCCCGGAGGTGGAAAAAAAATAGCTGCGAGATGCAGGCAGCATAGGGAACTCTGCACTGATGGGCCAGGAGACACACCAGCATTGGCGGAACAGTGACGCTGATGCACCCGATGTCCAACAGAGATAGATTCCCCAGGAAGTAGTACATAGGAGTGTGGAGTTTGGGTTCCACAAAGATGGCAGCCAAGATGCTACGGTTACCCCCAACTGTGACAATATAGGCAAAGAGAAAGACAACAAAAAGGATAGGTTGCAGTCTTGCGTTTCCTGTTAGGCCAAGAAGGATGAATTCAGTGACAGTTGTCCTGTTTCCCCAGGCGCGTGGCTCCATAGGCCACGGCTGAGGGCTGGAGGGCAGAGCAGGAAGAGTTAGGTATCACAAATAGTAGCACACGTGAGCGTGCAATCCAGTCCCTGCAGGATGCTGATATGGTGTGTGCAGAACACCTCCCAATTAACGTCAGTCCCTGCATAGAGTTTGCCAGTCTTCTGAAAGCTCCTTTGACCAAATGATCAACATTTTTAGGTCCTTGTTCAAGGAGAAAGCCAGAGAATGCTGGAAAAGGGGCTGGCTGGTGGCTATTTACCAACATGGTATGCAAGCATTTCAATACTACCATATCTGTTGCATTTTGTCTCAGTGCATACACCTGCCTAGCATCTCTCACTGCCCCAATGAATGCATGAGTACACGAGGTTCTAGACAGCACACCATATGGATAAGAGCAGCGTAAGATGAAAGAGTAATAAGAAAGTTCTCATGAACTCAAAATAGAATTAACGAGTTTGAGAAAAGAGAAGAGCAAGAAATGAGCCAAAGTATAGAAACACAGAGAGGTAAGACTAGAGCTATGATTGACATTTTAAAAATACTAACATTTTGATGTATTGTCTATAACGCTTTTTATTTTATTTCATTAAATTCTGTAAAGTTACTACTGTGTCTCCGTGTAATCAGGACACTGATGCATAGAAAGATTTTATAAGCACCCTTAGGCCCTAAAGCTCCTGAGAGCTAATGCAAACTCAAGACTGTCTGGCACCAAGCACACAGGTATTGCTCAGACATGTGGTCTGCTGAGGCTTTGTGGGTGGTGCTGTGTATAATAGAAAGAGGAGTGATGCTCTAAGACTTTCAGCATTGGCCTCCACACAACTCTTCTAGGAAGTCAGGGGCCCGTCCACTTCCCCTCATTAATAATTACTTGTTGAATGTTAAGGAACTGTGCTAATGGTGGCACTAACAGTCGAGATGAAACTGTTACACAGAGAAGATGAAAGGATGGCCCTAAGTCCTGTGATGAGCAACCAAAAAGATGGAGTTGATGCTGTGTATCATGGGGAAAGGTGGCTATTGTGTGCCTGTGTTTGGGAAGATCAGGAGCTTTTCAAAGGCAAAGGGAGAATTGGAATCCTAGGAGACAATTTCCCTGGCGTCCAGTCTACCACATACGGTGATAATCCCAAACTGGATGGACAGTTGAGAGGAACCAGAAATCAAAGGTCCTTCAGTTATGACTACAGAAAGTAGCTCTGGAGCGGTTTCTTTGTGTGTCCCTGCTTCTGTACCCTTGCCTGTGCCGGGCCACCTTCTCTCTGTAATTTTACTTACACTTTTTTTCTATCAAAAATAGTGTCTCCTCCACAGATTAAAACAAAACAAAACATTTCTTGGGACTCAGTCCTTGGCTATTGTTCCATGTTTTCAAGGAAATTCTCCTTGCACGACCCAGTCTTCAGTTGAGTTTTCTCTCCTGTGGCATCACAGGCTATTAACCTGATCATTCTGTGCTTGACCAACAGCCCAGGATGAGCCATGCAAAACTCGCAATTCTAGATAAAGAATATAGACTATGCTAATGGGCCACCAAAGGACAGTGCGGTGCTCCTGCACCCCCACCAGTCCCATCACCTCCATCTTGACCTTTTCTACAAAAACCATTGACTAACCATGAAAAAGGTAAAGCTCACAAAACTTTCAAGATCACACATGTCAGAGTTTGTTCTGAGTAGAGACTTTACTCTTTTTCTCCCAACTCCTGCTGACTCACAAGGTCCCTGCCATACATAAAGGAATGTATGGATTTTCCCTTCCCTCCCAGTCATCAGAGGGGAAAAGCTTATCCTACATGTCACTGCCACTTCCTGAATATATCATCACTTGATACTTTCTCACATATAGACAGTAGAAAGGTCACCTGAAGTTCATGGATGTCCTTCTATGTGTCCTTACTTGAGAAGGAAGAAAAATAGGGTGGCTGGAGGGGCAGAAAGGACCGAAATGCACTTACCTCCCTGTGGTACCTGGTATGGTTCCTGCAGATAGTTGAGTAACTGCCTACTTGACCCAAGGTTGTAAGGATTCATAAAGCTTATTTTAAAAACTGAGCTGAAAATATGTCTTGGTGTTCTCTCCATCCAGGAACTAATCAGTATCCAGAGCTGGTAATAACACAATTTCCCAAGGGTTTCAAAAGAGCCAGAGGAAAACAACTTCAGTCCACAAGGGTTTCTCTCCACCACCCAAACAAGCATTCTACTGATGACATCGTCACAACCTCCTAATCATTTCAACAAGGAGGAAAGATGGCACCATATTGAGACATCAGAGTACAAGCTAAAGAGCTTTGATGACTTGCTGAGTCCACCATATAGAGCCATGGTTGGAGCTCAACCTGGACTTCAGATAATCACTGAGACCCAGTGATTATTTCACTTAATTTTCACATAGTTAAGATATAATTTCAGAAAGTTGGCTCAGTTTTTATGCAAGTTTAATCATACACTTTATGAGTTTGATAGAATATGCAATCATAGCTCTAGCACTTCCTCAATATACATGTTTTAGTTATTTCTTACAATTCACAAGAGGTTTTTTTAAATCAACACCCTCACCATACCACAGCCCTCAGCAATATCTTATCTGACTTCTGTCCCTATGGTTTTGCCCTTTTAAATTTGGAAAATAACTGTAGGAAAGGATACTGGTGTGCTATCTTTCTTCACTGAACAGCTATCCTATTATACAGATATAGTATAATTTGTTTTGCTCTTTACCTATTGTATGCAATGTATGGCTCTTTATCATTCATGAACATGTGGTTATTTCTAGATTTTAGCCATTACAAATGTATCCAAATCTTTATGTAGGCCTATGTATTCATAGAAAGGAAAATACCTTGATCTGTAATTACTGGAATCCATGCATAAATGTATATTTAATATAAGAAATTATCAGGGCTGAAGAGCTAAGTCCATGGATAAAGCACTTACTATGCAAGTGTAAGAACCTGAATTTGAATCCCCAGAATCCATGTAAAAACTAAAATGGTATGGTAGCCTGATTGAATGTCAGTGCTCAGGAGGCAGAGACAGGGATTCCCAGAGCACACTGGTTAGCTACATCAGCCAAATCAGGCTGGTCTGCATTCAGTATCCTGTTTTAATAAAATAGAGAACAATCAGGAAGACACCTAACTTCAACTTCTGTCAGCCACATATGCACCCACAAACATGAGCACACATCTGTGATGTGAATAAATCACACACACACACACAACTCATCTGCTCAGTTGTCCAAATTGGTGATGCCATTTTTAATTCCCACCAAAAATGCACTTTCATAACACCAAAAGATGCTGTACAAGATTCCAAGGAAGAGAGACAACCAATGGTTTTACACAGCTGCAATACCTCTGAACCACAATACTAAGGATGGCAAGATATTCCTAATAGTGCAATAGTGGTATTCATATCTTGGCAGTAACCAGCAGCTGTCTAATTAGACTTAAAGCCTGATCAATAGATGGGAAACCTTTCCCGGTACTTGAAACCTACCCAACTACCCAGGGCTAACGAAGTCATGAATCTTAGAGGAGAACCTATTATCTGCCACTTCACTAAGCCAGAATGGTTCCTAAGTGCGTTCTAAATACTTATCCTTAGACCCACAGATGGATGTAGCTCTCACACCTCATCAAAGAAACTACCCTTCACAACAACTACTGCTTGCATGTCTGTAATTGTCGCTAGTAAATTCAGTAGTATCTGTGTATGTATTACTCCATGTTTACAATTTCCACACTAGCTTCCAAGGAAGAAGCATGTGCCTCTAGTAACTATTTTCTTTCTGTATTCCTTACAGAATAGTGCTGAACATTTGGGATACCAATCAGGATTAGTCACATGAATGAATAAATAAAATGAAGAGATAAATAGATGATAGATACAGAGATGATTAGGTATATTATAGATATAACATATACAGAGATAAATGATAGATGATAGATATATAGATAGATGATAGATAGATAGATAGATAGATAGATAGATAGATAGATAGATAGATAGATTTAAACCTCTCATTTATTATTGACAGGGTTTAAAATTTTCCCAGATTCAGTAAGTTTTATAATGAACATATAAATATTATTGTTGCAGATAAACTGTTTTATTATAATTTTCTTTATGAGTTTCTGGAAGGCAGGAACAGTGAGCAGAAATTTTAAACAATCCAGTGAATCAGATTTTAACAAGATCATTTGTTGACAAGGGAAGTAAGAGAGCAATGACAGCGCCAGAAGCCAATGGTCTTATGCTGCGATCATCCTGTCCCCCTCAATAAACACTGCAGTGGCTGCTCTTCTTAGCACACGTGCCACTGTGTAGAAAATCAAGCATCTCTCTTATTACTGCGGCATTTCTTCTGCTTCGCTCTTAAGCATCTAATCGTAATTCACTATTGCTGGCATTTGCCCAGCAGTGCGTTAGCACACGGTCTTCTTACCATTAAATAAAATATTAAAATCCAAGTCTCTCTTAACAATATGTTTCTCCCCTGCACCCCTTTTTTTCACCATCTGTGGCCCTTTTTCTAGTCTTCTCCAGAGAGCTGTTCCCAAATGTGTGATCTTCACTTTTAGACTTCCATTCCCTGGATTTTCCTTCTGTTCATTTTTGTCCCAGCTGGACTCCTGAAGAGCACATGTTATCTTAAATGACTTCCTTCCTGGTTAGCATGGCAGCTGCCCATTTGCCTTTAGCATGTTATTCAATAGCTGTCTTCCCCATTAAGAAGTTACAAGCAAGTGAATAACGTGTAATTAATAAAAATAAAATAAAATAAAGAAGTTACAAACACTTCCAAACTCCTAAGAATAAAGATGAATATCTTATAAACGTTTCATATAAAAATATTTTCTAATACCATTTTAAAATATCATATTTAATTTTACTACTGATTAATTTCAAATAACGGAGTAATAGGTTATAGCATTTAGCATTTAAATAGATAGAAATAATCAATAATTGGAAATATCTGCTTGTTCAGTCATTTCTGAGTGTCAATGTAGCCATATGTTTTTAAGTGTTCTAGAGTTCATATGCTCTGACCCAGGGCCCTGCCTCACTGGATTTTTGTCTTCTTAGATTTCAAATCCTTTGACCCAGGGACCCTCATGATGGGTTTCTGTATTGAGCCATTGGAAAAATTGCACAGATGAGCATACAGGAAGCAAATCTCAGCATACTATGTGGCCCAGATTATTTGAACAAGCAGATTCAGCTTAATCAACTCATAGTAGGTGATTAAATACATTTTACCCTATGCAGCCACAGAAAAAGATAACAATAATCTACATTTAACATCATGAAGAGATATTCATGAATTTTGTCAAATTCATCTAATTCTTTAGATATAAAACAATTCTAATCTTTACAAACATGTATCATGCACAAAAGTATTTTAATAATTATATGCTGACTGTATGGTTATCTGTAAAAGGTGACTTCTATTTTATTCGTTCTGTGTTTCCTTTTTATTTATTTACTTATTTATTGCTCATACATTTGTGTGGGTGTGAATGTGCATGATGCATGCTTACATGTGTGTGGGTATACATGTAGTCAAAGTTAATGGATGGCTTCCTCAAACACTACACTTTATTGGCCGAGGCGGGGTCTCCCACTAAATCAGGACCCTGTCCCAGTTTGCTCTGAGAGTCTCCTGTCTCTGTCTTCTGGGAGCTTGGATCACAGATATATCAAAGCACCATATCTGCTTGCTGCTCCTGTGGGTGCTGAGATCTGAGCTTCAGTTCTCATGCTCATATGGAAAGTGCTTTATCCCCTGAGACATAGCCCTAGCCCTAGCCCCTCTAACTCTGTAATAGCTGCACACTTTATTGTGTTGTGGAAACAACCACCTAAAGCTATGAGTTGAAGCATCTTCCTCCTTAAGGTGACATTGAGGGGACAGTTAGGTTCATGTTCAAGTCAGAGGGGCCAAAAATTTTCTTTCAATTGGGAGTTCTTCTAATTAATAGATTTTCAACTGGATAAGACTTGCCAAACCTCTTTGCTAATTAAAAGGCTGTTAAAGAATCCAGATCAGATCAAAGCCCCTGTGTTTCCAGGACGCTTCAGTGAGCATCCTTCTACCATCATCATTTATTCACTGCTGTAAGTGGCCCAATGGAAAAACATTCTGCTTATCTCTATGGTTTTTCTAAACATTGCCTGTTCTCTATGAATTACGTTTTAAAAATCTGTTGTTTTTATTTGTTTCATAAATTGATATTTTTAAATTCCCAGCTTCTTTGGAACAAATCAAATTTGGTAAAGAAATAAAAAACTCTCTTACTTCCATTTTAATTGTTGATATAATTTCTTCGCTTACTCTTTATTGCTCACTCCACCTCTTCACCTGAGGGCACCTGTCCTCCTTGCAGTAACATAGTACTCCTAAGAAGTAATAGCCACATATGTAGCTTCACTCTAGGAGCAAATCATTGCTCTAATAATCACTAGCTCTATGGCTTTGAGGAAGTTACTCAGCCTCTCTGAAGTTAAGTTTCCTGATCTACAATCTGCAAACTGCACCCACCTTATATGATCAGGAGAATTAACGGAAGTACTGGTGTTTGTCAGTTACCACCTGTACGTGGCAGTGATGATGCCAGTGATAGCTCTAACTATTTTAGGGAATTCATCTTCCTAATCAAGAATGTACATTTCATCATACCGATACTCCACTTGCATTAATCATATTATCACTTAGAAGCAGTGGCTGGAGCAAAGACATTGGTTGAGGTCAGAAGAAAGGGGTGTCAGTTAGGGACTACCTCCCTGTGAGCACCTTCCGTAAGGCGCCCTGCACGTCGGGGTTCCGAAGGCTGTAGATGAGTGGGTTCAGCATGGGACTGATGACTGTGTTGAGGATCCCAATGCCCTTGTCCTTGTCTGAAGCCTCCACTGACCCCAACCTCATGTAGCTGAAGACACCTGTCCCGTAGAAGATGCCTACCACAGTGAGGTGTGAGCTGCATGTGGAGAAGGCTTTCTTCCTGCCCTCAGCAGAGCGGATTCGCAGAACTGCAGCTGCCACGTGGCCATACGACAAGGTGATGAGGACCAAGGGGGCCACACCCATGAAGGCTGCTGCTACAAAGAGCAGCCGCTCATTGAGCTGGATGCTGGAGCAGGAGAGCTGGAAGAGCTGAGGGAGGTCACAGTAGAAGTGGTTGATCACGTTGGGGCCACAGAATTTAAGAGTTGACAAGGCAACAGTTTGGGTCAATGCATTGCTAAAGGAAAAGACACATGACAAGCACACTGACACCTTCTGAATCCTCCAGCTCATATGGGTGCTATAGGTGAGGGGGTGGCAGATGGCCAGATAGCGGTCATATGCCATGACAGTCAGCAGGAAACAGTCTGCCCCAGCCAGGAGGTGGAAGAAGAAGAGCTGTGAGAGGCAGGCCCCATAGGGAACGTGTCTGTCACTGAATAGGAAACGCTTCAGCATGGCAGGAACAGTGACACTGATGCATCCAACATCCAGCATGGACAAGTTCCCCAAGAAGAAGTACATGGGGGTGTGCAGTTTGGGTTCAATAACGATGGCAGCCAGGATGCCGAAATTGCCACCAAGAGTAACTACATAAGCAAGAAGGAAGATGACAAAGAGGACAGGCTGCAGAGCTGGCATCTCTGTGAGACCCAACAGAACAAACGTGGTCACACAGGAATTGTTTCCCGAGGCCCCAAGATCCATGACTCTCTTCCAGCAGTCACCAGCCGAATGAAGTTCAAAGGTGATACATCGTGGAAATAAATGTCAAGCACTGTGATTGTCCAGGTGCAGCTGGGAGGCAAGGGCAAACACAACGGCAAACACAAGAGTTAAAGACTGAAACACAATAGATGAAGGTGTAATGCACCCAACACTTACTGACCAAAAGCTATGACATCAGGCGGACTCAGAGACACACAAACATTGAGAAAACAAGGAGGAAGGATGTGATATTTGAAAGTTAGAGGGAAATACTATTTGTCTGGGGCCAAAATTCTAGAAAGGAAACCACAGTCTTCAGGTGGTGACCTGGACAGTTTAGGTACACCAGATGCTGAAGCATGAAAGGGAAGCTTCCAGAGAAGAGGTGGCATGGTCCTCTTTCCACACTTGTGCTGCACATATCCCCAATGATCCCCAGTATGATAGGGGAATTGGTTCCATAGTTTCTCAGCAACCAAAATCTAAGGGTGTTCACGACTCTTATATAAGACGGAATTACATTTACATATAGCCCATGCACATTCTCCCACATGTTCTAAGTCATTTCCAAATGACATATGATACCTTACCCTGGGTCCATGCCACCTTATATTGTATCGGGGATGTTGATAGGGGAGGTACCTGTACTTATCAGAACAGACATAATTTTTCCACATACTTTTGATCCATGGCTGAAGCTACAAATAGGAAACTGGCAGGCAGATGGCCAGTTAAAGGATGTTAGTAATAAAATGGTCACTGTGACCAGACTATTATAAACTGAGTTGCAAAGCCATGAGAAGTAATCCAGACCTTCCAGAGAAAAGTAAAACTGCCGTGAAAGGCAGTAACACTCCATGAGGACACATTCCAGAGTGACATTCCATGTGGACACATCACTGAACATATTTGCAGCTCTAGAACTGATAATAAGCAGCTTTAGGCTTTCTAATCCTTAAGATTATATATTAAATTTATCCACAGTGTCCAGGAAAACTGGACACCAAAGTGCTCATACTTTTCTAAGAACAATATGGGAAAGCTTTGAGTAAGGTGAGAATTATAAGACTTGGTGCCTGGGTGAGCTGAGAAGTTGTGCAACTGAATGACACACATCTGAAGACTCTCACAACTGGAGTTTTGAGAAGAGTATAAGCAGACACTCCCATTTTATCTAACCTGCAGCTATCATGAGGCCACAGCCCGCTAGAGAGCCACAGATGATTTCCCACACATATGGTCACTTACATGGTGCCCCTGAGCCTCACAAGGTCACACAGTGAGCTGCCTCATTGAAGTGAAGATAATCATCACTCCAGACTCACATAGAGGAAGGCGGGAGCTGGAGTTCCTCAAAAACAAGCAGCATGAGCAGAGGATGCTGTGAAGTGAACAAGACCCTCAGGTCCCAGTAGGCCAACCACTATCAGCGGTGCTGGCGTTTTTCTGCATGAGCTTGATCAGATCGCTACATCCAACTCAGTATCCCTAAAGCTCAGATGCCCGTCATTCCTCCCAGTCAACTACTGGCTGTACTGTTTGCAGAACAGCCTGGCTATCCCAGCAGCTACTGCCTCCTGCACACTTTACCCCATTTCAGCCAAGTACCTGAGCCTCCCATGGCCACTTTGGGAGACAGAGATGCCATACCAAAGCCCAAGAGTGAAATCACTTGTGTGAAAGCCCAGTTGTGTGCATGCAGTGAGGGCTCTTGAATGACACTCACCCAGTGAAAGGGACAGGCACTCCATGGACAGAGAGGAGGCCAAATAGTCTCCACTGCTGGGAGTTTATCAAAGATATAACAGTGACAAACATTATCTTCCCAGTGGACTTGCTCCTCTACCATTTTCTCCCTGTGGAGGTGTCTGAAATTACAACATTCCAGGGGGAGCCAGGGCAGGGTGAATACCTGCCTTCCCAAGACACGAGAATCTCCCAATCTCTGAAAATCCTTTAAACTTTCTCCATGTTTCAAGTATGACCTTCACGGGTGTGACCAAGCTCAAGCCTTTATTTAGCAAATGTGTTTATAAACCAGCATTCTTGTTACTAGCATTTGCCAATTGAGATGGCTCTTAGAATGTCTTTACAGCATGTTTAATTAAACATACTAACGGAGCTTTGGTGTGATATTCCCAGCGTGCACTAATCAAATTCTGCCTTACTGCACACACACACACAGCACACAAACACATAAACACATGCTCATACAAACATACACACTCATACGTACTTGCATATCCAATCTCTAGTAATCACCATTCAACCTTAGGAACATTTTTAACTTTTCTGTATAAGAGAGTGTGTGCTTATCTCACTTAATGTCTTCTAGTTTCACCCATGTTTCTACAAGAGACAGAATTTTTTCTTTGTGACTAAGTGGTATTTCATTGTGCATCTGTACCACACTTTCACAAGTCTTACAGTTTAGAAAGTCACAGTGTTGGGCATACAGTTAATATTTGGGATACTGTTAGGGTTTGTTCTGATGCTGGCCCTCAAGATCTATAAATGTGCCTAAGACATTATACCTGATTGGTTGATTAAAGGCCTATACCTGGGCAGGGCAGAATGAGGTAGGCGTGGCTAAGGTTCTTGGGCTTTACAGTACAGGAGAATCACAGGAGACAGATGGACTAGAAGAGAAGAGGAAAGAGGATGCCATGATGGGTTAACCTGAAGCAGGAATCGCATGGGCCTGGAGAAAGGACTCCAATAAGGGTATGAAAAGGACCAGATGAAGAATAAAAGCAAGTGTTTATAAGATTATGAATGGAAGGCAGCTCAAATGAGGATAGTGTTGGATGGAAGCTGAGAGGTGAATGGTGAGGTAGAAATATTTGCACCACCCAAGGTAATAAAGTTATATTAAAATCTAACAGGTGTCTGTGTCTTATTATTTGTGATAGTAGTCTAAATAATACCACCATAATAATTATAGGGCTAATAATAACATTATATAGCCCAACACCTTCTTTTTTATTTGCTACAACAAGGTACAGCCTAGCTACCAGAAAATCCTGACTTCAAATGTTTCCCATTTTCATATCTTCAACACCATGAAAGCAGAGAAAGTTTGAAAGCATCTTCTTGACCAGGAACACCCTACTTTTACTAACTTCTGAAGGATGCTTTTGGCATCAAACACAATTTCTAACCGTTCTGTGTTCCTTTATAAAGCTTTCCTACTGGCTTAAAGCTGTCACGGGCTAAGAAGGCGCCAACAGAAGGTGAAGATGAGTTGAAATTCCTGTTGGCATCTATCCATGGATGAGAACCTTTAAAAGACCAACAAGAGCCCATCACTTTACCGTCTTTTTTTTTTGGTGTAACAAAAGCTGTGTCTGTTCCCTGGAATGCATTTCTCATAGCTGTTAACCCAGGACACTTCATCATTAAAGACCAATTGCAGGTCTTTTCTCTCCCAACAAATGACCCACAGATCCCTGTGGCTGAGCTAGGTTCACCTCCTCTCCACGGCAATAACAATTTTAAACTTTTCCTCTCTGTTCTAACCAGTGGTCTCCTTACTCCAGTACTCACTTCAGCACCTAGTTGATTATTATATATTTCTGCTTGAATGTCACACAGGAGCCTCAAGAGTTACAGGGTATGATTTCCCCTTTGAGAGAGAGTCTTGAATGACTTACACTGATAAAAACTACAAGTAAATAAACATTCCCTGCCAAAAAAACAAAGCAAACAAAAAACATTAACTGAGTTCAACCATTTGAACTACTGTTTCTTTTTTATTTACATTTTTAATTTATTCACTTCACATCCCAACTGTAGCCCCTCCCTTGTCTCGTTCTGGTCTCACTCTCCCTTCCTCCTCCCCCCTAGTCCTAAGAAAGAGGGAGTCCCTCCCCTACCAACTGACCCCAGCCTACTGAGTCTCATCAAGACTGGCTACATCCTCTTCTTTTGTAGCCTGCAAGGCCTCCCTGTCAGGGGAAAGTGATCAAGAAGCAGGCAACAGAGTCCATGTCAGAGACAGCTCCTGGTCCCTTACTAGGGCACCCACTTGGAGACTGAGCTTCCTATCAGCTACATCTGAGCAGAGGTCCTAGGTCTCCTCCATGCATGGTCCTTGGCTGGTGTATCAGTCTTCACAGAACCTCCTGGAGCCAGAATTGTTGGCTCTGTTGGTCTTCTTCTGGAGCTTCTGGCCACTCTGGGTCCTTCAGTCCTCCTACTCTTCCATAAGACTCCTTGTGCTCTGCCTAAAGTTTGGCTGTGAGTCTCAGCATCTGCTTTAATCCTCTGCTGGGTGGACTATTTCAAAGGACATCTAGGGTAAGTTCCTGTCCTGTTCCCTCTCTTCAATGGCTGCCAGTGTCTATTCTATTTGCCCTTCTAAATGAGAATTAAGCATCCCCCTAGGGTGCCCCTTGTTACTTAGCTTCTTTAGGTCCGTGGATTATAGTATGGTTATTCTGTATTATATGAATAATATCTGCTTGCAAGTGAGTATATACCATGCTTGTCTTTCTGGGTCTTGGTTACCTCACTCAGGATGATCTTTTCAGTATCCATCCATTTTTAATGCAAATTGCATGAAGTCCTTTTTGTTAATAGCTGAGTAGTATTCCATGGTGTAAATGTACTACAGTTTCTTTATCCATTCTGTTGAGGGACATCTGGGCTGTTTCCAGTTTCTTGCTATTATGAATAAACCTGCTATGAAAAATAGTTGAGCAAGTATCCTTCTTGCATGGTAGAGAATATTTTGGGTATATGCCCAGGAGTGGTATAGCTGAGTCTTAAGGTAGAGCTGTTCTCAATTTTCTGAGAAAGTACCAGATTGATTTTTAAAGTGGTTGTATAAGTTTGCACTCCTACCAGAAATGGAGGAGGGTTCCCCTTTCTCTACAACCTCTCCAGCATGTGCTGTCACTTGAGATTTTGATCTTAGCCATTCTGACTGGTGTGAAATGAAATCTCAGAGTCATTTTATTTGCATTTCCCTGATGACTAAGGACATTGGGCATTTCTTTAAATGCTTCTAAGCCATTCGATATTCCTCTGCTGAGAATTCTCTGTTTGGATTGTTAAATGGATTATTTAGTTTGTTGGTGTTTAACTTCTTGAGTTCTTCATATTTTTTCATATATTTTGGATATTAGCCCAAATATCAGATGTAGGCTTGGTGAAAAAGATATTTTCCCAGTCTGTAGGCTGTCATTTTGTTCTATTGACAGTGTCCTTTGCTTCACAGAAGCCTTTCAGTTTCATGAGGTCCCATATATTGATTGTTGATCTTAGAGCCTGTGCTACTGGTTCAGAAAGTTGTCTCCTGTGCCAATGAGTTCAAAGCTTGTCCCCACTTTTTCTTCTAACAGATTTAGTGTGTCTGGTTTTATGATGATGTCTTTGATAAAATTGGACTTTAGATTTGTACAGGGTGACAAATAATCTATTTGCATTTTTCTACATGTAAACATCCAGTTAGACCCACACCATGCTATCCTTTCCCATTGTATGGTACCAGCAAATAACATACAAATACCATGGTATATTTTTCCATTGTATGGTCTTAGCCAAAAATCAAGTGTTCATAGGTGTGTGGGTTTATTTCTGGGTCTTTGATGTGATTCCATTGATCTACAAGTCTGTTTTTAATGCCAGTGCCATACAGTTTTTATGGCTATTGCTCTGTAGTACAGCTTGAGATCAGGAATGGAGATACTTCCAGAAAATCTTTTATTATACAGGATTGTTGTTCTTTCAAGGTCTATAAAAAATTGTGTTGGTATTAGATGGGAATTAGATTGAATCTGTAGATTGCTTTTGGAAAGATGACCTTTTTTACAATGTTAATCCCACCGATCCATTAGCATATTTTCATTTTCTGATATCTTCTTCAATTTTTTTCTTTAGAGACTTGTGTTAGGCCCAGCTGGAGCCTGTTAGGCACAGCAGGAGCCCAATGACCTGAGAGACAACTGAAGGAAACTCTCAGAGACCATATCGATGCAAATATAAGAGGTTTATTCGGGCCAATGTGTGAAGGGGCTACTCGGCAAGTCAGCAAAGAGCAGCCCCAAAAGACAAAAGCCTTGGGTTTTTAAAGGAGAAAGCACAGGGAAGCTCAGGGGTTGCAGTCTTGGCTGCACAGGATTGGATGGGGGGGGCTATAGACTTTTAAAATAATTGGCTGGTTTTAGGCACTCAGGTCTGGTCAGTCCTCCCTCAGACATCTGGGGGATATCTGATCTTTAAGCCACATTCGGAATTTCCTGCTACATTCAGATGTGGCCTCAATTAAAGGTGTGAGGGTGATTAGTTCATTCTGTATCTTTTCTGAGAAGCGGGGCTACGGGCTTTTGGTCAAAGGTCAGGGGCTATTCAGGAGAGGAATTGAGGCCATCTGATTTGCTAGATGATGTTATTACCTGAGCGTAGGTCTGGTCATTCTTTTTTATTGAGTGGAGATCTTTGCTGGCTCACTTCCTTATCTCTGTCCAAGCAGATGGCCAGGGTCAGAGACAGTTACATTCCTCTGTTCCCTGGAAAAGTACTGAGAGGCTTTAATTGACACAGACCTGAAACTCAAAAATATAGGTTTCATGACAATTAAAAGATATATAGGCTACAGGGTTAGTCTGATTCTTTCACTTGAAGTTCTTATCATACAGGTCAGGTTTTTCATTTGCTTGGTTAGAATTACAACAAAATATATGTTTTTTACAAGAATCAGGACAGGAACCTATCATAGAGGGCCTCTGAAAGACTCTACCTAGCAGTGTATCAAAGCAGATGCTGAGACTCATGGCCAAACTTTGGGCAGAGTGCAGGGAATCATATGAAAGAAGAGGGAATTAGTAAGACCTGGAGAGGATAGGAGCTACACAATGACCAAATATATCTGGGCACAGGGGCTTGTCTGAGACTGTTTCTCCAACCAAGGACCATGCATGAATATAACCTAGAACCCCTGCTCAGATATAGCCCATGGCAGCTCAGTATCCAAGTGGGTACCCTAGTAAGGGGAACAGGGACTGTCTCTGACATGAACTCAGTGGCTAGCTCTTTGACCTCCCTACCCTCTGTGGGAAGAACAGCTAGCTAGGCCACAGAGGAAAACATTGCAGCCAGTCCTGGTGAGACCTGATAAGCTAGGTTCAGATGGAAGGGGAAGAGGACCTCCGCTGTCAGTGGACTTAGAGAGGGGCAGGGAGGAGATGAGAGAGGGAGGGTGGGGTTGGGAGGGAATGAGGGAGGGGATTACAGCTGGGATATGAAGTAAATAAATTATAATTAATATAAAAATAAAAATTTAATTTAAAAAATATATATGTTTTTTGTGGCTATTGTGAAGGATGTTATTTTCCTAATTTCTTTCTTAGACCATTTGTTGTCTGTATATAGAAAGGCTACTGGCATTTTTCAGTTAACTTTGTATTCAGCTACTTTGCTGAAGCTGTTTATTAGCTGTAGGAGTTTCGTGGCAGAATTTTTGGGAATCACTTATACATATTATCATATTATCCACGAATAGTGATGCTTTGACTTCTTTCTAATTTGTGTCCCCTTGACCTCCTTTTGTTGTCTTATTCCTCTAGCTGGGACTGCAAGTACTATATTGAAGAGATATGGAGACAGTGGGCAGCTTTGTCTTGTCCCTGAATTTAATGGACTTGCTTTGAGTTTCTCTCCCTTTAATTTGATGTTGGTTATCGGATTGTTGTTTATTGCATTTATTGTGTTTAGGTTTGTGCTTTGTATCCCTCATCTCTCCAAAAGATTTATTATGAAGGGTTGTTAGAGTTTGTCTAAGGCCTTTTCAGCATCTAATGAGATGATCATGTGATTTTTTTTTCTTTTGGTTTCTTTATATGGTGGATTACACTGATAGATTTTTCATAGTGAACCATCTCTGATTCCATGGGTTGAAGCCTACTTGATTGTGGTGTACTTAATGTGTTCTTGGATTTGGTTTAAGAATGTTTTATTGAGTATTTTTATGTGAATGTTTATGGGGGATATTGATCTGAAATTCTCTTTCTTTGTTGAGTCACAATCACGGTGATTGTAGCCTCATAAAATTAGTTCGGTAATGTTCCTTCTGTTTCTGTTTTGTGAAATTGTTTGAGAAGTATTGGTATTAGCTCTTCTTTGGAAGTCTGGTAGAATTCCGTGCTAAACCCATCTAGCCCAGGGCTCTTTTTGATTGGGAGACTGTTGGGAGCCACTGGTCTTCCAGCTTGCTTTGGTATTTAGATCTCAGGGGAAAGACTGGCCTTCATTTGGAGTCAGTGAAGAATTTTTTCAGTCTTTTTAACAAAATTTTTAAAGAACTTTTTAACAAAATTTTTTAAGAACTTTTTAACAAAAGTTCACCTTTTGTTTGAGACAGCAGGTGGGGTGTCCTTGTCTAGGACACACCTTGTAAATTTACTCATTTGTCCTGAGGGGCTTTTGCTCTGGCTTAAAAAGGAGTCTGGAATAAAGCAAGGCGTCTAGTTTCCACTAGAGCCTCTCGGAAAGGTCCCATGTGTTGTGTGTTGGTTTATTAATTTCAGTCCTCACTCCCAACTTAAGAACCGTTTGACTCTGCCGGTGGGCTCTCACAGGAGACTTTCTTTTTTTATATGTATTCATTTATTTTTGAATTATTCTGTCTGCATCTGAGTAGAGGGCACAGGATCTCATTATAGATGGTTGTGAGCCACCATGTGGTTGCTGAAAATTGAACTCAGAACCTTTGGAAGAATAGCCAGTGCTCTTAACCTCTGAGCCATCTCTCCAGCACAATTGGGAGAATTTTGATTACTGCTTCTATTTCTTTAGGGGTTATAGGACTGTTTAAGCTGTTTACCTGATCTTGATTTAGCTTATGTGAAATCTATCAAGAAAATTGTCCATTTCTTTTAGGTTTTCCATTTTTGTGGAATATAGGCTTCGGAAGTCTGGTAGAACTCTGTGCTAAACCCATCTAGCCCAGGGCTTTTTTTGATTGGGAGACTTAATGATTCTTTGGATTTTCTTAGGGTCTGTTATTATGTCCCCCTTTTCATTTCTGATTTTTGTTGATTTGGATAGTGTCTCTATGCCTTTTAGTTAGTTTAGCTAAGGGTTTGTCTATCTTGTTGATTCTTTGTATTGTTCTCTTTGTTTCTAAGTAATTGATTTCAGGTTTCAGTTTGATTATTTCCTGCTGTCTACTCCTCTTGGGTGTGTTTGCATTTTTGTGGGTTTTTTTTTTTTTGGTTTTTTGTTTTTGTTTTGTTTTTTGTTCTGGAGCTTTTAGGTGTGCTTTTAAATTGCTAATATGAGATCTCCAATTTCTTTATGAAGGCACTTAGTGCTAAGAACTTTCCACTTAGTACTGTTTTCATTGTGTCTCATAAGTTTGGATATGTTGTGCCTTCACTGAATCCTAGAAAGTTTTCAATTTCTTTCTTTATTTCTTCCCTGACCCAGTGGTCATTGAATAGGGACTTGTTCAGTTTCCATGTGTTAATAGGCTTTATGTTGTTTCTGAGTTCCAGTTTTAAGCCATTTTGGTCTGATAAGATGCAAGGGATTATTTCAATCTCCATGTATCTGTTGAGGCTTGCTTTGTGATCAAGTATACAGTCTGTTTTGGAGAAGGTTCCATGAGGTGCTGAGAAGAATGTATATTTCTGGGTGTGTGTTTGGGTAAAATGTTTTGTAAATATTTGTTAGGTCTATTTGACTAATGACATCTGTTAGTTTCATTATTTCTTCATTTAGTTTCTGTCTCGATAATCTGTCCATTGGTGAGAGGGGGTACTGAAATCTCCCGCTATTAATGTGTGGGTTTGATGTGTGATTTAAACTTTACAAATGTTTCTATTACAAGTGTGGGTGCTCTTGCATTTGGGGCATAGGTGTTCAGAACTGAGATATCGCCTTGGCGTATTTTTCTTTTGATGAGTATGAAGTGCCCTTCCCCATCTCTTTTGATTAATTCTCTTTTGATTAATTCCTTTTTTTATTAGACACGAGAATGGCTACTCCAGCTTGTTACTTGATTCTGTTTGCTTGGAAAACTTTTTCCAGCCCTTTACTCTGAGATAATGTCTATATTGCTGAGGCATGTTTCTTGTATGCAGAAGATTGATGGGTCCTGTTTTCACATCCATTCTGTTTTCTAGTGTCTTTTCATCTGGGACTTGAGGCCATTGCTGTTGAGAGATATTAATATCCAGTGGTTGTTAATTCATTTTTTTTCATGTTGGTGGTGGTATAGTGTGTATGTGTGTGTGTGTGTGTGTGTGTGTGTGCATGTGTTTCCTTTCTTTTGGTTTTGCTAATGTATGGTTATTTATTTCCTAACTTTTCCTGGGTGTAGATGGCCTCCTTGGGTTGTAGTTATTCTTCTAGTATCTTCTGTAGGGCTGAATTTGTGTTTAGGTACTGTTTAAATTTGTTTCTGTCATGGAATATCTTGCTTTCTCCTCTATGGTGATTATGTCTTTCTGGAGAGCTGTCATCAACAGTCTTAGTTTGTTGTGGAACCTTCACATGACATTTTTAACTAGCTTGGCAGCATGCATTCACTGGAGCACTAGTGGCAATTCCGTTGTGGGTGCAACTAACAACTTTCTGACTGGATTTGAGGCCCATTTCACTAGAGAGTGTTCACAAGTGGTACTTTAAACCTGGTTGAAGACCATGTCTGGAAAGATCATAGGCCATAGCAGGTAGGGTATTACTGATATTGATATTTTGCTAAATGGACATGGTCGCTATGTCCAATTGCCTTCAAATGGTTATTATTGAACTCATAAATTACTGTTGCTGTCATCTTAGGCCAGAGAAACCTTTTTTGCAGTGGGCAGCAAAACCGCAGATTCATTACTGATCAAAATGCTAAGAATTAGTGGGTTTATAATGTTCAGTCATAATGGGATATCTTTATCTCCTCCTTAAAGATATCATAGAAAAGGGTGTAAAGAATGTGTTACAAGGAGTGGGGTGCTTCCTGAACTCTGTGTTCATGGCCATTGTTGAACTCCCAGCGGCTAGGAGTATCTGTACATCACTGAGATCGTCATCTTCCTTCCACAGACAGGAGGGAGTTCTTGAAGCCTCAGCCCTCTAAATATCACTAAAGGATGGAGGGGAACATTTTTCGTTGGAAAGCCACTGAGAAGGTGCCTGTGCACCTACAAGTGACCCCACTAAATTTTGTAAGTAACTCTACTGAAGATTATTAAGTCTCCAAAGAGGACACAGAAGTAGAAGGAGGACTAGTCAGGAGGAGGAGGGAGATAAGAAGGAGTAGGACAGGAGGGTGAGGATGATGAAAGCATGTTGTACACATACGTGAAGATGTCATTTTTAAAACAGGGATACAGCATGAGTCCCAGTATCAAAAAATAATAGTAAACAATAAAATAAAATAAAACTCATTACTGTGTGAATACTATAAGGGAATAAAAAGCATTTAAAGGAAACCAAGTTGGATGGCTCCTGAGGAACAAACAGCAGAAGGCCAAGCCTGATCCAGGGGAATTCCTCACAGCAGTGACCTTTGCACTAAGTCCAGCAGCACACGGAGAACAGTGAGGCTTTTAACTGTCACAGTAGGCTTTCTCTCTCCATAATGTTAGTTTACTGTCAGCTGCAGTAGTGCTTTTGTTATGAGGTTTCTTCCTGTGGAACCACTGTTCTGCTAAAGCTCCATGTTCTCCTCAGCATTTCTTGCTGGCGTGAGTCTCTGTTTCTTAGTATTTCTTTCAAAAACACTTTTGAATCTGTCTTGTGTGCTCATTTGTCTTGTGGAGTGTAAATTCTGACTGAATTGTTTACTTAAGCCATTTCTATGATTCTTATTAAATTCAGTCTGCTGTTTCCAGATCAATTCCATTTTCATGTATATTTCTTCATCACATTGTCATTCTTTTTTTAAGGTATGATCATTTCTTTGTTACTCTTAAACACTTACTTTTGACTGGACTCAGAAGTAGATGCTCTCAAGGAGGACAGCCTACATCTCTTGCAATCTGTTCTTGGCATTTTCCTCTGGCTTTCTTCATTCTCTTGGCCATGATTAGCATATTCTGCAGCCTCCTCCTTGTGTTTCTTAGTATTTTTTTTTTCTTCAGAGCAATATGTTGACATTTATGTTTCAGGACACATGGAGTAACAAGGTAGTGATCCGTGGGTACTTTGGTCCTGGGTTTCTTACTTTTTTTGTTAAAGGACTTTCTGACAACACACTGATGAACATCATCTTTAGAGAGATTCCAAAACTTTCTGATTTGCTAGCTTCTTTAGGTCCCAAGCAAAGAGGCACAGTTTCCCATCATGATGATAATGGACTAAACCTCTGAGACTGTGAGTCAGCCCCAGTTAAATGTTGTCCTTTATAAGAGTTGCTGTAGTCACCAAGTACCATGCATGGACTAGATCTAGGATCCCTACACATAGCTAGCCAATGGGCAATTTAGTCTTCATGTGGGTCTCCTAATAAGAAAAGCAGGGGCTATCTCTGACATGGACTCTGTTGCCTGATTTTCAATCACTTCCCCCTTGTGAAACTGCCTTGCCATGCCTCAGTGGAAGAGAATGCACTCCATCTGAATTAGACTTGTTTGCTAGGGTTGGTTGATGGGGGAGCTCCCATTTTCTGAGTTGTGAAGGAAAGGTGATAGAGGGAAGATGAAGGAAGGGTGAGATCAGAAGCAGAGAAGGAAGGGGGCTATGATCAGGATGTGAAATGAATACATACACACATACATACATACATACATTTTTAAAATGGGGTTTGATATGATCATGGTGTCTCTTCACAGCAATAAAACCCAAACTAAGACAAATGGTCGAGATTCTTTTGCATGAGCCAAGAAAACCTGATTTCAGTGCCCTCAGAAAACACTGATAAATATTGGACTACTAAAGCATCATTTTCTTCCATACTACTAATAAGTCCTTCTCTTTCATAGATCCCAGGAGAAAAAACACAGAAAACACTCTTAAAAAGGATGCCAACACTGCTAAATATGTTTACAAAGAAAAATCACTAAGCATAGGACACCATGATATCTGTGTCTGATAGTCGATGGACCAGATATGGGACCATAAACTAGACACAAAACATCTAAAAGCAGTGCCACAAGCATAGCTCACTCTGATATATCTACTGAAAACTACTGTTAAAATGTTTCAATAGTGATTATGTATACAGTTTGACACTGGAAGTAGAAATCTATCACATAACTATCAGTAAAGTGGGAGGTGGATACTTAGCAAATTCTATACAAATTTATATAGACACAAGAGCATAATAAGGGAGTTGGAAATTTGGCTCTGTGTTAGACCACTACTCCAGCAAGTGCAAGGCCTCCAGTTCAGTCAATCCTCACCTCTGAAAAAAAAAAAGTGGTAAAATTAGTTAACATATTCTAAGTGTTAACTGTGTGCCATGCACTATTTTCAGAATACATATAATTTTTAAAGCTTACTATTTTAATAATTATGTACAATTCTTTAAATTATTTTAACTTCAGGACTATGTGTTTGTTCGTTCATTTGTTTGTTTGTTTGCCTGTTTGTAAAAGGGTTTCTCTGTATAGCATTGGTGCCCCGGACTCGCTTTGTAGTCCAGGCTGACCTCAACTCACTGAAATCTGCCTGTCTCTGTCTCCCTGGGTGTTGGGATTTACAGGCTTGCACCATCACATCTGTCTGATGTGAAAATTCTTATTACTGTTTCCATTTCAACGGTATATAAATAAAATGTTGGCTCAAGGCAGCAATATGCATCAGGGTCAACTAGTGAGCCAGCCTGGGCTCACAGCCTTCATCAACACTTTCTGCAGAAGGCGGTGAGCTCCCCGCCTCAGGAGGTCCCACATCACAGGGCAACAGCCATCATTAGGGATGCTATAAAGACGACATAAAGTATCTAGGTGTCTGTCAACTCTGCTATCAGCTGCAGTAAAGAAAGCATAGCTGGCCCTCTACTGCTTCTCAGGTCACATCCTAGTGAGCACGTGATTCTCTTTCTTTGAGACACTAGCTGCAGGGAGGCCTGTGTATAGGCTTGCAGAAATACCAAGATCTCAATCCTACCAGGGTCCCTGCAGCTCCCAAGCCATGGTTCCTAAAAGAGTCAGACGGCAGAGGTAGGGAGATCCCAACAGAGAGGACAGAACAGGTCAGCCCAGAGCTTGAACCCTGGAGACACTCTCTCCAGGAAACTCCAAATCACTCTAGAGAACCACTGTGTTCCCTAAAGGCACATGAAGAGAGTTTCCATGAGTCTCAACAATTACTGTGAGTTGGATCTGATGAAGGCCTGGGAGAATGATGTTCAAGAGACAATATAACCTGCTGGCAAGGTCCCAACCTTCTCTCTGCTAAGCTCTATCCAGCTGCATATAGAGAGTGTCATGAATTATCAGGTGAATGGTATAATGCAGAGGAACTGGCTCATTGTTACCTGGAGTTAGACTTAAAAATTAAGACTAGAAATTTAATTGGAATTATAGTATAATCATATAATGATTTAAGGGAGGTTAGAATTGTATGATAATTTTTCTCATTCTAGAATATGGAGTATTACCCATCTCTTTTAAAACAAACAGTATTCCCTCTATAAAATAAAATTGTATGGTTTTCTTTATATTTTAAGCTTTACTTGTATTTATTCTTAGATTTTTATAGATTCTTGTTCTTGCCACTTTACTGCTGCAATTTTTACAAAACTTCTATTTCTAGTTTTGGTTATCAAGATCAGAAAAATCAGCTGTATGTCTATTTCTCATATCTCTCCCTCGTCTGGTGAATAATCTCCCATCATAGATCTTAACATAGCTCACAGCATGTGTTGGCGTGAGTGAGTGTCACAGTACATCGTCTGTTCCTGCCTCACAGAGGACATCCTTATCCTTATGGTGGGGGAGACACAGATGCAGGTCCCCCTAAAGATGAGAGGGAAGAGGCAAATGGATATGGTCCAAGCCAAGATCCAAAGTTTTGGAGTTTGGGGAAAGTTTCTGTGTGTGTTCAGCAAGTACTCTGAGTGCCAGCTTCCTCACTTGCAAACGGAAAGGAATGGTCCAACAGTGCAAACGAGATGAAGAACTATAGACTTAGCTCAGGAAGTTCTCAAGAGATGCTTGCTCGTGTTAAGAGAGTTTGATGAATAAGTATTTTTCACACTAAAATGTTCCAAGATTTATTAATATCATTAAAACTATATGTAGAATCTAGAAAACTGTGCATATTTATAAACTCAGGATCATCCCATCTTAGTAGAAATTGCTTCAGGTTCCAGCATTTTGCTTGGTTTCTTTTTTCAGGGTTCCTCGGATTCTTGGATTGGCTCTTGGGATTCTAGTTTCTTATAAATGTAGCTCCTTTTCTCGTTATTTTATTTTCTTTCACTTTGTCATCTGAATTTGAGGAGCATATCTTAAATTTGTATTTCATGAAACAGGCACTTATTTCTAGAGTGCCCGTTATCCTATTATTAGGTTGTAATAACTCACATTTTCATGTTGAAATATTTTAAAACAAACTATAGTTACTGTGGTATTTTACCCATAAAACCTTAGTTTGTACCTCAAAAAGAAGCCTCTTGTATACTTCATCACGAACATTTTTACCCCAGTTTAATTAATAATAATTCTTTACTCTGGTCTATCACTGGCTCATATTCAAATTCCTCTAGTTTTTCCACAGACTTTCCCTTTCCATCCCTTAGTTCAAACGGAGCCCAGTCCAGAACCTTGCATGGCACGTGGGTGTTAGGATTCCTATTGCAGACTTTGGTCCACTGCAGCTCATTTTGTAGAGCAAGGTCTGACTGAGGAGGGTGCCCAGCTCTCCCTTCTCAGCATCAGCATCACCTGGGGCTTGTTGGAAGTCTGAGTCCTCAGGACACAACCAAGCTCTGATGCAGTAACTTCCATGCGCTTAGTGACATCTGCACCGGAGGGTCAGGGGCACTGCTGGACACCCTGGATTCCTGTATCTACTGGGGTGTGCTCGGGCTATTTTCAACATCTGTCTATAATGAATAACGTTAAAAACATTTAGGTACACATTTTCAGTTGCCTTAGGTGTAACCAGGCTAGATAACCCTATGAGTAACCTTTAGAGAAGTGTCAAACTGTTTTCCAAATTGGTCCCACTGTTTCACATGCCACCAACAGGGACCCAGAGCCTCAGCTTCTCCTCCTCCTTGATACACTTGATGTTAGTGATTTATTGCCTCCATGACCTAGTGTGACCTGGCTTCTCATTGCGTGTTTGTTTCTCTCACTCTCCTTCTTGTTGGCTTTTGTAGCAGTTTTGTTACTTATCAACAGAAAATATTTTCTACATGAAAACATTAGTACAGACAGCTATGATTCCTAAGAGTTATATACACTCAAAGAAAAATACATCTCATCATATACTTTCAGAAAAGTTGCTTGGTAAAGTGTAGGCTGGAAAATACCTAAATATATTATTGTTAACTATTTTCTTATTATCAAGTTGTAATTGTTGCTTGTATATTCTAGATAAATTTTTTAAACATTTTTTTTATAATTTTTTTTGTTTGTTATTATTAGTTACATTTTATTAACTCTGTATCCCTCTCCCTCATTCCCTCTCAATCCCACCCTCCCTCCCTCAGCTTCTCCCTGCCCCTTTCCAAGTCCACGGAATGGGGAGGAGCTCCTCCCCTTTCGTCTGTCCCTGTTTTATTAGGAATCTGTTTTATCAGTCCTCCTCTGTGGCCTAGCAGAACTGCTCCTCCCTTGGGGGGTGGGGAGTCAAAGAGCCAGCCATTGAGTTCCTGTCAGAGATAGTCCCTGTTCCCCCTACTATGCGAAACAATTGGTTATTGAGCTACCACAAGCTTCGTCCGAGTAAAGGTTCTAGGTTATATCCATACATTGTCCTTGGTTGGAGAAACAGTTTTAGAAAAAAATCCTGTGCCCAGATATATTTGGTCCTTGTGGGGGCTCCTATCCTTTTCCTGTCATACTAACTCCTCTTCTGCTGAAGGTTTGGTTATGAGACTTAGTAGCTGTTTTGAAACAATGCTTAGTATGGTCTTTCAGATGCCTTCTGCGGTAGACTCCTGTCATACGTCCAATGCACATCTCATTTGTCTTTCTAAGTGAGGATTGATCATCTTACCTCGTGTCTGCTTTCTTGTTTATCTCCTTTAGGTGTATAGACTTCATTATGTTTATTATATCTTATAGGTCTATATAAGCGAGTATAAACCATGTTTGTCTTTCTCCTTCTGGGATACTTCACTCAGAATGATCTTTTCTAGATCCCACCATTTGCCTGCAAATTTCATGATTTCCTCATTTTTGATTGCTGAGTAGTATTCCATTGTGTAAAATACCACAATTTCTGTATCCATTCCTCCAATGATGGACATCTGGGTTGTTTCCAGGTTCTGGCTATTACAAATAAAGCTGCTACAAACATGGTTGAGCAAATGTCCTTGTTGTGTACTTGAGCAAATTTTGGGTATATACCTAGCAATGGTATAGCTGGGTCTTGAGGAAGCACTATTCCTAATTGTCTGAGTAAGCTCCAGATTGACTTCCAAAGTGGTTGTAACAGTTTACATTCCCACCAGCAATGGAGGAGGGTTCCCCTTTCTCCACAACCTCTCCAGCATGTGTTGTCACTTGAGTTTTTCATCTTGGCCATTCTGATGGGTGTAAGGTGAAATCTCAGGGTCGTTTTGATTTGCATTTCCCTAATGGCTAATGACGCTGAGCATTTCTTTAAGTGTTTCTCTGCCATTCGATATTCCACTGTCGAGAATTCTCTGTTTAGCTCTGTTCCCCATTTTTTAATTGGATTACTTGGTTTGTTGCTTTTCAGCTTCTTTAGTTCTTTATATATACTGGATATTAGCCCTCTGTCAGAGAAAGAGTTGGTGAAGATTCTTTTCCAATCTGTAGGCAGTAGTTTTGTTTTGATGATGGTGTCCTTTGCTTTACAGAAGCTTTTCAGCTTCATGAGGTCCCATTTATTGATTGTTGCTCTTAGAGCCTGTGCTGTTGGTGTTCTGTTCAGGAAGTTGTCTCCTGTGCCAATGAGTTTCCCACTTTTTTTTCTAACCGATTTAGAGTATCTGGTTTAATGTTGAGATCTTTGTTCTACTTGGACTTTAGTTTTGTGCAGGGTGATAAATATGGATCTATTTTCATTTTTCTGCATGTAGACATTCAGTTAGACCAGCACCCTTTGTTGAAGATGCTGTCTTTTTTCCATTGAATGGATTTGGTTGCTTTGTCAAAAATCAAGTATTCATAGCTGTGTGGGTTTATTTCTGGATCTTCTATTCAGTTCCATTGATCCTCCTTTCTGTTTCTATGCCAGTACCATGCAGTTTTTATTACTAATGCTCTGTAGTACAGCTTGAGAGCGGGGATGGAGATACCTTCAGATGATCTGTTGTTATATAGGATCGTTTTGGAGATTCTGGGATTTTTGTTTCTCCATATGAAGCTGAGATTTTTTTTTCAAGGTCCATAAATAATTGAGTTGGTATTTTGATGGGAATTGCATTGAATCTGTAGATTGCTTTTGGCAGGATGGCCATTTTCACAATGTTTATCCTACCAATCCATGAGCACGGGAGATCTTTCCATCTTCTGATATCTTCTTCAATTTCTTTCTTCAGAGACTTGACGTTTTTCTCAAACAGGTCTTTCACTTGCTTGGTTAGTGTCACCCCAAGGTACTTTATGTTGTTAGTGGCTATTGTGAAGGGTGTTGTTTCCCTAATTTCTTTCTCAACCCTTTTGTCTTTGGTATACAGGAGGGCTTCTGATTTTTTTTGAGTTGATTTTGTATCCTGCCACTTTGCTGAAGGTGTTTATCAGCTGGAGGAGTTCTCTGGTTGAATTTTTGGGGTTGCTCACATATACTATCATATCATCTGGGAATAGTGACACTTTGACCTCTTCCTTTCCGATTTGTATCCCCTTGATCTCCTTTAGTTGTCTTATTGCTCTGGCTAGGACTTCAAGTACTATGTTGAAGAGGTATGGAGAGAGTGGGCAGCCTTGTCTTGTCCCTGATTTCAGTGGGATTGATTTAAGTTTCTCTCCATTGAGTTTGATGTTGGCTATAGGCTTGCTGTATATTGCCTTTACTATGTTTAGACATGTGCCTTGTGTCCCTGATCTCTCCAAGACTTTAAACATGAATGGGTGTTGGACTTTGTCAAATGCTTTTTTGGCATCTAAGGAGATGGTCACGTGGTTTTTCTCCTTCAGTTTGTTTATGTGGTGGATTACATTGATGGATTTCTGTATGTTGAACCACCCTTGCATGCCTGGGATGAAGCCTACTTGGTCATGGTGGATGATATCTTTGATGTGTTCTTGGATTCGGTTTGCAAGTATTTTATTGAGTATTTTTGCATCAATGTTCATTAGAGAGATAGGTCTGAAGTTCTCTTTTTTTGTTGGGTCTTTTTGTGGTTTAGGTATTAAGGTGACTGTGGCTTCATAGAATGAATCTGGTAATGTTCCTTCTGTTTCTATTTTGTGGAACAGTTTGGAGAGAATTGGAGTTCACCTCCAAGGCAGGTCACTTGACTTTGAAGGTCTGGTAGAATTCTGCACTGAATCCGTCTGGCCCAGGACTTTTTTTGGAAGGGAGACTGTTGATTACTGCTTCTATTTCCTTGGGGGAAATAGGACTATTCAATCTTTCTACCTGATCTTGACTTAATTTTGGTAAATGGAATCAATCTATCAAGAAAATTGTCCATTTCTTTTAGATTTTCGAATTTTTTGGCATATAGGCTTTTGTAGTACGACCTAATGATTGTTTGGATTTCCTCAGTGTCTGTAGTTATGTCCCCCTTTTCATTTCTGATTTTGCTGATTTGGATAGTTTCTCTCTGCCTTTTGGTTAGTTTGGTTAGAGGTTTGTCTATCTTGTTGACTTTTTCAAAGAACCAGCTCTTGGTTTCATTGATTCTTTGAATAGTTTTATTTGTTTCTAGTTGATTGATTTCTGCCTTGAGTTTGATTATTTCCAGCCGTCTGCATCTCTTGGGTGCATTTGCTTCTTTTTTCTCTAGGGCTTTCAGTTCGGCCATTAAGTTGCTTGTATGAGATGTCACAAATGCCTTTTTTCTTGAAGGCATTTAGTGCTATGAATTTTCCTCTGAGCACTGCCTTCATTGTGTCCCATAAATTAGGGTATGTTGTACCTTCATTTTCATTGAATTCTAAGAAGTCTTTAATTTCTTTCTTTATTTCTTCTTTAACCCAGCTATCATTGAGCAGCAAGTTATTCAGTCTCCATGTGCTTGTAGGCTTTTTTCTAATTCCATTGTTGTTGATGTCCAGCTTTATTCCATGGTGGTCAGATAGAATACAGGGTATTATTTCAATCTTCTTGTATCTGTTGAGGCTTGCTTTGTGACCAACTATATGGTCTATTTTGGAGAAGGTTCCATGAGGTGCTGAAAAGAAGGTATACTCTTTTATATTTGGGTGGAAAGTTCTGTAGACATCTATTAGGTCCATTTGATTTAGGACCTCTGTAAGTGCCTTTATTTCCTTATTTGGTTTCTGTCTAGATGATCTGTCCCTTGGTGAAAGTGGGGTGTTGAAGTCTCCCACTATCAAGGTGTTGGGATTGATGTGTGATTTAAGTTTTAGTAATGTTTCATTTATGAATGTAGGCGCTCTTGTATTTGGGGCATAGATGTTCAGAATTGTGATGTCCTCTTGGTGGATTTTCCCTTTGATGAGAATGTAGTGAACTTCCTCATCTTTTTTGACTAATTTTGGTTGAAAGTCTATTTTATTATATATTAGGATAGCTACCCCAGCTTGTTTTCTGGGTCCGTTTGCTTGAAAGACATTTTTCCAGCCTTTTACTCTGAGGTAGTGTTTATCTTTGTTGCAGAGGTGCGTTTCTTGAATGCAGCAGAATGTTGAATCCTGTTTACACACCCATTCTGTTAGTCTGTGTCTTTTTATTGGCGTGTTGAGTCCATTGATGTTGATAGATAATATTGACCAATAAATGTTAGTTTCTTTTGTATTCGAGTCGATGATCTTACTGTGTTACATTGCTTGTTTTCTTTTCATTTTTGTTGGGATATTATCTGTATGCCATGTTTTCTTGGGTGAAGTTGTTTTCATTGGATTGGAGTTTTCCTTCTAGTATCTTCTGTAGGGCTGGTTTGCTATGTAGATATTGCATAAATTTAGTTTTGTCATGGAATATTTTGTTTTCTCCATCTATGTTGATTGAAAGCTTTGCAGGGTATAGTAGTCTGGGTTGACATTTGTGATCTCTTAGAGTCTCTATGACACTTGCCCAGGCCCTTCTGGCTTTCATAGTTTCTGATGAGAAGTCCGGTGTGATTCTGATAGGTCTACCTTCATATGTTACTTGGCCTTTTTCCCTTGCTGCTTTTAATATCTTTTCTTTGTTCTGTAGATTTAGTGTTTCAACTATGATGTGACGTGATGTGTTTCTTTTCTGGTCTAGTCTATTTGGTGTTCTGTAGGCCTCTTGTATATTTATGGACATCTCTTTCTTTAAGTTGGGAAAATTTTCTTCTATGATTATCTTGAAAATGTTTTCTGGACCTTGGAGCCTGGAGTCTTGTTTTTCATCAATTCCTATTATTCTTAGATTTCGTCTTTTCATGGCATCCTTGATTTCTTGGATATTTTGTGTTTGGGACTTTTCTGATTTTACTTTCTCTTTGAGAGAAGTATCAATTTCTGGTAGTATATCTTCAGCTCTAGATATTCTCTCTTCCATCTCTTGTATTCTATTGGTGATGCTTATCTTTGTGGTTCCTGATCTTTTCTCCAAGTTCTCCAGCTCAAGGGTTTTCTCAGTTTGTGTTTTCTTTATTGATTCTAATTCTGTTTTTATGCCTTGCACCATTTCCTTCATCTGTTTGACTGTGAATTCCTGTCTCTCTATGTTGATCTCTATTTTTTTGTTCATTTCCTTTCTGTATGTCACTAATTTTATCTCTACATGTGCCTCTATTTGTTTGGCTATGTTTGCCTGTGTTTCTTTAAGAATTTTGTCTATTTCTTTTTTCTTTACCTCCAATTGACTGGCCAAGTCTTTGAAAGATTTGTTTATTTCCTCTTTAACTGACTGAATTTGCATGGTTATTGTTCTGAGAGAGCTGTTTGTTTCCTCTTTATGATCCTCAAATAGTTGGGTAAGCATAGCTTTAAAGTCATTTTCCTGTGCTTCTGTTAAATTGGAGTATCTGTCAATTTTGTTGGTTGCTGGTGAAGTCATGATATCCTGATTTATGTTGGAAGTGTTCTTTCGCCTACCCCTGGCCATTGGCTTATCTGAAACCTTCCCTGTTTGTTTTTGGGTTCTGCAGTTCAGACTGGTACTGTCTCTCTCTGGCGTCTGGAGAGTTCTTCAGGAAGCTAAGAGAGGTCCTATGTTCTCAGTACCTGTGGGAGAAAAGTACACAGGCGCAAACGGGGTAAATGCAGGAGTGTGTGTGTGTGTGTGTGTGTGTGTGTGTGTGTGTTTGCGTGTGTTTGTGTATGTTTGTGTGTGTGTGTGTGGAAGTGTTCGTGGAAGTGTGTGGACACAGTATAGATAATGTTGAACCCTTGAGTGAGTGGGAGGGGCTCTGCACTGTATATGTAGCAGGCACTAGTGATGGTCGAGGTGCAATTTCTGGCATTAGCTGCCTTAACTCCTCAATTGGACCCACAAATCAGGGGCTTCAAAGTCCCAGGTGACCCTCTGTTTCCCAAAGTGGGTATGTGGGTGGGAGGGGTTCGATGCCTGGCTTCTGTTTTAGAAGGACCCAGGATCTGGGAATCTGCAGATTCTCAAGGGGGCACTCACTTACAGGCAGGTCACTTGGCAGAGATCGGGGTATCCGGGCTCTCTGCTCTCTGGTTTGGCCCTGCTTCTTTGATGTGCTCCGCCGCCAGCTCCGTGCTGCTGTCACTGCCAGGTTATGAGGTCCTGCTGCAGCTGGCGATTTCAAGGTGGTCATGTCAGTAGGGATTGGGGTAACCAGACTCTCTGTTCTCTGGTTTGGTCGGTTAGTCTTAAACTGGAGGGCTGATGTGCCCCACCAGCTCAGTGCTGCTCCACCTCCAGGTTAGGAAGTCCCACTGTAACTGGAAACTGGGTTGCTAGTCCAGATGCTTTCTGAGAAGTCCTAGGGTCTCTCCACTGTGCTCTCCAAGCTTGGGAGGCCCAGCGCCTGGTGTGCCTAGCTTGTATGGTGTTTCTGCCTGGTTTTGGTGAGTATATAGCATATTCTCTGTCACTGTGGGATTGCGCAGGCTCTACCGTCAGTGATCGCGACCCTGCGGAGCCAGTATGGCGTCTAGCAGACTCGGGCCCTGGGAGGATGGTGCAGCCGCCGCGTGGATCTGGGACTCTGAGACAGGTACCGCTGGCATTTGCCACTAAAGGGCTTGGAGCTCCGCCTCAGTGGCTGCAGACCCCAGGCAGTTAGGTCTGCGCTGAGAAAGATGAGTCCACTGAGCCGAGGAGGAGGGAGGTCTGGGGGAGGGGAGTGCCAGCAGATCAAAGGTTCGTTTCTCTCCTTCTCCAAACAAGTCCCCAGGTGACCTGAGACCAAAGTTTTCACCTCCTGCGATGTTCCCTGTTGTTTAGAAAGCCTCATGGTTGTTTTCCTGGGTTCAGAGGTCCTTCCACTCACCAATTCAGATGTTCAGCTCTTCCACAGCTCAGAAACTGTGTGTGCTAGTCACCATCTTGGCTCCGCCCCCTAGATAAAATTTTAAACATTATTCCCCAATGGGCACAGTAGCACATGGTTAGTCTCAGAACTCAGGATGTGGAGGCAGAAGGATCAAGAGATCGAGGTCATTCTTAGCTGTGTTGAGAATTTGAGGAAAGGTTGGACTACATGTGACTCTGTTTCCAACACAGTTTAAATTCTTGTACTATTCTTTGAAAAACAGATGTTTTAATTATTTGAAGAAATTATACATTAATTTAATTTAATATAAATTTGAAGGTGCTTTCTTTACTGACATTCTGTGAGACATGGATTTTGGTGTGTTGTATCTAAGAAATCATTGATTTATTTAACAATTTAGACTTGTATTTTCTTTGGCCTTTGTCCACAAGTCTTAATTTTGAACATATACATATCTGAGGCAGGGGCTATAATTTATTTTTTTTGCATGTAGACAACTGTTTGTTTATTACAATTAAAAATGCTTTTGTTAGTTTTGTAATGTTGAGCTTCATTTTGACATTAAATGTTTTTCCTTCTTCCTGCTTTCCTTCCGTTTGCTTTGGTTCTTGTCTATCGTATGTATGTCTTTATTTTGTTTTGTTTTGTTTTTATGAAACATAGTCCTACAACTTTATTAAGCGGCAAGAGGAAGTGGGACAGTCAGAATATTTTTTTTTCCTTTTTAAAAATTTATTTTTAATTTATATGTTCACTTTACATTCCAATCATGGCTCCTTCCCTCCTCTCTTTCTGATTCCCCCTCCCTCCTCTTCCCCATCCTCAGAAAAGGGGACCCCCACCAGCCCACCCCAAGTGTGTTGTATGTATCCTGTGAAGATGGTCAAGGCAGGATATTCTCCTTTACTGTGCTGCTAATATTCCTTAAACTCCGGTGTGTGACATGGTTACTGTTTTTGTTATTATATTCAATATTTTAGCTAGTTAATTTTTTTTATTTTGCAACTGGCACATACTTGCACATATATGTGGGTACTCTATAATAATTCAATCCATGTAGAAAGGAGATTGTTAAAGAGGAGTAAGTCTCCTGGGAGAGATCTTGGGGAGGCACCATATATTAAGTGGTCCTGCTTGGCAATAACCAGTGCATATTTTATAGAACTTAGGATTTTAAAACACCTTTTTGTTATCAAGAATTATCTACCAAAGGCATTTAACAATTTTTCAGGCTGATGAGGCACTTTGATTTCTAATTTATTCCTGTTTTCTTTAAGTTCTGTAATCGATTATAATTGAATTTTTATGGGAGGTCATAGGTAGAATCACTGTTACTTTTGTGAAACTATCTCCGTCGTCTTTTGTGGTATATATTTGGTAATTTAAGCAGGAAATTGGAAGGGAAGTGTGTTCATTGGTATAAATGAAATATGGTAATAAAGTACATATTCATATACATGTTTTATTATTTTGGAAACAAGCAAAAGAAACTTATTTTAATTGCTACCATTTTGTTTTCAAACTCCACTTATTCATAGGGAGAAATGAAATTCAAGGTCTCAGGCCCTAGGGGAGCTAGGAATTTCCCACTAGCTTCTGTTGGAAGGAAATAGTTGTCTGAGTCCAGATGTCTCAGGGACAATGTGTAAGGAGACAATTGCCTGAGTCCAGCCATTTGAAGACAATCTTGCTGAAGTTTATGATGAAACGAAGTTTATGTTGTCAGGCCCAGGAACCTCCTCCTATCCTGATTGATGGAAATGCCCTTGCTCAATCCCTTATGCTAAAGTAGGATTGGACAATGCCACAGCCCACCCCACTCCCCTTTGCTGTAGGGTTTCATCCATTAAATATGCTGCACAATGTCCCTTCAGTGTCACAGTCCAGCTCCCAGTCTGTTCTGCAGCCCTGACTGATCAGTAGTGGCTTGATTACAATAGATTTTTGTCATCTGCATTGACCTGCTGTTTGAGTTATGCTGGATTTAAGAGGAATCACTAACAAATACTGTGTTCAGCATTTTCTTTCTTTTCATTTTTTTTTTAAATGAACTCTCATGGAGCCCAGGCTGGGCTCAAATTCACTAGGTAGTGGAGGCTAGCCATTAGCTGCTCATCTCCCATGAGCTAGAATCATAAGCACCTCCCCCAGCTTTACAGTTCTTGACAGCGGAGGTTTTGATCTTCTTCTTTCCGTTTCACTGAATCTGTGAAGAGTGGTCTAGATACCACAGCTCTTCACTTGGCAGTTTTCTTACTGGTGAGTCGTGATGTCTAGAAGACTGGGAAACAGAAATGGCTGCCTGGAATATGGAGTGTGTGACGCTGATAGATCAGAACACGTGCTGCCCGCGGATCCACGGGGTTGGCATAGGTATGGCAGCAGTCATCCAAATGCTCTAAGGCTTCAGTGCAGGCAGTTATGACCATCTCCAGTGACTAAAACATTGTCTGGGCTTAAGGATTATTACTGTGTTAGTTATCAGGCACTGAGCCAGGGCCAGAGTAGCTATAGAACACAAGAGAGTGAGTGAACAAATCTGGAATCCTTACAGGATAGCTAGGTAACTATAGTACCAGTAAAGATACCTTGGCCAGGCAGAGTGCATGGAATCTTATGTAAGAAGTAGGAAATAGTAAGATCTGGAGAGGACAGGAGCTCCACAAGGAGAGCAACAGAACCAAAATATCTGAGCACAGGGGTCTTTCCCGAGACTCATACTCCAACCAAGTACCATGCATGGAGATAACCTAGAACACCTGCACAGATGTAGCTCATGGCAGTTCAGTGTCCAAGTGAGTTCCATAGTAATGGGAACAGGGAATGTCTTTGACATCAACTAATTGGCCTGCTCTTTGATCACTTCACCCTGATTGGGGAGCAGCCTTACCAGGTCACAGAGGAAGACAATGCAACCACTCCTAACGAGATCTGACAGACTAGGATCAGAAGGAAAGAGAGGAAGACCTCCCCTATCAGTGGACTTGGGGCATGCATGAAGAAGGGGGAGGGATGGTGAGATTGGGAGGGCAGGAGGGAGGGGTTTATGGGGAGATACAAAGTGAATAAAGTGTGATTAATAAAAATTAAAATAAAAAATATTTTTAAAAAAGATACCTTGGCCAGATAAAATGTAGAGAAGTATGCAAGGAGACT